>NC_091119.1:158471542-158827375 GCF_040183065.1 Periplaneta americana
GCTGGCGGTAGTAGTGGTTGGTACTTTCTGTTCTGGCGGTAGGAGTAGTGGTTGTTTTTAATTTTTGAGCTGGCGGTAGTAGTGGTTGGTACTTTCTATTCTGGCGGTAGGAGTAGTGGTTGTTTGTAGTTTTTGAGCTGGCGGTAATAGTGGTTGCCACATTTTGTGCTGGTGGTAGGAATAGTGGTTGGTACTTTCTGTATAATTTTGCCTATGCAAGTAGGCTATAAAACTTAGCAATTGCGTTAAAAATATTATTAACCCTTAAATTGGCAAAACTGCATTTCTCACACTAGTTTATTAAACCGTGTCGGACCGTAAAGAAAACAACTATCGCAATGTCCATATTTTATATGTTGTACAATATTATAGTATTGTGAAATTTTAATTTTCCTACTAATTTTTTTTTCTGTTCTATTAAAATTATAGCATATAACCCATTAACCTGTTGTATCCTATAGCAGTAGTGTCAGAGTTGTAAGCTCCAAAACCGGTTGTGGAGCTAGAGAGTGAAGTCGGAGAGTGAACTTGCTTAGGGGCTATTCCATCTCAAATCGACCGAAATATAGAGAAAATTGACCTTGCAATTTTTAAATATAATGAAACTTTTTCTGTCCGTAAAACAACTATGATGCAATGCATTGTGCAAAGTTTGAGGCATCAGAAATTCATAGTGTTTAAATTAAAAATATTTTAATTAATCGTATTTTCATAAAATTAGCAACTTTAAACTGTTGTGGCTCCGAAACCCATTCACCCAATGATCAAAATCATGGTTTATTTTGACGCTGAAAAATATTTTAAAAATATATGGTTAGATTCCGCATTGAAAGTACAAATAAACACGTATTTTTTACTGGTGCAACGTTAATAAGAAAGTATTGAAAAATCAAATAAAGAAATAAATACTACGCGCGTGAGCTAACCAGCTGACTGTGAGGCGGGAGCTAGTCTAGGCAAGCAAACCCAAGAGACATAAACACGTGTTGTTTCGTCTAGTAGCGCATAGCTGGGCTAGCTTTATCACAGGTTTTCATAAACGCAGAGTAAAATGACGCCCAGAGCTCGCTTATCTTCATCTCTCGGCCAGTGCTTGCTGTGTTGCGCCCTTCAAGTCTAGGCGTATGAATATAATTTATTTAATACCCCCGAAACTTATTGCTGTGACACTAAGCAAACAATGCCGAATCCCTCTTAATAATGCAAGGTTTTTCCTCAATATTTTTTACATTTTTACAAATGGGCAAAAAGCCTAAAAGTAAGTAAAATCAAATTATCTGTCTCTCTGTATACAATAAAAATAAGGATTACTACTTATCACAACCTACCAAATGTCAGCTTCAAAATGAGCTCTCGTTCAATGTTCTACAGTAAATGGTTCCAGAGTTCTGAGCGCTGAAAAAGGCTTGTTTTTTCTGAAATGTGGTAAATTTGTCGCTCAACAATAAGAAAACTGTTTGACTTTCGATAGTATATTTTTGAAAATGCACTCTCCTCAGTACCTTGTATAAATAGGGAAAAAATTAGAGTATAAAAAATGCGAGGGTTTTTAATGATCGATTTCATATGGAATAGCCCAAAAGGTATGTCTGTGGAAACACCGGAGCACGCAACGAGTCATAGTGGAGCGCTCCGCTCCGTTTAGTCTCTGTCTGACAACGCTGTCCTATAGGATACTTTGCGAATTTAACGGTTAATAAGGGAACATTCTATAGTATATGGTCAGAACATAAGTTCAAAAATAATCTCTTTTAGCTAAAAGCGCAGCCCTATATATATATATATATATATATATATATATATATATATATATATATATATATATATATATAAGTTTTCTTTCGTTTGGTATAGCGATGATATCTCTATCTAATATTACGTTATTTTCATTCACATTTGTATGTAAACTGTAATTATGATTTGCATAAGAAAAGTAAAAATAAAAATGCTTGTATCTCAAAACAGTTTTTTTTTTTTTTTTTTTTTTTTTTTTTTTTTTTTTTTTTTTTTTTTTGGATTTACCATGTTTTGACCAAACACTACAGCATTTTCAGAAAAATTGATAATTATATCATTGAAATATTATAAAACTTAGCAAATGAATAATAATAATAATAATAATAATAATAATAATAATAATAATAATATAAATTGCTTAATAGGGAGGAAACTTAGCAAAATCCATAAACGAAAGAAAAAATCTAAATTTTCCCGAAAAAAATTTAATCGCTGCATAACTCAAAAGTGAAGAATACTCATGCTTAGAAGTCTAGCAGGGAGGTGTAACATTGCTCAGTTAGTAGAATTAAGGAATTTGAATTGTCATTGTTAGTCCATTGGAGGATACAAAATCTTCTGTCACATCCTTGGAGGAGAGGTTGCAAAATACGACGTACCGGTATTTACACACACATCTCACGCTCTGCTATTTTTAACGCGATATTTTTCTGGACAAAGTGATTTTTGTAAATTCTTTTACCACTTTATACTCAACGTGTTTCCTATTTTTGAATAAAAGGTTATGGTTGAAATGTGTGTTTGTTTGTGTGTGTGTGTGTGTGTGTGCTCTTCTCTATCTCTATACTGTACAGAAATTTTACAATTTTACTGATTTTTTTTGTTTGTTTTTTTTTTAATGTTTAGTATTATTTAGTATTTATTTATTTATTTAACCTGGTAGAGATAAGGCCGTCAGGCCTTCTCTGCCCCTCTACCAGGAGATTCCAACTGTAATACGAAGTAAAAAATTACAATTAGTATTAAATTTACAATTACAATTACAAGTAAAATTACAATTAGTATTAAATTTATAATTACAATTGCAATGAAAATCAAAGTACGAAAAGGTTACCTCTCTAATTAAAGCTAGATAATTTATCATAGAAAAACAAAGAATATTTTATATTTACTGAATTACAAATTAAACCTAGAATAACAAAATTGTATAGTGATGAAATTACTGAATATTGAAATATTTAGTGATAGATTAAGGAAACTATTTACAAGAAATCAATTACTGACCAAGTGCCTAGTAAGTTTGGGTTTGAATTCAATTTTATTTCGACAGTCCCTGATGCTAGCAGGTAGCGAATTCCAGAGTCTTGGCAGGGCTATTGTGAAAGAGGATGAGTATAAGGAGGTGCTATGGGATGGTATTGTTAGTATTGTTTCATGACGAGAGCGTGTGTTCAGATTATGGTGGAAAGAAAGGTAAGTGAATCGAGACGACAGGTACGAAGGAATAGAAGAGTTCAAGATTTCGAAAAGAAAGAGGAGTGAATGTAAATTTCTTTTCTTATCTAGTTTAAGCCAACCTGTTGCTTCCAGGGATGAGGTAATATGATCACATTTACGATCATTGCTTACAAAACGTACACACAAATTATGAGCACGTTGAAGTTTCGTTTTGTTGTCGCTGGAGAGATCAGTTAGTAAAATGTCATCATAGTAAAAAAATAAGGAAATACAAGGGACTTTTTTTTAAGCAAGGGGGGAGATGAACATTTTTTTATCCTTTTTAGCACATGGATAATAGAATATACTTTTCTGCAGGTTTCTGTGAATATGGTGAGATAATTTTTTGTGATATCTTGTGAATTTTTCATCTTTGATACCAGTACTTAGAATAAAAGTGAAAAATTTCAGACAGAGCTCTCATGCAGAAGCAGCCCAGCACATTACACCGGTCTGTCAGCTGCTATCGGGAACAGAATACATGCAGGCATAATCAGGTGGCGAAAATCACACATCAGAAATTCGCTCAGATGCACAATCTCCTAGATACAAGCACGTCATGCTATCAGTGGACTTCCAGCAATGTTTGGAGAATAGCAAGTATAGATTATTCTGGGACCACTCTGTTTTAACTGATAAAACCATCCTTGCAAACAGACCCGACATCAACCTCACCAGTAAAACGCAGAAACACAATTTCCTCATTGACATGGTCGTCCCGTACCCACGTCGCTCCCAGCTAATATATGGAGAGAAAATCAGCAAATAAAGTGAACGCAGAAGAAGTGATGACCTAGCACTAATGTAGATAAGTTACTTAAGTAAGTCTGTCAGCTAACATCACCTCAAAATCACTGCAAGTGTGGAGAAAACATGCTTTGTATTAAGTTTTGTAATAGTAATATGCGTTACAAGAGCGGTATGTTGAAGTTTTCATGTTCGAGGAAAAGTTTGAAAAAGCGAAACGTAGTTGAGCTTTTTTAATTTCCGAGAATTGAAAGAAAACATACCGCTCCTGTATCGTACATTATTTTGTGCGAAGATCGTTTATTACATACCTGAAAGAGAAATTCCTAATTAGTTGCAATGAAATCTCCATCTTGGTTTCTGTTCAATGACGGCAAATTTGCAAAACAAAAATATCTATCTTCAACATTGTTGCTTTAAAATGTTTTCTGTGTTTACTATACTCCAGCAGACCGTGATATACGTCTGTCTTTTTTTTTTCCTCAGTCTATGATGAGTCTGGAATATTGTTGATTTTTTCACGGCTTCCATAATGTTACTTGCATCACGAATGCAGTAACTTTAGTGGAGTTGTAGAGTTTACTTAATTTTTGCAAATATTTAAAAACAATAATTATCAGTGCAATTTAGGTGAAATTGCAGTGATAAGTTTCCAATTTATAATTATTACTATATTGAACGTCTCTAAAAATAATATGTTAAAAACCTAAAGCAGTAAAATCAATATGCCACTTAAGCGGTAAGAAGAGGGAAATTGTTATGTGTGTTAGGTTGGGAATACTGAATGTGGAATTTTAGACTTTCCGCGGATTGGTTTTGTGCGGAAACCAAGCAAATACGCACAAAAGAATCTTTCCTCTCTTTATTTAAATCTCTAACAAAATTAAGACTTGCTTGACTCATTTTAAAAATCATGGTTTATTTAACGACGCTCGCAACTGCCGAGATTATACCAGAGTCGCCGGAGTGCTTTTATTTTTATTTATTTTATTGGGTTGTTTTACGACGCTGTAACAACATCTACGTTATTTAGCGTCTGAATGAAATGAAGGTGGTAATGACGGTGAAATGAGTCCGGGGTCCAGCACCGAAAGTTACCCAGCATTTGCTTGTATTGGGTTGAGGGAAAACCGCGGAAAAAACCTCAACCAGGCAACTTGAACCGACCGGGATTCGAACCCGGGCCACCTGGTTCCGCGGCCAGACCCGCTGAACTTTACTCGACTGGTGTGGACGAGTTCTTTTATATGCCATTAAATCTAGTGACATAAGCCTGTCGCATTTAAGCGCACTTAAATGCCATCGACCTTAGCCTGGATCGAACCCGCAACCTCAGCCACAACTGCGTCATTCAGGGCGACTTGATTAGTTTTAAGTAAGCATGTGCGTATATATTAAAATTAAAGGTAGGAATTTATATCACAACACGAGGACATTAGAATGAAGAATGGATAGAATAATATGAGGATATTAGGTTAGTTGTGCTTAGACTGTCGTTACGTCATGAATGACGTGAAGCCTGAGGTATGAACAAGTCACAACTGAAATGTGTATCTCAGCAATTGAATGGGGATACGTTTCTCGAGCGTAAGGTTCAGAGTTGTGCTCCGCCAATTGGTTTGTTTACATTGCACTGCGATTCGTTGATTCGTTAACCACATGAAGCTACAGGGACGTCATTTTATTTTTACTAACATTTCTGTTATTAACCTGGCTATACCTTTGGATTAAAGGTTCAGAACCGGAGACACAGTTTGCTACTCCCTTCCACTGGAGTTCGGTGATACTGGCGTAAAATACAAACAAATCACTTTACTAGGTGTAGGAGGGAAGAAAAGTAGTTCATCCATTTACGTAAAGTAGGAAATATCGCGATTTTGAGTTTGATAATTTTCATTAGGTTTTTGTTTAATCAAAATACAGTACTGTATTAACAATAGACTAAGTGTGTTTACTCACGAACTGAGCTGTCCATGCGGACGTATTCATTGTGCAGTGTACATTATACTGTCTACAGCACATTAGCGTACAATATAGAGAATGAAGGTAAATCGAAAAATAATCTTAATATGGATATTTCAACTTATTTTTGAAAATGGTGGTCGTTCATTTCGATACAGGCTTCAGTTCTTTGGTGCATATTATCGCACTATAGACTATTGTACCTAATTCCAATTACCAGTTTCGTCCTTCGTACTAGTAACTCATGTTAAAATAATTCTGTACCTACTCTATAAAAGAGTACCTTACGTACTGTAATTCAATCTTCACTTCTACCCGATCCGAAAAGAAAAAATTACTCAGAAATGCTATCTACTGTCCGTTCAAGTGGTTTTGTCGCAGGGTCGTAGAAAGGATGGAAATCACGTGACAATTAACGAGGCCCTTTAATTTATTTTAAACAGTTGTATAATATTACGTAGACGTCAAATTCCTAACAGAAATTAATGTTTTCAGAAAAGAGCTAAGACAGCCCAGCCAATAACCTTTACAGAGTGACGAGCAGAAGCTGGTGGGGGAAACCGGGATGCGACATAGGCAAACGGACGACAGTACCTGTGCGAGAATATGATTCATTATATTGAAAGTGAACATATTTCTGGAACGTACTATACTCACTAACTCAGTAGCCTACTGTTTGTGTTTACTATGACCGTAAGGTGATTTTGACTGTATACGCTTGGTTCTGTGTGGAGAACGGTTGGAAGTTTACTAATAGAGGGGGTGGGAGTGAAGTACATTCAAAAACTCAGGTACAAATAAAATTGAAGTAAAAATAAAATGATATTCCTGTACAATCTCACCCTGCTTCACGGCAGAGATCCTTACCAGTACCCATGCACCTGCATTGCTAGCTACGCTCACTCTCTTTATCAACAACGAACACTCTATGTATACCTAACCTTGTAGTCTCTGTGGGTAAATTCCTATCTTTAATTATAATGTTGAAATTTTCAATGTTACCCAGTGATGGTTATTGCATCTCGCTCATCCGTAATATATTCTTGAGTTTCATCCTAGATCATATATGTAACAGATAGGTCATCGCTATGTTAAAATCGGCAGCACTTTGAAGAGAACAACCGCCAGGATCGCCACCCGTCCGCCGTAAACGAACACACGAAATGACAGTACAGTCGCTAATGCAATTCAAATGGGGGTTATGACGTGACTCCTTATGTAACAACTAGATGGTAGCGTAGTAAACCTCACAAAAGTTTTTAACGTCAAAGCCTATAAGGCTGTCTGGGGTATATATGATCTAGGGGAGACGTCTCAATAGGGCCTTCTCGGAGCACTACCTCCTCTCTCTTTTTTAATGTAAGAGTGGAACAAGATGCGAGAGCAGTTCGTGTATCTCCGGATGACGTCATTGACCGCGACGCTTGAATAGACATCTGCAACCGCTGCGATGTTGTCTCCAACTCCGACGATAGAATATCCTTTTTACCGCAAATGTATAAAGAAATGAAAGTTTTCATAGGGAAAATGAAATTGTGAGAGTAGCAAGTTTCAGTTGGTAACTGTTACCACTTTATTAATCTAAAATTGTTACCTAGTTTGAGTCAAGACCAGTGTAAGAAATATAATGAAGTACTGAAGGACTTGAGAAAAGAATTTGAGACCAGATTTAAAATTTGAATAGTTCTAATTTAAAATAATTGTGAATTTCTAAGATGTTTTGGTTATTGTTAATTATTGAAAACATTACGAAACATATTATTTAACTATTATTGTAATTATTATTATTATTATTATTATTATTATTATTATCATTACTGCAAACTACTTAAGACATTTTATTCCTTCCAAAAACAACCGCCTGTTGTGATAGTACAACTCAAAAGTGCAGCTTTTAGCTCGCTCATGCGTGTAACATGAATCAGCGATAGGCTATCTTCGAGTATTGCTCTTATCTCTTCACCTGACTACGCTATCTACACTTGCTCTCTGTAACAACTTTTATGCGTTGGCCTTGAGACGCCTGATCTAGGGTTTCATTTTATATTATGTATACTCTCGGTCAAAGTATGTTTCATGAGGAAGCATTACAAATGTACAGTATATTCCGTTCTCTAATGGAATTAAATAACACATTTTCTCACCTTCAAAGTGCAATATCAGGAATCTGATAATGCAGAAACATGCATGTGCTAGGCTTTTTTTTTGTACTTGATGATGTAACTAGTGGTCATGTAGCATGCCAATGCAACGTGCAGTTCCATAAATCCAAATTGTCATTGAGGTTTGTGAAATAATGGAAATTGTGGTAGCGTGTGTTAGTTATAGAATCTAGCACTCGACACACAACTTTGCGTGGTAGGGTACAATTATTAACCATGTCGTCCTGTACGTCGGATTGGATTCCCTCCCGTAACTTACACTCTACACTAGATGCTGACATTATAACAATTGAAACACAAGTTTTATTCTGTTTATGGTATAATTTTACCTTCAGACTATTCCGAGTGTAAAGGAAAATATGATTAAAATTTATACAACTCTTAAGTAGACCTGAAAGTTTTCCACGAAATACAATTTTTCAGCAACCGTGATACTGGAGCAGTGGTTTACAAAATTCCGCCTATGTACAGCCTTAAATAAGCAAAATGGCCGATCTCCTATAGTGTGACTTTGTCTAAGGCCTATATTACACTATTAAATTTCTGTGTCACAGAACAGGTTATGATAAAATTTTCGTACCCAGCGGAGGGAATCTAGAACACAGTCAACCTGAAACCACTTGCCTCTCTCTCATCGTGCACTGTTTCGCTCCCTGATGATTACAGATGAGGAAGGGAGAAGGGGAAACCCGGTGCCGGCACGTAGCCTACTTCTGCCGAATAGCACTAAAGGGAGCTACCAGACTTAACGTCACCATCCGACGGACGAATCACTATCAATTGTGACATAAGCCTCCTCTTCACATGCACTGCGGAGAGATTTTGAGATTTAACCCGGGCATATCGATGCACAGCCTATTGCTTAGAAGTTATACACCGCCAATTCTCCTAATCCCGAAATAGAAAGTTTACAGCTTGACAAGCCGTCTGACGCATCACTGCTATCAGTACGCGCTACTATTGGTTGACAATTAGGAAGGAGGAGGTGAATAGCACAGTCTAGTATATACAGTCACGAAGCTCAATACTTACTAACTATGCAAACTAGACAGTTGAAATATGCATCCATAGATAATTGCTAACCACCAGGACCGCTACTATCGTCTCATCACAGACCCTTTCCCCAGCAGACGGTAAAATGTATTGTACAGGGACATCATTTTATTTTTCTAACATTTTTAATATCAACCTGTCTATACTTTTAGAGAACCGGAAACACCGCTTGCTCCCCCCTCCAAGACTGGAGTTCGATGATACTGGTGTAAAACACAAATCACTCTACTAGGTATAGGAAGGAAGAAAAGTAGTTCATCGTTTACGTAAACTAGGAAATATCGCGATTTTGAGTTTGATAATTTTCATTAGGTTTTTCTTTAATCAAAGTACAGTACTGTATTAAGAATAAATGTTTTTACTCACGAAGTGAGTTATCCATGCGAACGTATTCATTATGCAGTGTATATTATACTGTCTAGAGCACATTAGCGTATAATATAGAGAAAGAAGTTAAATTGAAAAATAATCATAATATGAATATTTAAACACAATTTTGAAAATGGTGGCCGTTCATTTCGATACAGGCTTCAGTTCTTTTGTGCATATTATCGCACTATAGATTATTGCATCTAATTCCAATTGCCAGTTTCGTCCTTCGTACTAGTAACACATGTTGAAATAATTCTGTACCTACTCTACGTACTGTAAATTCAATCTTCACTTCTGCCCAACCCGAAAATATAAAATTACTCAGACATGCTATCTACTGTCCGTCCAAGTGGTTATGCCGCAGGATTGTAGAAAGGGAGGAAATCATGTGACAGTTAATTACTTAACGAGGCCCTTTTATTTAAGTTAAATTAAACAGCTGTATAATATTACGTAAACTTCCAATTCCTAAGAGAAATTAATGTTTTCAGAAAAGAGCTAAGACAGCCCAGCTATTACAGAGGGGCGAGCAGAAGCAGGTGGGGGAAATCGGGATGCGACGTAGGCAAACGGACAGTACCTGTGCGAAAATATGATTCAATATTGAAAGCTCTTTCGTCACTGGAAAACGCGAACGTATTTCTGGAACGTACTATACTCTGTAACTCAGTACTGCTTACTATCAGCGGTCTTGGTTCTGTGTGGAGTTGGAACTTCCTTAGTAGAAGGGGTGGGAGTGAAGTACATTCAAAAACTCAGGTACAATAAACATTGAAGTAAAAATAAAATGATGTCTCTGTACTTTCGACATCGTATTCTTTTGAAAAAATTAACACCTTCCTTCCACTATTGAAATGTGAAATACACAAGGTTTATATATTATTTTCGTAAAGCATATACTATATTTTATAAACTCACCTTCCTGGATTTTTCGGAAGAAGGATAAATCTGACCTCTTTTTCTTACAATATTTATAGTACCACAAACGTCTCCTTGTCCCATATTATTATTAAAATTATTGTATTTTAGCCATTTACAGTTACTACAACCGATAACGAACATTTCACAGTTTACACAACTTTTCACAACAAAGCGAAATACGGCACAGTCAATGCCTTTTCGATCTAGACCAGGCCGTAATGTATGCTCGAGTTTCCTATTTCAGTGTATGGAGCTCAGTGAAATATTATATTATAACTTTATTGCGTATCATTGCTAAGTTTTATTTAGTGTAATATGTCCATAAGTTCCGTTTACTTCTTGTTGCATAACATGTTGTAGAAATAATTACAAAACTGTGTTATTTTTAATGTGAAGAGAATTTTACGCGTTAACATAATCTGTTCGTATCAACATTTTAAGTTTAGAATGGAAGCTATTTTGAGGTTCAATAAAAACAAATATATATATTGTGATTTTAATTTAGCACATCTACCTTCCTTAATTGTAGACAGAAAATTTACCATACCACTCCTATGAAATTAGTGTACGTACGATTGTGTTACTTAGTCTCTTAGGTAGTAGATACATACAATAATTCAGTACTCAATTGTAGTATTAAAATACAGACAAATAGAATGTGACGGGTGTCATATATGACATTATGTTTAATTATAATGTATAATTGCGAATATAGGAATATAAGATAAATATAGTAAACATAACCTATACTTTCCATATGACATAACATACATATGTAGCGGCAGGGCATTGGAGACCACTAAAATTAGACAGAAAGGGGAAACTGGTACAGTAAACATAACCTATAATTTCAACATATGTAAATATTCGTGTGGTGCAACTGAAAATTGAATCGTGCATAAATCAATGTACAAGAATTTCGCAATATTTAATCGAAATAAAGGCAGGTATTACACATACGAACAACGTAATTTTCACACCAAAAATAATATTACACCTTAACTCGCAACGAATTGTGTCTGAAGTGTCTCCTAATCATTGTTTTAAATTTTATTAATGGAATTACACTGCATTTTAGAGAAATGTTACTCTTTATGCATTCCAATTAATTTATATGGTTGAAACGCCGCCCTTCGTGATCGGGTTAAGCGAGTCACATGGTCTGCCTTACGGCCTGTATTAGATCGCGATGGCAGTGACACAGTCTATTGTTCCTAGTACTCACAGCGCTCCAAGCGGCTAGCAACTATCGTGAGAAATGCAAAAATCACCTCAAGCTTCGTGACTACATATAGTAGACTGTGTGAATAGTATGTATATTGTGTCACTCTTTAACTCGGGACCTCACGTACGCGACTCTAGTGTTTTATTTTGGGTCACCTCGCTCCTCTACCGACACTGTTGTTTCACTTTCAATAGCGGGCTGTCTATTATGACGAATCGTTTATTTGGAATCTAAGTGTGCGGACGAGAAAGAAATCAATATCGAAGCAATAATACTCCCGCAAGTCAACAACTTGTTGTGAAACGTTACTGTACTTGGAGAACCATGTTTTTAGTTCATTTCATCATCATTCTCGAGAAGATCTCTTCACCGTAAAAAAATTAAGTAAATGATGGTAGGAGAACACGAAAGTTTCACTTGCATTATTCATGGTCCTGAACTTACGTTTCTTCTCTTCTGAATATGTTTACTTCCGGAGTTTTCATTCGCAGACTCTCTGTTCTTCTGAAGTTTCGGAAACTTTGCACTGAAGCGGTTCGATCACTACGTATTATCTTTGCTTTTCAAACTGGTGAATAAAAATAATGTTTATAGAGTGCAGTAGCCTATAAAAAGGCAACGAAGAAAATACAACTTATTAAAATATATTTATACTTGCTCAACGTTCCTATAAATATGTAAGTAAATAAATTTCTTACACTTTCTAATTAAACTTCATTTTTGTAAGCTTTATTTTGCGATATTACTATGACGTACCGAAGTTTCAATGCAATAATTCTGAGTTTCCATATGGTGGAGAATCGGTAGAACGGAGAGAAATTCTCTCCGGCACCGGGAGTCGAACCGGGTTTCCAGCTTTACGCGCTGTCGCTTTATCCACTAAGCCACACCAGATTCAAGTTCCGATGCCGGAATGTCGAACCACTAGTACGGAGGTGCACTCATTACGAGTGACTAAGTGGCCGGGATCCGACGGAACATGGTGCCGTCTTGAATCACGAAGTGATTACTTACGTTTTATCATATTACTATGATGTACCGAAGTACATATGGCGTTTCAGTACAGTAATTCTGCGTTTCCATATGGTGAAGAATCGGTAAACGAAGAAAAATTCTCTTCGGCACCGGGACTCGAACCCGGGTTACCAGCTTTATATGCTGGTGCTTTATCCACTAAGCCACACCAGATTACTTTGCAAGTTCCTAATTTCATCGACAAGATCCCTATGAATTACCAAATATACAAATAGAATGACGAATTGAAGTCTGTCTTCGTAATATCCAAAATCCTTACGGGAAGATGATTACTATTGTGTCACGAAAATTAGAAAAAAAAAAAAAAGAGTAAAATCATATTGCTCTAGGTTTGGTCCTAATTATGGTGGCTTTTTGAAATGTTTTCTGCTGAATAAGGGAACGTTTAGCTATTGAATGAACTTAGAATGGTTATCTACTAACCTAGATCATATATACCCAGATATGTCGGCCTTATAGGCTTTGAGGTTAACAACTTTTGTCAGGTTTACTACGCTGCCATCTAGTTGTTACATAAGGAGTCACGTCATAATTCCCATTTGAATTGCATTAGCGACTGTACTGCCTCTCGTGTTCGTTTACTGTGGACGGGTGGCGATCCTGGCGGTTGTTCTCTTCAAAGTGCTGCCGATTTTTACATACATTGAAAACTGGCGGCAGTGTGTTACGATGAGCTGTTCTCTTGTTACTAGTTGTGCCAACTTTAAAATGTTCAATTATTCATTGAACTCTATGGACTATTACTTTAAATGTTGATTCAGTTTCATTTTTATTAAAACAGTTGCATTTCACTTCAATTACTAATACATATTAAACAACCTCTGATACGTGACTATCCATAATCTTATATAATAAACTGTAACGTAATGTAAATAATATAAACAAGATAAATGATTAACATTTTAATTAGAAATGATGAAATAAACATGAATCATTTTAAAAGGTACAATTTATCATTGAAAGTGCAATGTTGGCAAACAAAGAAACAAATGCTAAACAGGTGATAAAAACAAACAAATGCTAGGGAGGTGATACAACTGTAGCTTAAGCAGCCATGATTGGTTGAAACACGTTATTCTGTACCGTTTTATTGGTCAGAACTATTATGACGTAGTAAAAGTGTAATTGTCGGCATAAAAACATGGCTATGGCATTTTGAATGTGGGACTTAACTCATTCTAATAAGACGTTGAAAGATGGCGCTACTTTTTGAGTATGTAACGACATCAGACTTCTGTTGTGAGATATCTTGAGAAGGTGAGAGTAAAAGGAGGATTTCAAAGTCGAAATCAAATTTATGATCCGTCGTCTTCAGCGTTTTCTCTGGAGAATGCCCCTACCCAAGGACAGCGCAGCAGAACCTAAGTTAAAAATATGATGTTTATTGTCTTGCTTTTTTTCTGTAGCGTAGAATTCATACCGAGTGCAATGGAGAAAGTTCCCTCAACTCGACCGGAACCGGGCGAAGTTAAACTTTTAACGAGATGCCGATCAATATGTAAACTTTGAAAGTTAGGTTAAATGTCTCAACTCTTTATGTTAGCTATAACCTAATTAAAAGTTTAAAACACATTTTGTGAAACCGCATATTGAAAGTTTCTGGCTCTGACACAGCATTCCGCTAGCCGGATGTGAAATGCATAAATAAATGTCGAAGATGAGTCTGTTTGAAATAAAGTTGGTCGGAGTTATCTAGTATAGGTTATTAATTTTTATATGCACATTACAGTATTAATTTTCATCTAGGATTCATCTAGGATTTTCATCTAGAAATCTTAATTCGCACCCTGAGAGGAACTACACTTTCTTATGGTGAAAGAAATGTTCAAATCGGCTAAGTAATTTCTGAGATCACCTCATACACATAATGCAAACACTCTCTCTTTATAAGCTAGTACAGGTAGATTATTTATATTATTTTACTGAACGCTTTTACTGTGTTAACCGTCCCATTTTGAAATACACAAATTCATCGGAACCTTATTTTCCCGTCTTGTTGGACTTTTTCGTTTTTTTTTTTTTAATCTCTCTTTGATTGTTAATGAATACATGTCGGAACCAACGACATTTCATACAAGTTGAGAGCATGCGAAAGCATTTCTTTCTCCTTCTACTTGCCCTGAGTCCGTTAGTAACAGATCTGTAGCTGTTACCTCTTATACCTGCACTCCCGAAGTTATACACACAAGAAAAAAAATTTTAAATAAAGTACATAAGTGGATATAAAATACAGCGACACAGATGTTTGACAATTACATGTTTCAGTATATTATAGTTTCGTTCTTACAATATTTTCAACTAATAATTAATTAAATTAAGGCACTATCACCTTTACTTTTTAATTTCGCTATAGAATATGCCATTAGGAAAGTTGAGGATAATAGACAGGGTTTGGACTTGAACGGGTTACATCAGCTTCTTGTCTATGCAGATGACGTGACTATGCTAGGAGAAAATCCACAAACGATTAGGGAAAACGCGGAAATTCTAGTTGAAGCAAGTAAAGCGATAGGGTTGGAAGTAAATCCCGAAAAGACTAAGTATATGATTATGTCTCGTGACCAGAATATTGTACGAAATGGAACTATAAAAATTGGAGATTTCTCTTTCGAAGAGGTGGAAAAATTCAAATATCTTGGAGCAACAGTAACAAATATAAATGACACTCGGGAGGAAATTAAACGCAGAATAAATATGGGAAGTGCGTGTTATTATTCGGTTGAGAAGCTTTTGTCATCTAGTCTTCTGTCAAAAAATCTGAAAGTTAGAATTTATAAAACAGCTATATTACCGGTTGTTCTGTATGGTTGTGAAACTTGGACTCTCACTTTGAGAGAGGAACAGAAATTAAGGGTGTTTGAGAATAAGGTTCTTAGGAAAATATTTGGGGCTAAGAGGGATGAAGTTACAGGAGAATGGAGAAAGTTACACAACGCAGAGCTGCACGCATTTTATTCTTCACCTGACATAATTAGGAACATAAAATCCAGACGTTTGAGATGGGCAGGGCATGTAGCACGTATGGGCGAATCCAGAAATGCATATGGAGTGTTAGTTGGGAGGCCGGAGGGAAAAAGACCTTTGGGGAGGCCGAGACGTAGGTGGGAAGATAATATTAAAATGGATTTGAGGGAGGTGGTATATGATGGTAGAGACTGGATTGATCTTGCTCAGGATAGGGACCAATGGCGGGCTTATGTGAGGGCGGCAATGAACCTCCGGGTTCCTTTAAGTAAGTAAGTAAGTAAGGGATGTTAGTTTGTATTATGAAGTCAGGGGGGAGTGACGCAGTGCAGATTATCCCGTTGTGTTTGTGGTAGAGTAGCAACTATCGGTGAAGAAAACATTTATCTTCTGCTGTCAGTAGCTTCTTAATGTGCCAGTTGATATGAACAACGATAAAATGAAATACAAACGCTTAGTATAGATTTTCGAAATATAAATTACCAGTAAATATTTTCAATACTAAGAATTTTCACTATGTTCAAAGTTAATTAGCCGAACGTTAGTAAGATAGACAGTAGCATCTTCCCCTTCACGGATGGTAAAGAGTGTGAGTAGAGGGGAAAGCCTATCAACCAAACTGAAATGGGGATTAGAAGTGGTGGTATCGTTGGATCTCCACATGTGATAGTGAAATAACCGTCAATCGGGCGACAGTAGAGGAATGATTTTTAACTTACGATAAGAATAATTTAACGTATTTTTTTTAGTAGAAATGGAACTGTTAATGGATTCATGTCGAAACCTCACTTCTAACTGCGGATATCATGGAGCATCGTTTTCAAATCGTATTATGTCCAATTTACAATTTTTTACACAACTGACGAAAAACTGAATTACTCGTAAACCGGACAAGTTTTCAAAACTCTACACAAAACCATTTTGAAGTACTTGTTTCGCAGTTTACAAATACGACGACTTGGAACCATCAGACTTCACAGCATGAAAGATGAATAAATAGAAAGTAACAAATTTAATTTCCTCCACTATTGGACTTAATACGTTTTGAAACGATGCTCACAATAGATGGGGAAATGCACATACATTATCTACCGATACTAATGATAAGTTTACGAAATTATTGCGTGAATAAAATATTACACGAAAATTGAGTAGCCATTTGCTTTGAATAAATAGCGCTCACTCACTTAGCGAAGTGTATTGATATCTCAAGGTCATCTTATAACCTATGTAACGTGAAAGCATAGGTGTTCAAGAGAGACGGTAATAATTTAATTACTAGTAATCTGTTGAGTTAAGTTAATATTAAACTATGTCGGAATTTTACTTTAAAGTACTAATTTCGATGTGGTGTGTATCATTTTCTGAATTTTAGTGACGTCCCGGGCTATCTTTCGGTGTCATGTTGGTGTCTTGGTAGAGTGTGTTCACGAGTAATGTTGTGTCGAAAAGTGTGTGTGTTCTGAAATTCAATTGAATATTGGAGATGTGTTGTCCGTGTGTTTTTGTATAATTATCTATAAATTTCGTATTTTGTTCTAGTGTATTGAATTTCTGGCTTTTTGGTTTAATATAAAGGATTTTCAATATAAATGACACTCGGGAGGAAATTAAACGCAGAATAAATATGGGAAATGCGTGTTATTATTCGGTTGAGAAGCTTTTATCATCCAGTCTGCTGTCAAAAAATCTGAAAGTTAGAATTTATAAAACAGTTATATTATCGGTTCTTCTGTAAGGTTGTGAAACTTAGACTCTCACTCTAAGAGAGGAACATAGGTTAAGGGTGTTTGAGAATAAGGTGCTTAGGAAAATATTTGGGGTTAAGCGGGATGAAGTTACAGGAGAATGGAGAAAGTTACACAACGCAGAACTGCACACATTGTATTCTTCACCTGACATAATTAGGAACATAAAATCCAGACGTTTGAGATGGGCAGGGCATGTAGCACGTATGGGCGAATCCAGAAATGCATATAGAGTGTTAGTTGGGAGACCAGAGGGAAAACTACCTTTAGGGAGGCCGAGACGTAGATGGGAGGATAATATTAAAATGGATTTGAGGGAGGTGGGATATGATGACAGAGACTGGATTAATCTTGCTTAGGATAGGGACCGATGGCGGGCTTATGTGAGGGCGGCAATGAAACTTCGGGTTCCTTAAAAGCCATTTGTAAGTAAGTAAGTATAAAGGATTTTCATATATGCTTCTATTTTGCTATAGTTGTGGTTGGAGTTCGTGATGTGTTCTGCGTAGGTGGAATTAGTGGAATTACTGTATGATTTTTGTTGCAGCTGTAATGTGTTCCTTGTATTGTGTTTAAAAATATCTAGTTTGTTAATTAGGTTTTCGAAGTACGCTGCGTCATTTCTTACGAGATGTTCCAAGTTTTCACAACCTCACACTTAATATGAACAGCTAATTTATATATTTTTGTCTATCCATTCTCAAGATCTGTATGCGCAGTTCAAAGGAAAGTTTCGTCCGCTCATTAACAGTTCCCTTCTAAGGTGAAACTCATACTGACGGTAGCCCCTGTTTTAAAAATGTAAACATTCAAGTCACGTCTGTCAGTGACTGCTATGATTTAAGGGCCATTTCAGTCGTTGTTTACAACTCTGCACACTCGGATCGTTTGAACACACGGCAAGCTTTCAGTTTCACGATGTTTACCTGAAATAGTCTGCGGTTTACAAGGTTTATATGATGTAAAAAATATAGTTAAGAAGAAACATCGCATCTTATGGGCAATTGCATTGCAATATGTAATATTACTAGGCTCCTTATTCCAGCTACCTACCAATAAACTGGAATGAAGTTGCCTCATTCGAAGTATATGTGGCGTCACAGCGTAGTTACGCATCCTCTTCCCTCTTTCTCTAGAAAGTCAAAACCGTTACGCAATCATAGTGAGCAGTCTTATCGATCACTGCTCTAAATAGTCGTATTATTTAAATAACCATATCTTTGTCGCTGATTGAAGGTTCATTGTAGAGGTAAAATGCCTTAGATAAGACGCTCAAGCATTTAATATTGCAGGGCATACTTGAGGATATTTGAACTAGTATTTTCATTGTCAATATAGACATTAGGCTACATATAAGTTATGTAAAATAAACGTAAAAGTGACAAAAACAGTGTACTGAAAGACACTGCAATACCAAAAGGCACACAAAGTGTGTTGAACGTAATCCAAAAAACAGTACGGTGCCATCAAAATCAGAAAATTATGAAGATATTTTCTCGAGCGACATTTTTCATGGATTTGTGTAGTCTACCATGATGTTCAGTGTCAACATCCAAATTAATAAATTGAATAATCTGCATTTTTATGGAATTTCTAGAAAAGAAGCCTACATAGAAAATTAATGTGTTTTCAGTGGTTAGCGATATGCAATATCCTAATGAAACACGAAAAACGTCATGTGCTATTGAAATAATTTATTGTAATATGAAATCATTTCAAGTTCCGTAACTTACGAATGCACGTTATTATTCACTGTAAAGATCACGACGAAAATGAACATCACGGCTCAAGCATGAGTTTACAGTAGGCTATAGCTTCAGAATGTCGGGAGTTGACTGTACTCCACGAACACGCAGCGACGACCTGTTTGTTTATATCTTTATTCGTTGCATTACCTGTGTTCGGCGTACTATATACCCAATGTGTCTTTAACTTCAGTCTTTAGGTAGCTGGAATAGGAAGCCTAAATATTACATTGAAATATAAGACACGCTTCACTAGAGTATTTTGTATAGCTAAGACGAATAGAAAGAGAACTCCGACTCGTGGACTAATTGTTTGAGGTTTTTCGGGTGATAATAACACAAATATAGCAAATGACTATGGATTAGAAGGTCTCATTTAATTTTGTGTGGTGACACGACTTTTCTCGTTGCATAACTTCCAGAATGACCACGAGGTCCAATTAGTCTCCTATAAAAATGAGTATCGCGTCTTTCCAGAGGGCAAAAGACGATCGACACATGATATTGGTCAAGTTCCATTTTGATGTCTAAAAACATATCGATACGTCGTGCATTTTTGTTTCCGAAATATACAAGTAAAAAAATACGGGTGCGCCGTTTATTCGAAATGGAGTTGACAACATTGCCTGATTTTCCTCCCGCGCAATTTCAAAGGTGGTAGCGCGTATCATTATCTTCTCGCATTGGTATTTCAATTGTTAACATTGTTAAATGGCGCAAACATAGAAGAATGAAGAAGTTAATACTGGTAGCGAATATTTACTATAACAAACCACGTAGTATCACACAAAATAAAGGTAGTTAATAGTAAATTAACGTAGGCCTATGCTACTCGTATTAATGTTGTAGTTTATTTGCAAACGGCCGATTAAGCAAGACGACTGATGTGTGTGTGCAGTGTATGTGCATAGGATGGCTTTGAAATGCGTCTTGTTCCAGGATATTTAGTGTTAACAGAACTGTATTTGTGTTTAATTGTTTTTAATTTGTCGTGAATACATTAGTTCAGGGATACTGAACTGGCGAGAGAGGGGTGGAAAGCATGGGGAAAGCTTTGGTTCCCCGTCCACAGTCCACCTGCGTTGAATGACGTATCTGTGGCCCGTACGCAATCACATAAGACAGACACTGAATACAAATCCCCTCCCCTACCAAGTCAATGACGCGGGGATGGAAAGAAGGAGTGAGTGACGTATCCGATGATTGACGCAACGCCACAATTATCGCCCAGTTCTTCAAGCCTGCATTAGTTGAAAGATTTATTTTTTTTCTCCTTTCAAAATTGGGATGCGCGGCTTATTCGAGGGCGCGGGGTATTCGAGAAAATACTGTACCGGTAACTGTTTCCCGAATTAAATGGGATTTTGTGATATAAACCTTGTTCAAAATAAGTAAGCGGTTAAAAAATTTTGTGACTTTTGAACAATCGTACACATGGAAATACGGGTAACAAGCGAATGTGGCATAAAACAGACACTCATTGTGTAACAGCAGAGTAATTTTTCCTCTTCAGCGTGTTGGTTTCGAATGTGAGTGGGGCTATAAACAATGGCGAGTTGTGTAACATATTACCATTATGGACATTCATTCATTATATTAGTTTTATGGTTTAGTTTTCTGTATTGCTTGTTTTGAATATTCGCAAAGTCTTTGGGGGAATCAGATATGAATATGCCTGTTTCACTGCATGGCAGCAAATGTATAACGTAACCTAATCTAGATTACCTGCTAATATTTTTGTTCAGTGGCATGATTTTGGACTGGGGAGATGAAACACAAAATCACATCATCAGAGATTATGATCCGCTATTTTGCGTGCGGTTAATACTGCGTTTCCCTGACCACATGGCAACAATAGCGACATTAAAGCTGGCAATGCCCGTGGCGGGAAAGCGTAGACTGGCGCTTTGTTTGTGCAGACGACACTATCAGAGGTGGACTTCTCTCAGTCAGGGACGGTCAGCCTTCTGAAGGCGTTCTTCAGTTGTTTGCATGCAGGATTAATAGGAAAATTTTATGGGAATTCACACTAGGGATAGAGGAAATAAATTAAATACCGATATACTGATATTGCAATATATTGCAAACCTAATTTCGATAATCGATATATATATATATATATATATATATATAATGCAAATCTAGTCTTTCAGGTGAAGCTCCCTGTAAAGCAGATTTGAATAATTTCAAGGGAAAAATTGTTCCGGGGCCGGGTATCGATCCCGGGACCTCTGGTTGAACGTACCAGCGCTCTACCACTGAGCTACCCGGGAACTCCACCCGACACCGTCTCAACTTTTCCCTTTATATCCACACAACTCGCTTGGGCTGACGAAACGCCAGAGACCCAGAACGAGCACACACAATCTCTGTGTGACTTGGAATTGTGGTTTCCTGTTAACGTACACAGTAACGTATATATTATGCAAATATATTCTTTCAGGTGAAGCTCCCTGTAAAGCAGATTTGAATAATTTCAAGGGAAAAATTGTTCCGGGGCCGGGTATCGATCCCGGGACCTCTGGTTGCAGAAAATATATTGATATATCGAACGATTATCGATATATCGCTATTCCGTAAACAAATTGAATTTTCAGGTGTACATTTACTGTATTACAATAAAATTACTTTATAATTTTAATAGTCCTGTTTACCATTGAAATTAACATTATAACAGTCAAAAGCATAAATGTAAAATTTTATTGTAACAAACAATCAAAATTATGATGGCGGTAAGGTGAACTTAAATGATACAGTGGGAAAGAGTTAAGTGAACTCTACAAGGTTGATTATTTGATATTGGAACACGATTCAGTTATTTCAATTTTATATAGGATTCAATCCAGGACACAGGTATAATGCTCTTTTCTACCTAACAACGTAATCATTTTTAAATGTAAGTGAACAGAACTTGTAATTATTTTTAAATGTAAGTAAACCGTACTTAGAATGTTACAAGTTTTAACAAACTTCACAGTTGATTTGATACAATCCTTCTATAGTAAGTTTCTATTGCATGTTATTGTTACAATCCAACATTCA
Organism: Periplaneta americana; assembly: GCF_040183065.1. Taxonomy (NCBI): domain Eukaryota; kingdom Metazoa; phylum Arthropoda; class Insecta; order Blattodea; family Blattidae; genus Periplaneta; species Periplaneta americana. The sequence continues at coordinate 158,493,753 of NC_091119.1, forward strand.
ATACAACAATGGTGATGATTATAGGGATAGAATTTTTATGCACTAAAAAGATATAATAAGAAAGCAGAATGTCAGCTAGTTCTGCATAGAAATCATAAACGTAAACAAATGTCACATCGGTATTAAATTCGTGTTTCTCTATACTTTTCAGAACATACAAATAAAAGTTTTGATACCTGTTTTGACATCAGACGGTTCCCTTCCAGGGTGGGAGTTGCTCCTACCTTGGAGAACATTAATAACAAACCTCCCGTCTGTCCCTCGTTCACACACCCTGCATTTTGAATTTGGTGCTGCATATTAAACAGTTTGAATTCGATTTCCAGTCCAGGCAATTAGATCAAGGTATTGAGTGAGGTTGCACAATTATGTAACTATCCACACTCAGTAGCGCCATCTCTCGGGAATTATCAGTTGCCTAGTGTGGATTTTGTTGTTGTTGATAATGATTATAATTCCACAAAAAAAGTCGATAAACTTATGAGAAAACCGATATATCATACGATATATTGAGTCAAAATTTAGATATCGATATATCGCTATATCGAAACGAAAATATCGGTATTTCGTAAAAACTGATATATCGTTCTCATCTCTAATTCACACAGATATAATATGAGTTCTAATAATTTTATTTTATCAATATACTTCGAAGTATTCTACAAACAGACCTCTTAATCATGGTACCTACTCCGGTTCAAGGCTGTAGGATAACAAGATAATTGAAAATGCCTAAGATAAAAAACAAACAAATTTAATGCAGATAAAGTGTGTATAAAAGAGATGAAAAGCTTTATTAGAACATGCTCTGTTTCTTGTAGCTATAATACTTCTCCTCATTTTTACAGTTGTTTGTAGGTTGAATTAAGAATGATGTAGATGCAATACAGGGTGGACCGTTCTAATGTACCTAATTTCGATTGTATGTGACTGGTGAACGGTTGAAGATAGAACCTTACGGTAATGTTTATATGAAAGGAAAACTCAATCGGTTTTAGTTTGACTACAAAATTCGGCCTCCCCCCTCCCCCGTTTTTGTTTTACCTCTAGAAGTGTTCAGTTTGCCGTTGTCTTTATAATTATTTTCATTCATTATTACTTTTTCCTCACTCACTTTGTCAGTACAAGACCTTCCCTTGTACGCTTTCTGTAGTTACGCATGTATTGTACATGCGTTTGTTTCGAGTCCATGTAAAAGTATAACTGAATAGTATTATTTTTGAAAATGGGTTGCAATCCTTTCTCCATGGATTATAATAAATTAACATTATTTATAATAATGCTGACTTCCCTTGCTTGTAGAACTGGGCTCGTTCATTTGTCATTGCATAGAATATGACGTAGATATTTCCATGACAACTGAAGTCGAATTTACGTTCCACAAAATGCTTTAGACCCGATACAATAAGTTTACTGTGCATGCACTATAGGTTGTCGACTCGCTGAAGGTAGATAGAGATGTGTTGAGGTAACAATGTTACTATTTAGAGTAGAGTACGGTAGTATGGGGAAACACACATATGTACATTCTGAAAGTAAATATACGTTACACAATGATAATGTCAAAAGAGTGAAAAGCATTTATTCTCCTGTCTTTTATAAGCATTTGTGTTTAATTATACACAGTGTTAATGGTGGAAATAAACATGTAGCAATTTTAATTTTTTCATTTATCCTATTGGTCGTCTTTAGGAAGTGCAGTTACAGTACCGAATTGCAATGTACTACAAGATACATTCTCAGTGTCTCAAACGTAAATCTTTTTCGGTTATCTGCCAAAGTTTGTACTGTAGAAAGCTGCTCTCTACGTCGTATGACGTGATAGGAGCAAAACGAAAAAATCTAACGTCATTGCAGTCTCTAAGAGACAGTCCTTTATTCTCGGGTGACTCTATGTCCACTAATTTGCTGTTTATGTTACTCAATGTTCCATATCCGTTATTTTTACTTAAAATTGATTCCCACTTTAGTTTTACACGTTCAGTAACCGGTGTACTTGATTTCTCATTAATTCTCTGCATTATTTTCTAAATTAATTTGAGGGCTTCCGGCATCTCTTGCTCTGACTTTTCTAACCGTGTAATAGTTTCAGACACAGTTTGTTTGAAAACCAAATTATTCGTCAGAACCTTCAATCCAGAGCGTTTTCCTTTGCGTATTTGTTGGCATCCATTCTACAGTACCCCAACCCACTGTACGCTTTACCACTATACTCAGTACGCCGTTATGCGGATTTCCCACTGAACTGCTCTATTGGGTCCGAAGTCTCAAAGCCTGAATATTATACATACAGATTTTATATTATCATAATTTTCTCTAAAATCCAATGCACGGGTCATCTGACTGTAGGCCTACGTGCTTTGTACCCAAAACAAGTCCTCCTTTGTAGGTCCACCCCCCCCCCACCTATGGTTATATCTAACTACTCTCTAAAAGAACACACATATTAAAATGAAAATGACACAATAAAACACATTATATGATATAGGAAAAGTGAACAGTTGGGTAGATACTATTATCCTTTCCTCAGTTCGCGTCACAAACTTCAACAGCTGAAGTTCTAATCTTTCTCGCCTTCAAGAGGAACAATCCAGTCTTTTGTTCCCATTCTCTATTCCCCATGAGGTCAAGACATGCAAGCGAACTCCTATTCTGACTTAGCATCAAGGGTGGTAGATATTTTTTCCGTACATGTTCCAATTCGATACACTGTAATTTCAATACGGACACGATAACGATATTTATTTCTTCATCTGCGAGTTAGAGCGATGGCAACATCAGTCAAAAGCGTTACGCATGTAGCATACACAAATATTTGCAGGGTACGTCTTCACGTCCCAGTAGAGAAAGCAAGTTCTTTAATAAAGACTGGAGTAATCTCGCAGCATTGTTTAAATTTGGGATTACAATCTCTATGCGGTTTTTGAAGTGCAAAAGTTCAGCTGCGAGCCTCGGTATGATGACGGCAGATGCTGAATATATTGTCTACTACGCCCACATAAGCGTGAAGGGAGGAGTAAGCCCTAGTCATAACAGAGAACAAGCGAGGTCCTTCTGTATTAGCGGGAAGCATCGCCTCAACACGCACCAAATAATTCATGACTCTACCTCAGAAACTGCCTACGCCTCTTTACTTTTAGAACTATCCACTGGAAGATATTCCAAACATGAGTACTAGTGTCCTACAATGTTCGAACACGACAGAGGATATCAAGACATTGCAAACTTCGCCCTACTCCATAGGCATTCATCAATACTTAGAAGTTAAACATGTTAAAAGCTTATTCATAATGAAAATTAAACATAACGTAAGCGTTAACTTAACGTTACAGTAAAATCAAGAAGTCATACTATCATTCACGATGGGAACATAAACCTAACAGCAAACATACTTGGTAACCATGGAAACATAATAACGACGCCATTTCCTCATATTCTGTCGTATACTTCAGCGCTCCACGATTGTGTTCTGTTTGCAAATCACGTAAGCATAAGCATGAAAGTTTGGAGTTTGCAAACTTTCATGTTAACGACTTACGGTAATGTTTATGTCAATGTTTATGTAAATCATTGTGAATGATCCCATTTGGTAGCCTGGGCGTAAACTTCTGTGTTTATGTTACGGTTATGTTTAATTTTCATTGTGAATGGGCCCTAACTAAATTAACCGATTTGAAAGTCAGTTTTATTTTCAAATAGCTAAGTAGTATAGTGCTTAGATGTGTTTATTTGATTGTTGTTACATCAGTAATCAACTTATCGGGTTATATCAAATCATGATACGTAAATAGTTTATCACAAACTTTTTCAGACTTTTAATAGGCCATATTCAGGTGATGTAGAATTACAATAAATAATATAAAATATTTTTATGCCATCGTAACATTATGAACAGGTTGTTACTATATCCAATATCGTGCGTAATCTGCTTATTATGGCACGCGTGCCAATAATAGCAACGACGTATTCGCTATAACGTAATACCGTAAGGCTTGCGACGGGATGCATGCAACTCGTCTATCTTGCTTACCGCTACTACGCGCCACGTAACAAGAAATGAAATGATTAAGGATGAGTGGAAAGGAGAAAAATTCTCTCCGGCACTTAGTCACTCATAACGAGTGCACTTCTGCATATGTGTGAACATTGTGCCACTGTCATACATCCATGGCGCAGTGCAGGAGGGTAGGCCACTAGAGGGAACCTAAGAGGTAGAACTTAAACTGAGAGGATTCAATTCGGTATCGGGATGGGAATCCGGTGTAGCTTAGTGGATAGAGCTGAAAACCCGAGTTCAAATTCCGTTCCACTCATCCTTCATCATATGATGGCGCAGAATTTGTGCACGGAAATATCATATGTACTTCGGCACATCGTAATAATAGAAGTAGACTTCGTGGAATTGCCACGAGAATCGTAAGGTTTACTACGCACGCGGTATAGACTGTATGAGAAGGGGACGTTCAACGGATGGAGTATGCCTCTAATGTAAACACTGAGCAGTACACTGCGGTTACAATAAAACCTGTATCCCGCATTCAAGAAATATAATGAATGATCATTGAAGTAGGAAATGTATAAACATGTAAATACACAATTATTTTGTAGTGAGATATATTAACTTTTAAAATGTAGCCTATTGTAATATAGGCCTACTCACATCATCCTTGAATATGTGCATTGCAATGAAGAGTTACGTACATTTTAAGCGACTGCAAAGTGGACCTCCTCCGATGGTCACTCAAACAGTTTTTATATTGGGAAAATGTACGTTCAACATCACACGATGTAATAGGTGCATATTTGAGGAACGGAAAGTCACTACTTTTTAGTACACCAACTTCAGACGTCTTGTCGTGACCTGATAGTACATCATTTATAATACGAAGTTGTGAATAGGCAGAATTTTCAGCAATAATGTTTCTCAACTTAGATTTAACTTTTTCTGAAATTAGTGAATCGTTATTTTGGATAACAGTTTGTGATACTTTATACACTATATTAAGAGCTTATGAGAGTTGTAACTTAGACGATTCTAACAGGGTGATGATTTTGGATACGACTGGCTGCGGGAGTAAGGATATTCCATTGTTTGGAACAGCAACACTCTCATTGTAGTATGTTTGATTGAATTATTGTCTGCACTGAACAAATATTAAGCTATGACTATTCCAACCACAGTAATGCAAAAACAAGTGTTTACATAGGTATACATTAGCTGTAGCTTCTCTATCTATTTGGACCAGTCACATCTCTTAACATGAACTGCTTATACTACGAGACCGGGCGGTCGCTCACCTCCTCTACCGTATACTACCGCACATCGGCAACCTGATTGCATGCTGCGTGTGGCAATTCAACGAAGTCTAAATATAAGAAATGAAATGCAGAACAGGAGGTAACTTGTCACTTATTTCCAATCTTTAACAATTTTGTATCACTTTTGTAATATCACTTAAAACAGTTCTGTGGTTCAGAGAAACTACAGTATATTAACAAAATAAGAGCATTTGTAACATTACCTGCAAGGTCATCCATTATTCTTTACTCAATGTCAAGGCCAGGTGCAACTAATCGATACGAACATATGAAGACAATTTGTCCCGAATTGAATTTCTTTCATAATTTCTTTCCTACAATTTATAATGCTAAGATGACATAAAGTGTTATGTCCAACTTGTGGATAATCTTATTATGACACTCGTGACAAACATTCACTTATGCCATAATCATCAAGATTATAAACTTGTTACATAAATAACTATTAGGCCTATTTACTAACAGGTTGGATATTAAAAGCTAAAATAATGTGTGGTATGAAAATGAATATTTTATTTACAAAACAGGTTGGTTATAGTGATGTGATGTGTAGTATGAAAACAAATGTGGAACAGTTGATGAAAATTTTCGCATATAAGGAACTCACTCGAAACTACCACATTTCCGATAGAAATATTACTCAAAATCTTATTTTATTTTTTGGAAATGTAGAAATTTATTATCTGTAGCATTGCTATATGCCAAGATTATGTAAAGTGATTCAATGTCTACCATTCTAATATTTATTTGTTTAGTATGCTTTATCTTTTGGCAACCTTTACTGAAGGACAGCTACCCTTGTGGGATTTATGTAAGTTAATTTAGTGGTAATTCTTTTTTTATTATTATGACACATATGTGTATACAGGATGAAAAGATATAAATAGCCAAAAAAATACTGGCCATAGAGTATAAATTACTAAACAAAAAAGTCTAATGAAATTTTTCTTTAACGTTTATAGTTTCCATAGAAAAAAAATGTTATGTGAGTCTAATATTTTTGGAAATGATAGTAGACATTAATTATTTACTTCGATCCGCCACGTATATTGCAGTTGTGGTGCTATCCTTGTTTAAAAATCAGGGTACTCTGTTGTGGTGGTGTTAGCGTGTGTTGGACGGAATATCATTGGCAATGACGTTCACATTTACTCGAACGGTTAATATTATACTATTATCAATCCTAAAAACGTGATATTTTAGGAATTAAAAACAAAAATAGAAGAGATACGAAATTTGACCACAGTCTAGTATATACAGTCGCGAAGCTCAATACGTAGTAAATATGCAAACATTAGATAGTTGCTCACCACTAGGATCGCTAATATCGCCTCATTACAGGCAATGCAAAATAGTACCGTCACAGTCTATTGTTTCTAGCACTCTCAAAACTCAAGCTTCGTGACTGTATATAGTAGACTGTAATTTCACTACACATCATATTTAATAGACCGAGATGTATTTCTGTATAATTTTGGCTGTTTAAATCATTTGCATCCTGTATATATTTCTATATATATTTATCTGTGACTCTGCATCTCTTTACTAACAAATTTGTATTTACACATCTATAATAATTATTATAAATTTTGTTTGATTCTTAATAGAGATTAACCTCATACAATTGACATGGATAGCCTATAGCTTTGACTTAAGTATGTTATAATAGTTTACAGACTACAAGTAAGATAAACAAATTATGAAATAATGCAATAAACAAAGTAACATGACACAAGATAAGCTTTCAGTCTATATTCAAATCAGTACGATCACCAATCCAAAATATTAAGGTCTCCCGAACTGAAGCTTAGCCTAAGTCAATATCCGTCGAGAGTGTTCATCCCATGAAATTGCTTCTGCAGGATGTGTGTTTGTAAGTCTTCCATCAAAGTGCCAAACATATACAACACGTCTGTCATTCAGTCCATCCACACGACATTGACTCACCGTCCTCCGCCCAAGACAATAACGTTGTGACAGTTAATGGAATTAAAATTATATACTAGTTGATCGGGATAAACAATTTCGAAGGAAGTGAATTATGTAGAATAAACACGGGAAACGGTTATTTCTTTTGGTAAGTCTTTGTTCGCAATTTCATATATAGGGTGATTCACGAGGATTTGCCGTCCCTTACGGAGCTTATTTCCGAAGATATTCTGAGCAGAAAAGTCATATAAACATTTGTCCTAATCTCAATATTTTCAGAATTACACTAATTTGAAGTTGTTTATAAAATACCATTATTCTTGAGCTTCAGAGGTAAAATAATATTACAGATAAAGAATGAACTATTCAGGAGTATCATTTCTTTAAGGGGAGGCAGAGATGGAATTTTCGAACAAAACTGAAGAAAAAATGAAAATTTGGTTTTTTTCATTTTTATTATCTTTATTTTGATATTCCGATGTTAGTTTTTGATTTTGCGCCCTTAAAAGTATGAAATTAAAACCAAGATAACTGTATTACTATATTATTCCCATAATAAACTAATACTTATCACTATTCATATACCTTCTCTGAACATATAAATAAAAATAAATATTGAAAATTTCTTACAATATGGTGCATGGAGCATTTTATATCAAACGATATAAAGTTTTATAAAATTATTAATATTTACAGAACTATTGTACTTAGAAAGTTGAAACTTGGTACGACCATTACTAATAACATACTTAGTATCCATGATCAATTTCAAACAAATCGGATAAATTTTGTGGATTTTGAAATATTCACCTCTGCCTCCCCTTAATTACTTAGTATTCTGAAGCTAAAAATGTGTTGTGAATTCCATAGTTGCTTCGTAGGGATTTTTTTTTTCAATTTTTAAATACAAAATTACACTTTCTTACGCATTTATCACAACAATTACTACAAATCACGACATTCTTTAAGACTATACATTAGAATGCATAATTAAACGTAAGCAATCAAGTTCCTAAAGTCGTATGATTTGTAACAATTTTTGTGATAAGTACGTAAGAATGATGTCATTTTCAGTTAGAAATTGAAAAATAAAATCTGTACAAAGCAATTAACAACACATTTTTAGCTTCAGAACACTAGCCAATTAAAGAAATAATTTCTGAACAATTCATTATCTATTTGTAATATGTTTTTTACCGTTAAAACTAAAGAAAAAAAAGTATTTTACTAACGATTTCAAATTAATGTAACTTTGAAAATATTGAGATTAGGACAAATGTTTATATGACAATTTTTGCTCAGAATGCCTTCAGAAATAAGCTCCGCAAGGGATGGTAAATCCTCGTGAATCCCCCATTATAACATGAATTTTACAAGACTGACTACAGACGAAATCTAATAATATCAGTTAGTAATTTTTATCGCACCGTTGAAAGACCAAATAAAATTGTTTGCGATCTGTATTGCTTCTCCGTGAAATGACAATATGGATAATTAGAGTATTATTTTGTAGAATTAGTTATCGTAGGTAATATCTGTAGAGAAGTATGATTATTAATTTCGTTCTCATTATTTTGCATAAGGTTGAATATATAATTCATAATATTATTTAAAAAATGCCAGATTATATAATTTTAATAACAAACTGCAGGGGAAACCACAAAAAAAAATTAATTCAATTACTAGTATTTTAAACTAGTGTATTATAACTTTACGAAATAGTGGATTAGAAAATATGTTCTAAAATATCACGGTGATCGTAATTCGTTAATTCACAAATTGTTTATTATAGTGCTAGTAAATTTGTGTCCAGGAGTAAGGAAAGAAAAATAAAGAACGTATACTTGCAAATTCGAAATGAGTCGGTTGAACAATTGGACAGCTTCAAATGCTTGGGGTGCACAAAGTAGTGACATGAGTTGCTGTCAGAAAGTCAAAAGTAGAATAGCAGTAACAAATGTAGCTTTTAATAAAAATGATCATTTCCTGTCCACCTCTAACTTACTGGCTTTTATGGAACTCGGAGGTTCATTGCCGCCCTCACATAAGCCCGCCATAGGTCCCTATCCTCAGCAAGATTAATCCAGTCCCTATCATCATATCCCACCTCCTTCAAATCCATTTTAATATTATCTTCCCATCTACGTCTCGGCCTCCCCAAAGGTCTTTTTCCCTCCGGCTTCCCAACTAGCACAATATATGCATTTCTGGATTCGCCCGTACGTGCTACATTCCCTGCCCATCTCAAACGTCTGGATTCAATGTTCCTAATTATGTCAGGTGAAGAATACAATGCGTGGAGTTCTGTGTTGTGTCCACCTCTGGAAAAAAAAGAACCAAGAGACTAGTGAAGAGCTTTGTGTGGAGTGTGGCATTGTTTAGGGTATGAACATGGATATTACAACGAAGCGATGACATAGGACTATAACAGCGGTGATTAAACTGAGTATCGTGATTACATCGTGTAATTAAAGACATTCATACTGGCAAGGGGAGTTTCCTGTACATTGCTCTCTGTCTCGCTCACGTACTGAAAGTAAACAGTGTCGGTACCATGTCGCTCTACAAACCCTCTGATTCTAGCAGGAACAGAAGGTTTCGTACAGAATGTGAAGAGGAATTCATTCGCAGTTCTGTCGTAGAAAATGTAATATGTTGCTTTGCTCAACGGTTCATTAGTAGTTGTTAATTAATTTTGAAAAACAGCGCTTTCTCGACTAAATATTCACAAGAGAATTCAGGAGATTTCTGATTGTGATCATGAGGAATATTAAAAAAAAAAATCAAGAAAATTTATATGTATTTTATTGGCTCTTGATGACAGTAGTGAGATTACTGATACAGCAAAGCTTGCAATTTTTATTAGCGGGTTGATGAAGAACTCAATGTTAGTGCACGAACCACCACTGGTTGTAGTTTTCATGCCAAGTACCTCTCCCCCGTCCCTTTACTTCATAGACTGTCTCTCGCGTGTAATCACTGCCGTTCGAGTTTTGGTCATCGCTGGACTAGAGGCATTTGAAATGTGCATATGAGCTATTCCATCTCAAATCGACCTTACAATTTCTAAATACAATGAAACTTTTTTTGTACGTAGAGAACTGTGATACAATGCTTTGTGCAAAGTTTGAGGCATCAGAACTTCATAGTGTTTAAATTAAAAATATTAAAATTGTATCGTATTTTCATAAAATTAGCAACTTTAAACTGTTGTAGCTCCGAAACCCTTTCACCCAATGACCAAAATCATGGTTTATTTTAATGCTGAGGAATTAAAGTTTATATTGACATGTAAACAGATTTTCTTACTTTTTATGAAAATGGACAAATTTACATTTTTCCTCATTAAGACGCCTTTGCCTAGGAAAAATATTTTAAAAACATATAGTTAGATTCCTCATTGAAAGTACAAATAAACACATACATATTTTTTACTGATGGTATGTTGATAAGAAAGTATTGAAAGTATAAAATAAAGAAAATAAATAGTACGCGCGTGAACTAACCAGCTGACTGTGAGACGGGAGCTAGCCGAGATAAGCAAGGCCAGAAGACATAAACACGTGAGGTTTCGTCTAGTAGCACATAGCTGGGCTAGCTTTATCACAAGTTTTCATAAACACAGGAGTAAAATGACGTCCAACGCTCGCTTATCATCATCTCTCGGCCAGTGCGTGCGGTACTGCGCCGTTCAAGTCTAGGCGTGTGAAAATAATTTATTTAATACCCTCGAAACTTATTGCTGTACCACTAAGCAAACAGTACCGAATTCATCTTAATAATGCAAGGTTTTTTCTCAATATTTTTTTACATTTTTACAAATGAGCAAAAAGCCTAAAAGCAAGTAACATCAGATTATCTGTCTCTCTGTGTACAATAAAAATAAGGATTACTTCTTAACATAACCTACCAAATGTCAGCTTCAAAATAAGCTCTCGTTCAATGTTCTGCAGTAAGTGGTTCCAGAGTTCTGAGCGATGAAAGAGGCTTGTTTTTCTAAAATACGCTAAATTTGTCGCTCAACAATACGAAAACCGTTTGGGTCTCGATAGTATATTTTTGCAAATACACTCTCCTCAGCACTTTCTATAAGTAGGGAAAAAATTAGAGTATAAAAAAATGCGAGGTTTTTTACTGATCGATTTCATATGGAGAAAAAAAGGCAACATTAAAATAATTGAGTTGTATGCGAAGACTGAGAGGAAGATTGCATAATGCTGGGTTTACAGTGAAAGATCTATTCTTGGGCAAAAAACTACGAATCAATTATTAGTCATTCTGAAATATAAATATAAATGTGTGCATGCTGTTATTAATCGATTACATGACTAGAAATACGCTGGAGTTTATGGATGGATAATGGATCATCGTACGCTGACCAGGCATGCAAAGGTTCCTTGACCGTGAGCAAAATAAGACTTTTGTACTCCATTATAAATAATCAATATAGTACATACTTTTTTAATATAACTTAGGACTTTGTTTGAATTAAAATGAACCTGTACTGCAATCATTTTCATCTCTAATAAATTTAATAATTAAGCGTCATCCTTACTTTTCTTTCGTCGGTATCTGAATGTGGCATGACTCCATCCAAGTGTTTCCAACACACTTGAAGCATCTGGTGTCCGATAATTTGATTTTCCATCGAAGTTTCTGTGTGTGATCGACAAGGACAACCTTTCTCCCGAGACTTGAGAAGGTCGTTGATCAATCTAACCTCAAAATAATTCAGTTAAACTTCCTGCCAGATGAACTACGATACGAAACTGACTGCTGCCTACCTCCCTCCCGCCACTTCCGACGGACTTCGCTGCTGCTGCCGACAACCTAATTAATTCCCTGTTTTACGAGAGTTAGTAAATAAGCCGAGCCCATAACGGGATGTGATATCCGCAATAAATTATGCTACGTGAAGAGATTATTGCACAGAGTCCGGCAGCTAATCAAGGAGGGTGAGCATGCTGGAGCTAACTTTCTTGGGGCCATGTCAGCTTCAAACCAATTTGAGTTTTACTTATAGTTGACAATATGGGGAGTAACTATATGATAACATTCCAAGCCATATCGGCGGGCAGTAGAGAGAGCCAACCAGGCCTGAGAAAATCTAAAATCTGTGTGAGATATCTTTTGAAAGAGAATGACTTGTAAACGAACCTCAAAATTAAAAAAAAAGAATTATCTTTAAAATACATTAAGAGTAATACTCATAGTAGGTGAACTATGCGACAGTATGGAAATTTAAGTCTGACATCCTCGTGAATGGTACAAGAGACTTTAGAGTTAAAATGAGATTAAGGAGAAAATTTGGTTAAATGTGATATTGAAATATGTGCTTTAAAAATACAAGGAAAGAAGTCATCATCATTATCGTTGTAATCTTGTTTTTGCGGTTATAGCTTCGTTGCCATTACTGTGGTCATGGTCGTTGTTGTCGCTGCCGTTGCCATGATCGTGACTGTAGTCCCTTGTGTCCCTATTTTGACTATGCTGACATTTTACTGACTGACCTCTCCAGCGACAACAAAACGAAACTTCAACGTGCTCATAATTTGTGTGTACGTTTTGTAAGCAATGTTCGTAAATATGATCATATTACCCCATCCCTGGAAGCAATAGGTTGGCTTAAACTAGATAAGAAAAGAAATTTACATTCACTTCTCATTCTCTTCGAAATCTTGAACTCTTCTAGTCCTTCGTACCTGTCGTCTCGCTTCACTTACCTTTCTTCCCACCATAATTAACACACGCCCTCGTCATGAAACATTATTAACAATACCACCCTATCGCACCTCCTCATACTCATCCTCTTCCACAATAGCCAAGACTCTGGAATTCGCTACCTGTAGCATCAGGGACTGTCGAAATAAAATTGAATTCAAACGCAAACGTACTAGGCACTTGGTCAGTAATTGATTTCTTGTAAATAGTTTCCTAATCTATCACAAAATATTTCAATATCCAGTAATTTCATCACTATACAATTTTGTTATTCTAGGTTTAATTTGTAATTCAGTAAATATAAAATATTCTTTGTTTTTCTATGATAAATTATCTAGCTTTCATTAGTCAGGTAATCTTTTCATACTTTGATTTTCATTGTAATTGTAATTGTAAATTTAATACTAATTGTAATTTAATTTGTAATTGTAATTGTAAATTTAATACTAATTGTAACTGTATTCTTCATATTATAGTTGGAATCTCCTGGTAGAGCGGCAGAGAAGGCCTGACGGCCTTATCTCTACCAGGTTAAATAAATAAATACTAATATTAAATACTGGTCATCGCCATCGCCTGATTTCGTGGTTATTGTTATGGTATTAGTTGACCTTGTCGTGGTTGCCGCCGCTGTTTCCGTGGAAATGATTATTGTTGCGGAAGTTATCGTCGCCGTCTTCGTCCCCGCAGCTGTTAACGGTTTCCATTGTCGTTTCTATGGTTTTGTCGCTGTTCTCGTTATTGTTTTTGCTGCCGCCGTTGGTGAGGCCGTGTTCGTCTTCGTCGTCGCCCCATTGCCGTGGTTGTGGTTGTTGAGTGTCGCTGTCCTCTTCGCCTTGTTCATGGTTGCCGTAGCTTTTGCCGTATTTGTGGTTATTTTATCCGTTGCCGTGTTCGTGGTTGTTTTATCAAAGCCGCAGTCCTGTTTGGTTTTGCTGTTGCTGCAGTCGTGGTTGTTTTTCCGTTGTCACGGTCGTGATTGTTTTTTCCGTTGCTACGGTCGTGATTGTTTTTTTCCGTTATCACGGTCGTGATTATATTTTTCCGTTATCACGGTCGGGACTGTGATTTTCCGTTATCATAGTCGTGATTTTTTTTTTCCTTTGCACCGATTGCTGCAGTCGTGGTTGTTTTTCCATTGTTACTGTCATTATTTCTTTCCGCTGAATGGTAGTGTTTGGTTTTGCCGTTTCTGCAGTCGTAGTTATTTTTTCCGTTATCACGGTCGTGATTGTCTTTTTCGTTGCAGCGGTCGCGTTTGGTTTTGCCTTTGCTGCAGTCATGTTTTTTTCTTTGTCGCGGTCGTGATTACTTTTTCCCGTTGCAGCGGTCGTGTTTGGTTTTGCCTTTGCTGCAGTCATATATATTTTTTTTTCCTTGCCACGATCGTGATTGACTTTTTCGTTGCAGCGGTTGTGTTTGGTTTTGCCTTTGCTGCAGTTATGTTTTTCTTCCCTTGTCACGGTCGTCATTATTTTTTCCCGTTGCAGCTGTCGTTTTTGGTTTTGCCTTCGCTGCAGTAATGTTTTTTTTTTTCGTTGTCACGGTCGTGATTGGTTTTTTCCGTTGCCACGATCGTGCTTGGTTTTGCCGTTGCTGCGTGATAGGTGGGGAGGGTGAAACCTACAAAGTAGGACTTATTTTGTAAAGCACGTACGATCAAAAGACCTGGATTTAAGAGCAAATTCTGATAGTGTAGTGCATCTGTATGTATAATATTTCTGAATATCTATCTATCTGTCTGTCTGTCTGTCTGTCTGTCTGTCTGTCTGTCTGTCTGCCGTGCCGTGCCGTGCCGTGTCCGTCTCTCTATCTGTCTCTGTCTGTCTCTCTGTCTGCCTAATTTTGTAAAATTACCACGAAATCTTGAAGAATCCAGACAAGCTGGGACTTACAGCAATAAGAAACTTCTACATTATGACTGATGATAACATTATCATTTGGATGTGGCATGTATTGTCTCCCATCATCTTTAATGAATGACTCTGTGAATGCCAGGGCGTTACAACACAAAAATGACCACTGTGATAAAATCGCTATTATCTATCACAGCATTTTACTCACTTATGGCTGCGAAAATGGAACATTAAACAGAAATAACAAGAGAAAATCAGAAAGCAGCGAAATGAAATTTCCTTGAAGTGTTGCAGGCCTCACGTTATTAGACAAACAAAAAAGTGACGATATACGCAATAGATTACACACACACACACACACACACACACACACACACACACACACACACACACACACATATATATATATATATATATATAATCTTACAAGCACAAAAACAAAACTGGTACGAACATATTCAGCGTATGGAATATTTTTTTTAATTTTATTGGGTTATTTTACGACGCTGTATCAACATCTAGGTTATTTAGCGTCTGAATGATATGAAGGTGATAATGCCGGTGAAATGAGTCCGGGGTCCAGCACCGAAAGTTACCCAGCATTTGCTCGTATTGGATTGAGGGAAAACCCCGGAAAAAACCTCAACCAGGTAACTTGCCCCGACCGGGATTCGAACCCGGGCCACCTGGTTTCGCAGCCAGACGCGCTGACCGTTACTCCACAGGTGTGGACCGTATGGAATATTATGAATGAATGAATGAATGAACGAATGAATGTTAGCCATGATGTCCCATGTTGGTCACTGGCCTCCTGTGATGGGGTTAGAACCCCCTCGACAAGGATGGTTCAAGTGTACTCGCTTGGTGAGCCAATCCAGGCGAGCTTGTCGTGTATACTACTTTTGTGACATGGTTAATAATCCTGTTCAACTTTAACTAGTCTCAGCACTCTGTTCTATGTTCAATTTTTTTTCTTGCAATACACACATTATACTGACACTGGCACTTTGACAAACACTGGTTGCTATTTACACTATTTACCTGACACTTTCTCAACACTGACTTTACTATTTACAAAACTTATCTTACACTTTCACTAATACTGACTTTACTATTTACAATATCTTAACCCTGATTACATTATCTATTTACAATGACCTTCCCTAGTTCTTTCCACAAAAATGGAATATTATAGACTTCCTAAAATCCTCCTCAATTACAATCCTATTGGTAGAAGAAGCGTTGGAAGACCTAGAATCAGCTGGATAGATGACATTATCCTTTGAAGTCGGAACAGGCCTTGAAGCCTATACCCTGGACTTGAAGAAGAAGAAGAAGAAGAAGAAGAAGAAGAAGAATTTATTTTCGGGGCTGTCGCAGTTCGGTCGGTAGAACGCTGTCGTACCCCACCTCCACCAGGTAGTCGGTGGAAGCGGGGTTCTAACTCTCACCCAAAGCAGCGTCGGTTCGCGACTTTCGCTCACTACCCGTAGATCACGCCAGAGCTCATAAAACAATACTGAATGTGGTGGTATCGAGAAGCTGCTCCCGATCCGCCCAAGTGAAACACGGACGAGTTTGTTTTGGAATATAATTTATTACTGACTGGTCCAAAAGTGTGTCCACGGTCCAAAAGGCATTTGTACTGAAATGAGTTGAATTCATAGAGAGAATTTCGCCCTGCTGCATCGGATGAAATGGATATCGCCATCACAGCGAGCTCCATGCTCTTTGAACTCATTTGGGAGGCGGATGAATTAACTGGAAGCACCAGGCCGGCTAATTCCCTTCAAAGGGTCAGTAGCATAATTTGGCACACGGGATCGATTTATGCCAAACCTAGCATGCTTTCACCTGGGTACATGCACATGAAATAGACTCTAATCTATTTACATTCTCACTTTATTTTATCCGTTACTACTAATAAGACCAGTCATATGTGTCGGTCAGATGAGGTTCGGTTTATATCACTGTAATGTCTTGTGTGGAATTCTGCCATTAGAGATGGTGAATTTCGCAATCACGATAAATGCGAAATGTGCCCAAATGCTGTAAAAGTAAGTAATTTCATGTTTGAAAGCATGTTAAGTATATTACTGTAGCTTTTAATCCGCGATAAAATGCGAAATATACGTATTTATGTGAAATAAGAGTGAAATTACATTTTATGGAATATTTTTTTGTAAAAAAAATCAGAATCTATCTAAAAATTTCGCTACATAAAGTTCTTACATTTTTTCAAATGGTTTCGTCTCTCCTCTATTTTACCTTTTACAATATGAATAGCACAGGAATGTGAACTACCTGATACCTTCTTTGTTGTTATCTGTATAGTTATTTAGAGTTATCAACTTAGAGTTGGATGCCTATGCGATGATGTCTTTAGACCCAGTACTCACTCACGAACAAGTTGTATGTGGTAGCGGGTGTTTATGATTGAGTAACAATAATGGGTTGTGGTAAAATCACATCATATATTTTGGCATGTTTCTTAATTTCTTAATGATGTTGGTTGTCCGATAAGCAGGAATGAATTATATTATATGAGAACCGTCTATTTGCTTATCTAAGTTCTTTTTTTTCATTGTATGCAATATTCCAAAATAAATCTAATTGTTTTGCAAGTTGAAGATGTGTTTCATAAAACTTCCTATTCAGGTAATCCTTTTTCTTACACAGAAATTTGATTTTATTACGAATGCGTATCATCTGGTATTGTTGGTTAGATATCTTCGCTGCATATGAGTAAGCTTTGTTTTTTATTGTGCCATATTTTGGAGTGACCCGAAGTGACAAACATTGCTTCAATTTTGTGTTTAAGAATGTAGAGCGGTATGTTGAAGTTTTCATGTTCGAGGAAATGTTTGAAAAAGCGAAACGTAGTTGAGCTTTTTTAATTTCCGAGAATTGAAAGAAAACATACCGCTTGTGTATCGTACAATATTTTGTGCGAAGATCGTTTATTACATACCTGAAAGACGAATTTCTAATTAGTTGCAATGAAATCTCAATCTTGGTTTCTGATCAATGACGGCAATTTTGGAAAACAAAAATATCTATCTTCAATATTGTTGCTTTAAAATGTTTTCTGTGTTTACTATACTCCAGCAGGCCGTGATATACGTCTGTCTTTTTTTCCCCCAGTCTATAAATGCGAACTTAAAACAAACGGCTTCCTTAATGTTACATGCATCACGAAATGCAGTAACTTTAGTGGAGTTGTAGAGTTTACTTAATTTTTGCAAATATTTAAAAACAATAATTAACAGTGCAATTTAGGTGAAATTGCAGTGGTAAGTTTCCAATTTATAATTATTACTATATTGAACGTCTCTAAAAATAATATGTTAAAAGCCTAAAGCAGTAAAATCAACATGTCACTTAAGCGGTAAGAAGAGGGAAATTGTTATGTAGTAGGTTGGGAATACTGAATGTGGAATTTTAGACTTACCGCGGGTTGGTTTTGTGCGGAAACCAAGCAAATACGCACGATCTCGCGCAAACAATTTTGCTCGACTCGCGTTTGGAAATTTCATAATTATGTTGTTGGTTGGCCGATAAGCAGGAATGAATTATAATAATATATATTTATAATGTTTCTTAATGTCCATAATTTCGTTGTTTCCTTGAAGACTTACTTAATTTGGTAGGCATGTCGGACAGGAATCCAAGGTCTTGCCACCAAACGTCATTTTCCAATTCAAACAGTCAAATTTTTTCCCCTTTAAAAGTAGTAAGTTATTTCAATTTCCTCTCTTAAATCCGCAAATCTCGCCAATGTCTCACATTTACATGACCCGCGCGCTCTGGTCTCTACAAGAACCGAAGACATCTTACCTTTCGATACGCGGATGCCGGGAGCGCCTCGAATCTGATTGTCGGAGTCTCGAGCATAAAAAAAAGCCTCAGTTCGACACCCCTGTAGTAGGCTAGCATGCAAGCCGTTGAATCCGAAGGTCTTGGATTCAAACTCTTTTACGTAGGATTAATTTTGAAGGACGATAAAATTCCTGTCATGTCTTCCTCCTGAAGGAAAGTAAGGCTGTGGGCAGTAGATTTGCGGTACTTGTTTCTGAAATAAGACTACAGGCAAATTGTTTCACCATTTCTTATCCACGTTGAATTTAGGCGGTGAATGATCTCTGCGATTCAAAACTCCTTTAGATGAAGAAAATGGGTAGGCGTAAACTTGTAAAGCCTGTCATACTAGTTGGTTATTACAAACGACAAATTTGACTATCAGCGAAGTCATGATTAATAATGATAGTGATCGCTAATATGTTTTCGCGGGATATCAGCCGAGTTAAGATTTTGGAATGCTCCAAGCTTAAGGACAGTCAGGGCTTAAGGACTCCAGGGATTTACAAGATTCCATGCGAGTGTGGCGAAGTATACATAGGGCAGACTGGCCGCACAATAGAAGACAGAATCAAAGAACATAAGAGGAATCTGAGGCTGTATTACCCGGAAAAATCTGCAGTGGCGCAACACAGCATAGAAAAGGAGCATAAAATACTGTTTGACCACACCAAGGTCATTAACAAATCAAGCCACTACTGGGATCGTACAATCAAGGAGGCCATAGAGATCAAGCTGGAGAAAAACAACTTTAACAGAGACAGTGGACTCCAGCTCAGTCAGGCATGGACACCGGCCTTAGACCAACTCAGGCCCTCTTACAATCAAGGTCATGAAGATCACGGACCGAGGACGGCAACCGATTCCAACCGGCGGAACTGGGCTCGCCGCCCGCCAAACTTCACGCAGGAATCCCGGGAGGGGCGGAGCTTACGAGCGATGACAATTCCCGGCCCCGGATTGGCCGATTCGCCAACCAATCCCGTTTCACCTGAGACAGCCTAACATCTATATAAACTTTCGACTTTCTGTTCGGACATCACTTCCCTGAAGATGGCTGCAGAGATAGCAGTCGAAAGCTTGGAGCATTCCAAAATCTTAACTCGGCTGATATCCCGCGAAAACATATTAGCGAACCAACGCCGAGAAAGCCTCAAATCATACAATGATAGTGATGATAATAATAATAATAATAATAATAATCTATTCTACAATAGAGATATGTATTGTTTTTATATATATAAAAATCACTTTAGCACTTCCGGAAAGAGTACATACATACATGTGCTCAGGGGAAATTCCACAAAATTTTAAAACAACTATTTAATTAATTAACAAAAAAGAAAAAGTAAAAAGAGAAGAAGAAAAACACATATTACGGTAACTCAAACTTTGTATTGCCTTCCTAAGCAATAATTTTTATTTATTTATTTTAAATAAGTAGCATTAGCAAATTGAATATTTGGTAAATTAGCTGTTGTCTTGTTATACAGCCTTGGGCCGGAGTTGCTACTGTGATTATAAGCTACAGTTGTGATACATTTAGGTTCTGTCAAGCATATTATGTTGTCTGATCTTTTAATTTTATATTTATGTGAATAAAAATTAAATATATTAACTTACGGTTTTTGTGTACGAAATTCAATAAGATATTGTTAGAAATTTGATGAATATAAAACACTTTAAATTCAGAATATAACAGTTCTGAGGGATAATAAAGAGGTTTATTGAGACATATTTTTGTTATTCTTTTCTGTAGCAGTGTCATTGGCATGAGGAAGGTACTATAAGCACTACCTCATCCTATAATACCATATTGTAATATAGCTGGTACTAATGCGAGGTAAATCATTCGTAAAGTATGGATAGTCTACTAATTTCGTAGGATAAATAGTGAATAATGTTTCTTAATCTACTGTATTGCAATTAAAAAAACATGTTTATACTAACGCAAGTGCTGGTCGGTTATTATTCCGAGATACTTCACTTGAGAAGATTGCTTCTAAATTTATAAATTTAGATTTACTAGAATTGTTAAAAAGTATACAACAGTTATTGCAAACAAATGAAGTAGCGTGTTAGTAAATTTAAAACTTTCTTAGTTGAAACTTTAAAAGTGTTATAATTTTAAAGAGGTTATGTACAGTATCTTATAACAGACGGGTCCCGTTTCGACATATTCTCTTTCAAATTATAACACTTTTAAAGTTTCAACTAAGAAAGTGTTAAGTTTTAAACAAGTGTTAATGTGAAAGACAAACAATGAATGTAACGTGTTAGTGTTTCAGAAAAAAATATTCAGTCTGGGTGGTATTATAAAAGCACATTTTAAATTATTATCAGTATAATTTTTTTACAGGTGTAGACCTACATAATGTTACAGATTATAATTCAGATGACACACTATATAAATTTTTACAGGTGTCAGATACGGAAATAAAATTTGGAGCTCTCTTATTATAGATAGATAGATGGATTTATTGAGCAATATTATACATACAGATATACTATATTATCAGAACTTTCTCTTAAATCCAATGCACGGGTCTTCTGACCGTACGCCCTTATTGTAAGCTTATGTTTCGATTACAACACACTGCGCATGTGCAGTAAACAAGAGCCCCTGTATATATGCTACTCGTAAACAGTCGTGCGAAATTGTTGCCTATGTACAGGTGAACTTCCATCAAGACTCGCTCCAAATTTTAATTCCGTATCGGTACATATTTTGTGAACGTATATAAATGGCACACTGTGTCAGTTTTTACAGGCGTACGAAATGCTATGAAATATATTTAAAATTTCATTCTGTATTTGTATTTTATAGGCTACATATTTGGAAGATGCATTAGATTGTTTGTATGAAAAACACAAACTTTTTTTACTCCACTGATTATTATCTTTTAAAGTTTATTGAAATGTTACACAGAGTAAGTCGATATAGTATTAATGTAGAGTAGACCATAAAGGAAGAGAAATCATTCGTAGAGTAACAAAAAATAAAAATAAATATTTTTCATTTCTGAGTAAAATCGCTCAACATGGTTTTCCTCATTGAAAGAGAAAGGACATAAATGCTAATGATTGTTGGTTTTCACGACCGATTGAAAAATCAGGAAGAGGAATAGATCGATTTGTTTATTGAAGCACATCCGAATAGAAATCAGCAGTTTCGAAAATAAGGCAAATATTTAATGGAGTAAAAGAGTAAAAAATAAAGCATAATCTGGAGTACCAAAGACAAGTTATTACAGGAAGAAATATTGCTCTTGCTGTGGTAACATTCATTCAAGAAGACCCGCATAAATCTACAAGATATACGGGACTTGAATACAATGTCAGTCATACAACATTCCCTGGACGTTGTTAAAATCAGAGAAAGGATGACATGCCTAAGAAATCTAGTTTTCCAAGAAGTAAGTGAAGATTATTTGGAAAAATAATGAATTTTGTGAAATCTTAGTTGAGCAGGTATGTCAAGACTCAGATTTTGTGAGGTACCACCATGTTTCCAGATGAGACAACTTTCTATTTAAATATGGTATCCATTGTCAAAACTGCCAAAACTTTCCTGTCACGTTAGACGACGAAGCACATATTGTTATACAGTTTCTCATAAATTGAATGTGTGAGCAGCTTTAGCGGTAAACAAGTAACATTGGTTCATTTTTAAGAAAGATAATTTAAACTGTGATAAGTTCCTACAGTTTTTTTGTAATTATATTATCCCAAACTGTAGACAGCTGCTTCCCGATGTCTTTCCATAGAGATTGCTGGTTGGTTGTCGTGTGCTATTTGCGAGGGGGGGAAATAACGAGTTCTCTGGTAAATGGATTGGAAGAAGTGGACGCATTGAGAGGCCGGTTAGATCACCTGGCTTCAACCAGCTTGATTTCTTCCAGGGTATGTCGGGATAAACTGAAACATTTTGATCAGCTCTGTGACTTTGAGAAAAATAATGGACAGGGACATTGTTTGGCTGTGAGTGGTTTTCATTTGGAGATACTTTTGTGAGGATATTAAGTTTTTTTTCTATTTGTTACACTTTGATTAGTAATTCCTAGATAATCACTTTCTAACTATGTATCTGATGAACTGAAATCTTTTCTTTTTAAACATTGCCATGATATAAAATATAATGTTGATTCCAAATATGTAAATATTAAAACAGACTGACATTTAAAATTGTTTTTGTCACTTTTGCATACCAGAAAAAAAAAGACTGGTATACTATTACTTGATTTCGTTGCAATAAATTTCTATAGTTGTGTCATTTTATGGTAAAATTGAGAATTAGAAAGTTAGAGTAATAATTGTAACTTCATATGTGTCCCATAGTCTACGTCAGTGGTCGTCAGCACTCGCTGAAATGGGTGAAGGGTAAGCGGAGCAACGTGTTTTGCTTCGTCGTGCAGCAGGAAGAAGTAGAGAGCATACCCGCCAGCAGCTACGAATGCACCATAGTGAATTGTCTTCTCCGCGGGTAAGAGACGCTAGCCCCAGGGTGCTCTGTGCTGATGACCTCTGTGTACGTTGTTAGAGGAACTTTATAAAACAAGGATGAAGGTAAAGATGAAAGAATAGAATTAAATTCTTTAGGTTAAAAGAAACAGGACACGCCCTAAAATAACCCCTCGTCTTGAAACCTCGCCACTCACAAGTATAAACCCGTCAGTGCTGGGGATTGAACTACAGCCCGTCTAATGATGTGTTCGCCGTAGCGTTGTGCTAATGGGCGTCTACTCGGTGGTTTGGAGCGACGTATTATAGATGTTGATTTACGGGATTTATTTCATGTAATGTGTGGGAATTAATGAGGAATAACGAAGCTCTCATTACAGTTGGTAACTCAGAAAACTCCTCATTTGTACCTAGCTCACTGTGCAATATTTAATGATCTTAGGTGGAAGAGAAAGCCGATGAAAATAATAACCTACAGTAATTATTAGACGATCAGGGTGCCCCGGCCAATCACGACGACGTCCTGGCTAAGAAGGAATCGAATAAAATATTAACTTCAAGCGACATGGTATGAAGTCTGTTGTGTTAACACTTTTAAATCGGATTATACTCTCATTGTAATAGTTTTAATACCGTTAGTTGGTAGAGTTTTCAATACAGTGTAACCTTATTTTGTTAAAGGTTATGTTAATGACATTTAAACACGGTTGACTGTTCGCTATAATCAAGCGTTTTGTGAAATAAAATTAATTGCAAACACAGCAATGAAGTGGGTTTACATGGTAATTGTGTATCTCGACATCATTATCAATGTTGCATTCACCTGTATGATTTTTTATAAGAGAGAACAGAGGGTGTGGGAAGTCGCTTACCGCAGTGGATTTCATGTATTTGTTTGTTATTTTATTATTCATGTGTTTAATTGACTTATTGATAGTGAAATAATTATACTAATGATTTTTAATGTAGGAGAGTTAAGTATAAATTCCGGAGAATGTTAAGTAATTTTTCTAGACTGAAATAATTGTATAAAAATACTTTAGTGGGTTCATATGAATGAATGAACGAATGAATGAGCCTATTTTGTCTCGTGAAAGGCTAAGGCCTCCTATGGTCTGTCCCAGGATTTCTGTGGAGTAACTTCACGCATATGGGGGCGGAGTCTATCTGTGCCGGAGTGTATTGCGGGCAGCATCAGCTCGAGGCCGCTAAGGGGTAAGATGCTCGTGGTAGAAGGAAGAGTAGAGTTCTGGTAGAAATGATCCAAACCCTGCAAGCGATTGCTAGCTTCGTTCACAAACACCTCCTCCCAGAGCGATCATTGGCCCTAGTCCTCCCACATACCTTGCGTTTCTCAAAATTATTTAAGATGTTCCTACTTTTCGTTCTTTCAGGCGATAATTAGGTATGCCTTAATTATCTGGGGAAATGGTAGCAAAATTGGGAGTGTCTTGATATTGCAAAAGAAAGACATTAGAATTCTATGTCAATCAAACTATCTTGAACATTGTCGACCTCTTTTCAAACAATCACAGATTATTAACTGTCATATATATATATATATATATATATATATATATATATGACCTAGTCCTTTACACTCGACAAAATATAGACAATTACTCATTAGTAGCCAATATACATAATCATGAAATTAGAAATAGTGAACAAATTAATATCCTATACTGTAGATTACATAAAACGTACAAATTTTTCTGTCATGGAGATGAAATTATATAACAAGCTTCCCAGTCAATATTATTAGTTACCAACCAATAGTTTCAAAGCTAGAATTTATAATTGGCTTTTAATTAATCCTTTCTACTCTGTAGATGAGTTTCTTAACATAAATTCATACGAAATTGTTTTTTAATAAATAAACTTATTTACATTTAGTTACAATTACTACATTAAGAGTGAAGTGTTTTCATTAATTTTTAGAGTTTCAAAATGTTTTGTGTTTTCATTCTAATTAAACTTTACTGTTTTCAATTATATGTGTATTTTCAAATGTATGTTTTTTTTCCTCCCTTCTGTATTGTGACGAAGCCTGTCACTGTATGTTTAATGGATTAATAAATTGAATTGATTGAATGAATGAATGAGCCTATTTTGTCTCGTGAAAGGCTAAGGCCTCCTATGGTCTGTCCCAGATATCTGTGGAGTAACTTCACCCATATGGGGCACAGTCTATCTGTGCCAGAGTGTATTGCGGGCAGCATCAGCTCGAGGCCGCTAAGGAGTAAGATGCTCGTAGTAGACGGTAGAGTTCAGATAGAAATTATCCAATCCCTGCAAGTGATTGCTAGCATCGTTCAACCAACATCTCCCACCCAGAGCGACCATTGGCCCTAGCCCTCCCACATACCATTTGCTCAGAGGTTTTGTTTCGTCTTTCTGCTGTACAGATTTCTGGGACGGACCATAGAAAGGGAGAGCTCGGTTTAGAACTCATGTGGTGAGCTAGTCCACAAGAGTTATAAGTTTGGTTCACACATATAGTAGTTTCCTTTCTTATACTACACTTTCCTACTATGTTTTAAACTATCGCTACCACCTTTCCTGCTGAAGTAAACGTTTGTTTCGGCAATGTCACCTATTCTATTTGCACAGACACTCGTTTAAGCACTGTCACACCAGGATTGTTGAATCTAACGAATTATCGGCACTGAGTAGGATGCATTTCTATCCGCATTTTGTCACAACAATGTCTTTTGTAGACTTCTCCATTCGCGTCCGCTCCTTGCACACCCGCGGTGTTCCTGAAGAGATCGGCCTATCTATGGTCCATCACCAAAGCGGTTATACTGTTTAACTAATTAATTCTAGTTTGGTTTTATTGAAACATAATTTTTATTTTAAAGTCTACACCAGGCCTGCAGAACCCGTAAGTAGAACCCACTTCTATTGGGGATGATCAACTTCCGCGTAGAGTTGTTTACAGTCTCTGCCCGTGGAAAGGCCCATCAGTGGCGGCATGTAATTTTCAAAAAGAATTGTAATAAATTCACTGTATTTATAATGCGTTATCTCGTTTCAAGGTTTACAATTATGCTACATTTCCTGTCGGTAGTTTTTTTTTAGATTTCTTTGCACCTCACCTGCTTTAGATTTTCGAAAATTTTCCTCCTATCATCACGTACGGAAACATAAATTTATAGCATTTAAGTAATGAACCTTGAAAGTCACTATTAATTTCAATTCAAAATGAACACTACGAGTGACGTCCTTAATTTAACAGTATATAAATAAATAATCAATATACAGTTCATAATAATGAACTTACCCGAAAGTTTGTGCATTTCATAATTCTTAATATGGGCTTTGTTGAAATGTGGTTTAATATTGAAATGACGAGTAGAAATAAATCGGATAGGACACAGTAAACAAGCAATTCTTTCGTATTCAACAACAAAATAATCATATTCCCGTTTCCTTTTCTTCATGGGTATAGATTGTGCCATGTTCCAGTTCTCTTCAAACTGCAGTACGCGTATTGTGTATTTATTTATTTAATTATTTATTTATTTATCTGGCTGGAGTGCGTTATAATGTTGAATAACACCATTGACATCCGATCATATAGCTATCACTCACTTATCAACGTACAATTTATTTATCGTCCTATTACTAGTAAAACCAGTTAAGACCAGTAATGCAAGTTTTGTAAAAACAGCAAACTTTATTAATGCACGAAAAATCATAATAAATTCTTCAAATAAAGTAATAGGTTTGTTGCCTGCATGCAACATTTCGGACTTATTTCATTTTAGTAGAATACAGAGCACGGAAAGACAAGTCGGGGACTGTACTTATTTTACACAGAAAGTGGACTTACTCGGTTTTAATAGTAATAGGACGATGTATACACAGGTAGACCTTCATACATTATGTGCACACATACATTTTAAAATTTATTTTACATGGCCGTTAACTTATTTATTTACCCTCATTCACTTTTCTCTTACTTTCTAAAGGTATGTTCCTAAGGATTTTATTATCTGTTCATTTGTAATTCTTGATAGCGCATTGTATACCTGCCGCCGCGAGAATGAATGCTGATGCAGCCAAGCATAACTGGAACGCCATGACCGCACTGGTAGAAAAGATGGGTGGGATAAGAAGGGGTAGTAAGGCAGTCGCTCTGAGGAGCTACAGTTCTGCAGGTCTGGTCTACACTGTGTTAAGAATACTCGCCAAGCAGAGTATGTCACCGAGTTACAGGAATGAAACTAAAGATATGTTAGTTCGAATGTTTTATTTTTGTTTCGGTTTACAAACGGAGAGTATTGGTTTATGATAAGAAAAGTAATTAATGAAAGACAAATATATTTTCTCTTAATATGAAGAGAGATTCAGAAATTAGAACTACCTCACAGAGTGCTCTAGTAGCACACAAGAAAACAAAACAAAGTGGGGTGTGTCAAACCCCACGTCACCATTGTAGTATTAAGAACTGTATAAATGCGTGCTTATATTGTCGGACTATCGGATCTGTACCCCCGTAAGATATGCGAACTGAACCCTAATTCCTTCTCAGCCTCGGTAGTTCCTTTCTCTCCCTGCATTCCTATCTCCTTTTTTCTATCTTTCTCTCTTTCTCTCCTCCACTACTCACAATTTTGAGTCTTCTTGCGGGAAAGTTCATTTGCACTTGGAGTTCAGTGTTGTTAACTCAACATGAATATTATAGCACGGAGTGGTGAAAAAATATTATTAAGCAAGTACGTAATAACATTTTTCGATGAAGAGAATAAACTGGTCAATATCTGTTTCCTATAAATCAGCCAACGAAAAGAGCAGCTGCGATCACAGGTGAGGCTTATTTTATTTCAATTGATTATGTATTAAAATTACTTACTTGACTAATACTGATATAATACAACATTTTTATGTAATTTATAATTTATATAGGCAGGTCAGAGCCCCTAATAAAGAAAATCAGGAGAGAGGAAATCTGTGCACGAGATGAAAAGCTAGAATCACCAGGGAAGAACAAACCAAGGGAACCTTTAATTCTTGTAGATGATATGGACCGATGTATTTTAAGAAGAAAGATACAAGAATTTTATACCATGCAGAAAGAAATTCCGACTGAAGAAATTATTGAAGGTTGCGAGAGAAGCAATAAATTCCCAAGATGTGAGAGAAACGTTACGGATTAATAGAAAATGAAGTAGCTAGATTTGTTATCAATTTGGGTGAAGACGGCAGCAGCAGCAGCAGCAGCAATAGTAGTGACTCAGATTCAGATATGTCCAGGATATGCCCTCTGTAATTTTATGCATAATACAATTATTGGTCTTTTGTAAATATGTAAATTATTTTCATAAGCGTAAATTAGAACTCCTACACATTATCAGTATGTTATATACTACAATTTTATAATTTTATTATGACTTCAAGATCACGTTCCAAACTTAAAAAAATAAGATAATGCGGTGAAGGAGAAGTATTTATGACGAAAACATTTCTCTTTAAAAACGAAATAGATTCCCATCACGTAATTTCCATTTAATCAACAAATATCCACTGTAATCATATAATTATCTCCAAATAATCGTAAATGTCAATGTCATTAGACCTATTTAAATTAAATTATGAATAAGTAATAATTAACCTCACATTATTAATAAGCAATATTCAAGAGACATGACACTGTTTGGCGGAAGTTTGGCAACATCCTTACTCGGCAAGGTTCGTGGCCTGCTGTTTGACGTGGTGGAAGAGAGATGGTGGAATGGAGTGAGTAAAAGCGTTAACTTTTCCAAAAATGACGACAACGCTGAGGGTGCACAGATCGGATGGTCCGACAACACTTAGTAAATATAAATGGAAGGGCAAGATAAATGACGTTGTTTGTGAGGAATTAGTATTGTATCGTTTATAAGTTCAGTAATTGAACTTTATCTATGAGAAAATAAGTCGAAGAATGATTATCTTCAGGACCACCAGTTAATATAAAATATGTAAGTAATGTGTTGTTATTAGTTCATTAGAATTTAGTGATATTGTAACAATTACGTAAAGTTAAGACAGGCCCGAGGAAATGGGTTGCCGTTAACATGATGTGATTTGATTCACAATAAAGAAATGCATTTTTAATTCAGTGTTTTTAAGGTCCACTGTCGAGACCTTGTAATTCTAAGTTCTATTTTAAACTTCATCAAAGCGTAGCAGATGTCAGAGTAAAGAGTTTTCAGAGTTTTTGCTTTCTTGAAGAATAACACTCACTCGATACCCGAACTCCTAATTCTGAACTAGACGAATAAATAGTGAAATTCTCGTAATGTTGGACCTCAATTTGAGACAACACGGATCACTACATTAGCAATGGGAGAATATCCAAGTCCTGGGCTAAATTTGAAACAACAAACGTGAACTTTTTACAGGGCCTTTGTTAAAAAAAATGTACTTCTATGCAGTTAAGAATTGGACTATAGTAGAGATTCTTCTGAAAATTTGCTAAATCGATTAGAAACGAAGTGAGTATTAATTGCAAGTACTCTAAGTGTGTATGTAATGGAAGTTGTAGCCTTGCGGCCACAGAATAACAGGTTTAAGGTCCCTAGAGAGATGGGCGAGAGTGTGTAATTGTGTTACGCGAAATTTAGGAGTCTGGAATAAACTGAACAGCGCCATATATATCCCTCGTAAGTCCCTTCAGAGCAACGCGATGAAAAATAAATGGCAAAGCTAAGCAGTGTGTTAAGAAGATAGGACTGGATAGGCATACATCTTCGCTTTCCAGACTCCGTGAGTAATAAGCCATTTCGTCATGAATTCCCGATGTACACGGCCGCTTTCAATTAGCATTGTGGTTTTAAAACAGCTGGAAATATAAGATATGAATCGAACGTAATCTACTATCTTCAAAGAACATGGTTAATGGAATTATCAGTGAAATATACAGAAATGTGTTTTGATGCAAGATATACACTTGAAAATTTCATCGGAAATACGTATCTCTAGCTTCCTTGACATCGAAAAGTATTTTCTTAACGTATTGTTTTTTTTCGGCATCTTTCTTTCCGTCTATATCTGTGCCTCTGTGTTCGATTTGTCTCCGCTGCACGTTTCTCTCTTTCTGTATGCATGTCTCTCCCTGTCATTGTATTCATGTCTCTCCCTCTCTCTGTATGCGTGTATCTCCCGTCAATATGCATGTCTCTCCGTTTCTGTATGCATGTTTCTCCCTATCTCCCTGTATGCATGTCTCTCCCTGTCTCTCTGTATGCATGTCTCTCCCTGTCTCTCTGTATGCATGTCTCTCCCTGTCTCTCTGTATGCATGTCCCTTCCTGTCTCTCTGTATGCATGTCCCTCCCTGTCTCTCTGTATGCATGTATCTCCCTGCCTTTCTATGCATGTCTCTCCTGTCTTTTTGACATGTCTCTACATGTCTTCCTGTTTGCATGTCTCTTATGTCTTCCGGTATGCATGTCTCTTCCTGCTTCTCTGTATGCATGTCTCTCCCTGTCTCTCTGTATGCATGTCTCTCCCTGTCTCTCTGTATGCATGTCTCTCCCTGTCTCTCTGTATGCATGTCTCTCCCTATCTCCCTGTATGCATGTCTCTCCCTATCTCCCTGTATGCATGTCTCTCCCTATCTCTCTGTATGCATGTCTCTCCCTATCTCTCTGTATGCATGTCTCTCCCTGTCTCTCTGTATGCATGTTTCTCCCTGTCTCTCTGTATGCATGTATCTCCCTGCCTTTCTATGCTTGTCTCTCCTGTCTTTTTGACATGTCTCTACATGTCTTCCTGTTTGCATGTCTCTTATGTCTTCCGGTATGCATGTCTCTTCCTGCTTCTCTGTATGCATGTCTCTTCCTGTATGCATATCTCTTCCTGTCTTCCTGTATGCATGTCTCTCCCTGTGTCTCCGTATGCATGTCTCTCCTGTCTTTCTGTATGGATGTCTTTCCCTGTCTCTGTATATATGTCTCTTCTTGTCTTTGCATGCATGTATCTTTCTGTCTTCCTGTATGCATGTCTCTCCCTTTGTCTCTGTATGCATGTCTCTCCTGTCTTTCTGTATGCATCTCTCTCCGTCTCTCTGTATGCATATATCTCCCAATCTCTGCATGTATGTCTTTTCGGTATGTGTGCATCTCTTTTCCTTCTATAATAATAATAATAATAATAATAATAATAATAATAATAATAATAATAATAATAATAATTATTATTATTATTATTATTATTTTATAAATGATATTCCTGAAATAGCCACCACTCCATGATGCATATACTTCTTCAATAATTCACATAAGATTGAATGCTGTTCAGAAGGCACGTAGTGGGCACCCAAATTATTGGTGTGGAATATGTGTAAAAATGAATAATTACGTAAGTTAGAGTAGACATGTGTGATTGTATGGATTTGCTTTAACGTCGGACCTCTAGGTAAATACTATGGAAAAATATCCAGAAATTGGGAGAAGTCGAACTGCTATCATATCCGACATATAACTTGACCTTACTGCTTCAGATTACCATCTGTTTCGATCCATGGCACACTTCTGCGTGGAAGTAACTTCCAAAACTTAGAAGCCGTTGAAATGGGTATTACCGAATTCTTCGCATCAAAGTACCGTTGCGGGGTATCAAACTGGCTGAAAGATGGCAAAACTGTGCTACAATTGTGGCAGACGTCACAAGCCGTAACACGTAACTCATCCCTTCCTTTGAACCCTCGCGTTATTGGCCATGGTAATGGGAGAAGAGATTTGTATTCAGTGTGCTTATGAAACGTCACAGATACGTCATTGAAGACCGAGAATTGTGGACGGGGGAACTAATTCTTTCCCCATACTTCCACCTCTCTCTTCCCCAGTTTTGCATCCCTGCTCAAGACCATAGAATCTAATGACCTTTACTTTTAAGATTAGATTAATTTCTTATCACAACACACACCAATTGAAATTTTGTTCCAAAACTGACATTACGTCTTATGAGACAATATCTGTAAACAAAAATGAAGTTACATTTGCTAGCAATGTTGTTCTGCTGCATTTTAATTGTGTTTGGAATTAAAAAATTGTTTCATACATTTTTTCTGTGCATACTATGTCATGTGATCTAAAGAAGATATGGTTTAAAGTAGGCCTATCATTTAACAATGCGTGTGAATGAAACATGCTGCTTTGTTTAGTTTCGTGAGTTACGGGTTTATGTCAAGCTTGTGTTCAAAGTATTAAGGAAACGGCCTTTAGCCATTATGCAAATAAAATGGACTCGGCTGTGTACAAATCATAAATAAACCACAACTGGGTGGAAGAGCATTACGGAAGTATCATCCCAGAGGAAATCTGATAGTGGTAGCTCTAGTTTATACTCTGCATACAAACAGTAAATTGTGTGTGGAGAAACTGCATTTAACTATTGTCCACGTTCCTAGCATTTGTTATAATGAAACCACATGTATTGGAGCAAGATTAAAAACCTTCTCTAACGCAGATTACGAAAGCCACAGTCAGAAAGGCTTATCAATTATTGATGCAACCGGAAGTTTTACGAATGATGCATGAATAGAATATTTTATAAGCTGTAGGCTATGTTTATAGTACAGATACAAAAAATACGCTCTTTGATTGCATGCACATTAAATTGAAGTTTTTATACATAGGAGTTTAAATATATCGAATTTGTTTGCTTCTTTGATATTAAATACAGTAGAAAACTGCCATGCTAGGAGTCATATTCTCAGTATAGGGATATGTTTATAATGCAAGTGAGATAAATCAGCATGCATTTTATACCCATAGGTCTACCACAACAAATCTAATTACTTTTACGCAAAAGACATTTAATACATTATATAATCTTAGAAATGTAGACGTGATATACCTTGATTAGTCTGATTAGCTAGATTTACGTATGAGCCATCATTATTGAGCCTATTATTAACCGAAACACTAGATTATTCACGTGTGGGGTTTCATTAAGCGCATCATTAACCAAAACGCTAGATTATTCACGTGTGGAACTTCATTGTTGAGCCCGTCATTAACCAGAACGCTATAGGCTACTATTCGAGTATGAGGATTCATTTTTGAGTCCGTCATTAACTGGAACGCTATAGGATACTATTTGAGTACAAGGATTCATTTTTGAGCCCGTTATTAATCGAAACGCTATAGGCTACTATTCCAGTATGAGGATTCATTTTTGAGCCCGTCATTAATCGAAACGCTATAGGCTACTATTCGAGTATGAGGATTCATTTTTGATCCCGACATTAACCGGAACGCTATAGGCTACTATTCGAGTATGAGGATTCATTTTTGAGCCCGTCATTAACTGGAACGCTATAGTCTACTATTCGAGTATGAGGAGTCATTTTTGATCCCGACATTAACCGGAACGCTATAGGCTACTATTCGAGTATGAGGATTCATTTTTGAGCCCGTCATTAACTGGAACGCTATAGGCTACTATTCGAGTATGAGGATTCATTTTTGATCCCGACATTAACCGGAACGCTATAGGCTACTATTCGAGTATGAGGATTCATTTTTGAGCCCGTCATTATCTGGAACGCTATAGGCTACTATTCGAGTATGAGGATTCATTTTTGAGCCCGTCATTACCTGGAACGCTATAGGCTACTATTCGAGTATGAGGAGTCATTTTTGAGCCCGTCATTAACTGGAACGCTATAGGCTACTATTCGAGTATGAGGATTCATTTTTGAGCCCGTCATTAACTGGAACGCTATAGGCTACTATTCGAGTATGAGGAGTCATTTTTGAGCCCGTCATTAGCCGGAACGCTATAGGTTACTGTTTGAGTATAAGGATTCATTTTTGAGCCCATCATTAATCGAAACACTATAGGCTACTATTTGAGTATGAGGATTCATTTTTGAGCCCGTCATTAATCGAAACGCTATAGGCTACTATTCGAGGATGAGGATTCATTTTTGAGCCCATCATTAACCGAAACGCTATAGGCTACTATTCGAGTATGAGGATTCATTTTTGAGTCCGTCATTAACTGGAACACTATAGGATACTATTTGAGTACAAGGATTCATTTTTGAGCCCGTCAGTAATCGAAACGCTATAGGCTACTATTCGAGTATGAGGGTTTATTTTTGAGCCCGTCATTAACCGAAACGCTATAGGCTACTATTTGAGTATGAGGATTCGTTTTTGAGCCCGTCATTAATCGAAACGCTATAGGTGACTATTAGAGTATGAGGATTCATTTTTGAGCCCGTTATTAACCGGAACGATATAGGCTACTATTTGAGTAAGGATTCAGTTTTGAGCCCATCATTAACCGAAACGCTATATAGGCTTCTATTCGAGTATGAGGATTCATTTTTGAGTCCTTTATTAACCGAAACGCTAGATTATTCGCGTATGAGTTTTTCGTTGTTGAGCCCATCATTAACGGAAACGCTTCATTATTGAGCGTGTCATTAACCGAAAAATTAGATTATTCACTATGAAGCTTCAGTGTAACTACACTATTAAAATAACCGCTAGAGTATCTAGGCCTGTATAAGGTTAACCGAACGTCTAGAGCAGTTGTCATCAGCACAAAGCACCCTCGGACTAGCGTCACTTACCCGCAGAGGTGTACTGGCGTGCACCTGTGGCTGCTGGCGGGTATACTTTCTTCCTCTCCCTTCTGCATGACGGTGTATATTCAGATACACTCCTTACCCGTTACCCATATCAGCGATGACCACTGACCTAGAGCATTCTTGTTTAAAGCTTTATTATTATTTGACACACTGTTAATAAAACAGCAAGAGCGATCACGAGAGAGATTCTGGCACAAACTAGTTTCACATTATTTGTAGCTTTAAAGTTTAGCGCAGTTGGTTTTGTAATGAACTGTTGCGTTGTCTGCGATAAGTTGTTCGATTCTTGAAATATTTGGTTTGGAAGCAGAAAGGACTGCACCTGTATAATCAAGTGCAATTCGACCATAGCTACAAAATTTGCCATTCTGCTCTGTAATTATTGCGTTTATTCTCTTTAAGTGGCCCAGGAAGTGTTGATATCGGAGATATACATACAAATTGTACAAAATAATCATAACTTTCTCAGGAACTAGTATTTACTAGAATATAATGTACACAACACTCTTATCTGTATATTTTCATAGGCTAGCTGCTATATTTTGTAATAAAATGTTAAAGAGACAAAAAATGTAAAAAATAAAAAAAAACCCGAACAAGTACTTCAGGTGCAATTTGTATAGAAAGTGACAGTAGAACAAAAATTAAAATTTTTCTTTATTTTACATCTAAAATATTCTTCAAAACTCTCCATGTAACCGAGCGAATTGGCTCAGTTATGACCCAATGGTCTCGCATTCGGGAGGTCCCGAGTTCGATCACTAATGTCAACCAATCTGGCCGAGGTATTTTCAGTGGTTTTCCTTTATTTAATGTAACTAATTTTCAGTCAAATAAAGGCGAACGTGGGATTGGACCCCATTTACTACGAAATAATAGAAACGGTATAATAGCGCATTCCAAAGGGTAAATTACAGGCAATCGCCATGTGACCTGGGAGTTAGGCTATAAATAAATACAAACAAAAATGCTATGTATAAATGTTAAAATTACAATTCTTTCTGAAAATTCTCTACAATAATTTTAAAGTAAGTGTGCAAATTTACATCTCTCTAGCATGAACGATTCCAGTAAAAATTGTGTCTCATTATAAATATGTATTTCTGAGAAAAACGGTGTTAAAACATAATTGAGTAACCATTTGAAAGGCACGGTCACTCCATATTATACTGGGTGTCTCTGGAGGAATGTAAAATACTTCACGATAATGTTGTTTGGGTTAACCCACATCGATTTATCTTCATATGTCGGAAACGTAACGGTTGGAAAGTTATTTATGGGCGAACTTTTAAATAGAGAGAGACATTATAATCGTAATTCTATATTTTAGAACATTGTGATATGATACATTATTGGAAATGTTGCATCTTGTATTGTTACTGTACCTAAGTTTATTTCATAATAAAATACGAACTTAGTAAGAAAATAAAATAATTACACAAGATAAATAACTAAGGTTGCCCTCTTATGGATCTCATGAATTGTGAATTCATATCAGGTGACTGTACTTTTCTCTTTCCGATCTCAATTAAACACTTGGTAGTTTGCCAGTTTTAATAACATCCGGTAAACAAGGGAAAACATACAGTTATATGGAACCGTTCTATTGGGAAAACGTCATCTGTAACCCTCAGCCAGTGCATAGTTATCACAAAATCCATAAACGGAAAACATGTCTGCATATTCACTATGCGAATGTACGGATTAAATATCAAGTGAACGTATAGTAAGTTGTGTGTGTTGCGCAGACGTTGTGAAGCTCAGATGCTGCCATGTGCGAAAGATCTGGCGTAATACGTCAACTATACTGGGTGTTCATTTCAAAGTGTGTCATGACGTCACTGTTGATGAGTCAGCAATTTCAAGCGAGTTTCAGCTTTTGTGTCAGAGAAGTTGCCTATTAATCAAGGCGTTCAATCTGAACTTGGGAAAGTGTACGGTATAACTTGAACGTCGTAGCAACAGATGGCGGTCTGTAAAGTCTGTGTGCTACCATAACCTCTTTCGAACTGTGTTTTGCGCGGGCAAGTGGTACGCAGTTTGTCTGAAAAGTTCCCGGAGAAATTGACACAATAAATTATAAGGTAAAAGGTAAAGGTATCCCCGTAACATGCCATGAAGGCATTTGGGGGGCATGGAGGTAGAGCCCCATGCTTTCCATGACCTCGGCACTAGAATGAGGTGGTGTGGTCGGCACCACGCTCTGACTGCCTTTTACCCCCGGGAAAGACCAGGTACTCAATTTTATAGGAGGCTGAGTGAACCTCGGGGCCGTTCTGAAAGTTTGGCAACGAGAAAAAATCCTGTCACCACCTGGGATCGAACCCCAGACCTTCCAGTCCGTAGCCAACTGAGCTACCCAGCCGCCAATAAATTATAAGCCTCATAATAAATATGTTAGTAAGTAATTAAAATAGTCGTTTTATAATATAAAGATACAATATATACAGATATACAACATTTAATACTTATCACCAAATACAAGTTAAATTTAACAATAATTGTGTATTACAGTATATTAAGGAGAGAGGATGGTATTTTTTGGTAAAAAATGAGTAAATTTAAAAAAAAATTCTTTAAAATGCTCTGTGATATGTGTGGAATGCATAGCATAATATTTTATGAGTATGTGTGCCCTTATCAGATGTTGAGACGCCATTTTTGAACTTCCTGCGTTATGGATTTTTAAATCAGTCGCCCCCTTTTATTGTTGTTTCCGGTAAATTGAATTTACAAAACAAATGTTTTTTCTTTAAAATACGCTTTGATATATGTGGAATGCATTGCATAACATTTCATGGGTATTTGTGCCCTTATCGGATGTTGAGACGCCATTTTTAAACTTCCTGCGCTATGGATTTTTAAATCACTCGCCCCTTTTATCGATTTATGGTAACTTCATTTTTTTGCTACATTGCCAGACAAAAATGGATATAATTTTTGAACTATTAAAGAAATTTAGAACACACATTGTTTAAACTATTAGGAAACTTTTCTCTGTAACAGAATTTTGTTAATTGATTTCATTTTAAAACTACGTCCGTTTGTTTGCAAGAAAGGATATCGGAAAATTGTTGTTAAATTTTAATTGTTTATTTTACAAACATAGGGACTAATATCAAAATTCTGTTACAGACAGTTTGTAGAGCATGCATTTTCAAGTACATTGCAAAAAACGGTATGAATCTATCTTTAAAAATGGTTTAGATATATCGGTTTTAGTAAAATCCTGCATTGGATATATTTTTTTTTTTCAAATCTGGGCCTCCAAATAATTTTTTTCAAAATATATTTTTTTGGTTGAGTTGCTACAGGTATGAGCTCTCTACATACAAGAAATTAATATTTTACACCAAATAGGAAAAAAAAGTTTTAAAAATACCATCCTCTCCCCTTAAAACATTTTTAAAACTCGATCTAAACTCCGTAATCTATCGATTATTCCATTAAATTCAAACAGCTAATCCATTAAATATTTTGATCGATCAACAGCACTACTTAAGACCAAATAATTATAATTGGAAATAATTTTTTCCAACAGTATTTTCAGTCAGTAAGATCTTCGGCATAACCGAATAAGCTCGCAGCGGTTGTGTCCGGGTCGCAGTTTATGGTAAATATGCTTGCGTCCCGCACGGTGACGCAGGAAGCTCTCTAACATCGCCCCTTCACAACTTCACTGAATGGGAAATCGGATATCACCAGCAGCCAACTTGGCAAGAAAAGGTTTCAGGTACCGCTAGGAATAATCGCATCCAGAGCCTCAAACTTCAGAGTGGTTCTACCTTAAACTGTGGCTTGGATGCAGTCATTCTGAGAGGAGTTCAGTTCTCGGGTCTGTGCTGAAATCTAATTTACTTCACTTCATTGTCACCATATTTCAGTCCAGGATCCATTTATTTACAAAGGTTTCCATCATTCTAAATATGAATATTTCTTGTCCAATTCGTCTCGAATTTTCTCATACCTTCCTTGTAGAGATGAACAAAACTAACTGCCGCTCTCGCTCGCTGTGTTCGTTGCATTTGTCTTTCGAGTTCTCGTCTCGTAACTCTTGTGCGCTTCGAGTCTCGCTCATCATTCTCGAAATAGCATTTGGTCGACGTGGAAAGATTTCGTAATTTTGAATAACATACAGCATTGAAATAAATAACATTACAAATGTTTAATTGATACAAAAAGACAAAAGAAAACAGTATCACAGTTATCAAAATGTTCTGATTCTATTATCAAATATTATCTATGGTTATATAAATAAAACAAAATTTTCAAATAAAATTGAATTTCTAACAAACCTAAAACAGCGTTAAATAAAGCGTTTTTTACTTGAGATTGTGTAGGCTACTTGATCTCAATCATACGAAAAAAAAGTCTTAGTCTTTTAATAAGGGGCTAGTAATTAAATAAAGATTGGGGATGGTAAAGATGATGTTTCAAATAGGCTACTTGATTGTTTATACAGGGACATCATTTTATTTTTACTAACATTTCTAATATTAATCTGGCTATACCTTTGGATCAACGATTAAGAACCGGAAACACCGTTTGATACCCCCTTCCATGACTGGAGTTCGATGATACTGACGTAATATACAAACACATCATTTTGCTAGGTATAGGAGGGAAGAAAAGTAGTTCATCCATTTACGTAAACTAGGAAATATCACGATATTGAGTTTGATAATTTTTATTAGGTTTTTGTTTAATCAAAATACAGTACAGTATTAACAACGAGTGTTTTTACTCACGAACTGAGTTATCCATGCGAACGTATTCATTATGCAGTGTATATTATATTGTCTACAGCACATTAGCGTACACTATAGAGAATGAAGTTAAATTGAAAAATAATCGTAATATGGATATTTAAACACATTTTTGAAAATGTGTGGCCGTTCATTTCGATACAGGCTTCAGTTCTTTTGTGCATATTATCGCACTATATACTATTGTACGTAATTCCAATTACCAGGTTCATACTTCGTATCAGTAACTCATGTTGAAATAATTCTGTACCTACTCTATAAAAGAGACCTTACGTACTGTAAATTCAATCTTCACTTCTGCCAGATCCGAAAATATAAAATTACTCAGACATGCTATCTACTGTCCGTCCAAGTGGTTATGTCGCAGCGTCTTAACGTGACAGTTAATTACTTAACGAGACCCTTTTATTTAAGTTATTTTATATATTTGTATGGGTATAATATTACGTAGACGTCCAATTCCTAACAGAAATTAATGTTCTTAGAAAAAAGCTAAGACAGCCCAGCCACTAGCATTTACAGAGAGGCGAATAGACGCAGGTGGGGGAAACCGGGATGCGACGTAGGCAAATGGAAAATGATACAATATTGAAAGCTCTTTCTTCACTGGAAAACGCGAACATATTTTTGGAATGTACTGTTTACTATGACCGTAAGGCTACTATGACTGTAAATGCGGTCTTGGATCTGTGTGGAGGACGATTGAACTTCATTAGTAAAAGGGGTGGGAGTGAAGTACATTCAAGATCTCAGGTACAATAAAAATTGAAGTAAAAATAAAATGATGTCCCTGTATATATGTAACAGTTGCCAGAACAGATAAAAGTTCAGTCTGGTATAAACAACTCTGATAATTCAAGGCTGCTTGACGTTCGAGAGTTGATCACTCCCGAAGTGCTGATTTTTGAACGTTTGATTACAAGCCCTCATCGACAGGCAATACGTCTTGCGGGTTTTCGGCTTTGCGGGCGCTGTTAGTCTTGCATTCTCGTCGTTGTTCATCTCTACTTCCTTGCATAATGCGACGTTTGATGTCTCTTCAAGAGTTCTGCCAATTTTCACTGCAATTTTCAAGAACTTCCCTTCGCTATTCAATGTGCAGTTTTATATCATCTCCATACTTTTAAAATTATTGTCATTCACTCATCTCTAGACGAAGTCATCATCAGATAATAATAATAATAATAATAATAATAATAATAATAATAATAATAATAATAATAATAATAATAACCATAATCATCATCATTAGGCTTCGAGACTTCGGACCTAATAGAGCAAGCAGTTCAGTGGGAAATCCGTGTAACGGCGTGCTGGGTATAATGGTAAAGCGTACAGTGGGTGGGGGTACTGTAGAATGAATGCCAACAAATACGCAAAGGAAAACGCTCTG
The DNA here is from genome assembly GCF_040183065.1 of Periplaneta americana. Classification (NCBI taxonomy): domain Eukaryota; kingdom Metazoa; phylum Arthropoda; class Insecta; order Blattodea; family Blattidae; genus Periplaneta; species Periplaneta americana. The sequence goes on from NC_091119.1 coordinate 158,534,654, forward strand.
AATTTGAAGGTTCTGACGAATAATTTGGTTTTCATACAAGCCTATTTCCAAACTGTGCCTGAAAATATTACACGGTTAGAAAAGTCAGAGCAAGAGACGCCGGAAGCCCTCAAATTAGTTGAGGAAATGACGCAGAGAATTAATGAGACACCAAGTACACCGGTTAAAAATAACGGACATGGAACATTGTGAAACATAAACAGCAAATTAGTGGACATAGAGTCACCCGAGAATAAAGGACCGTCTCTTAGAGACTGCAATAATGTTAGGTTTCTTCGTTTTGCACTTGTTTCGTCATGCGGCGTAGAGCGCAGCTTTTCGCAGTACAAACTGTGTTTGACACATAACCGAAAAAGATTTACGTTTGAGACACTGGGAATGTATCTTGTAGTACATTGCAATTCGGTACTGTAACTGCACTTCCTAATAACGACCAATAGGATAAATGGAGAAATTAAAATTGCTACGTGTTTATGTCCACCATTAACACTGTGCATAATCAACGCAAATTCTTATAAAATACAGGAGAATAAATGCTTTTCACATTCTTTTGACATTGTCATGCTGTAACGTATAACCTATTTACTTTCATAATGTACATATGTGTCTGTTTCCCCATATTACCGTACTCTACTCTAAACAGCAACACATCTCTACCTTTTACTACCTGCAGCGAGTCAACAACCTACAGTACATGCACAGTAAACTTATTGTATATGGTCCCAAGTCTCGAAGCCTCATCATCATCATCATCATCATCATCATCATCATCATCATCATCATCATCATCATCACGGCTTAGACCAGTGATGTCAAAGCAAGCGCATTTTTTTGACTTCGACGTCGTGCGCGGACGGCAAGCGCTAAGTATGGAGAGAGGAAAGGTTGTGTATATGAATAAGCAACCTGTTAGATTAAGAAAACAGTGGTGCACAAACTTCAAACGGAACGTGAAATTTTATGTCGTTATTTTTATATGGCTTCTTTCTGTTTAATATTATCTATATTGTCTGTAAAACAAAAGTACTAACACTGATTTCTTAATATTGCACCTGTGTTTTAAATCTTAATAACATAATAGAGAGTTAAGAAGGAATATTCACTTAAATTCCATAGTAGTATAATATTATACTGTATTAAGTGGATGAAACATATCATTCATAAAGAAAGTGATATTCCAAAGAAAGAGATGGAGTATGACATGATAAGTTGGAATTTATATTGATGGTATCTTTAGCCTTACAAAAGTAATCAATAAACTAATCAAAACAATATTACAGTACAAAGCGAAGTTACCTAGGTACTGTATCTCTTTTAAGTGTAACTAATATTACATAACAAAACTCTTAACGCATTATGCTTTTAAGGTGATATTTGTGAGCAACTTCCTATCATCAGAATATTAAATTATTTTGTCGAAATCTGCTGAAGCTATAGAGCTGACATTTTTATAACACATGGGCACGTATATTTTGCTTATGATATAACAGTAGTTGCTTTGTTGATTCATTTCCTTACAAACAATTTCCATGCGAATATTTTCAAAATTTTCAAAACACTATCTTCAGTAATACGTATATACGGTATATTAGATTTACGAAAACATTCTGTAAGGCTACTACATAAATAGGCCTATACCTGAAAATTTCACTTTCCTATACGAAAAGTTGAGAAAATATTTCTTTTGAATAAAAAAAAATCAAACTTGTGAAAAATGAGCATTACAATTAAAGCTCACGTTCTTATAATGCACTTATACTTCTCAGGCAAATCTAAAAATTAACATGGATACAGTTTTAATAATTTCTCTTCTCTTTATTCATTGAATCATTGCTGACCATCCCTGAATATAGCTCGACCAAGCGGCATATACCACCTTTTTCGTCTGTCTCTTTCCTTTCCTTTGTAAAGCGCTCAGGCTCTCCTGGGCTCTAAAGCGCGCGCTTGTTCCTGTGGGCATCAATTGACATGCCTGGCTTAGACCGAAGACCCGGTCCGGTCCCCTTAGAGTTGCTGGCTCCAAAGCAGTTTAGGGCTACCAGCACTTCTTCTTCCACTTGGAAAGTAATTCAAAGCTCTCCTTGGGATGAGATTTTCATCCATCCTGTCGATATGTTCCATCCAGTTCTTTTGGCGATCTTGAATTCGTTTAGATGTACAGGATGAGTCAAAATTATGTTACCACTGAAATGATAGGAACATACGTACTACTAATCAAAATGTGACAAATAATTTATATGACGTTCTCAAATTGAAGAGATAAACAATAGACAATAGCTAATCGATGACAAAATTCGATGTAAGACATGTTTGGTGTATGCTTAATAAAAAACATAATAAATTTAATAAATAGATATTTATACCATTTGAGTAGTAACATAATTTTGACACACCCTATATTTTGGTGTGGAGGAGTTGTCGAATATCTTCACTTCTTATATGTTCCGTCAGTTTTACACCAAGCACCGATTTCAAAAATTTTATTTCTGAATATTATAGATTTATTAATTTGTCACACAAAATAATATCTGTAATATTGGCAATTAATATTTGAGGAGAAAAATTCACTCCGGCGCCGGGGATCGAGTGCATATGTCTGTACAAATTACTATGCACTTAACTGCGGAATCCCGGCCAAATAAGTCACTCAGCTGAGTGCGCTCCTAGTATGATGGCAGTTGACACATATGCCGTCATATATGTACAACATATGACGTCAACATATATGCCTAACATGGAGTCAGGCCATAAAGGGGAAACATTGAAGGAGGAGATTTCGATCTGGTGCTGTGGATTGAATTCGGCGTAGCTCAGTAGTCAGAGCGCTTGGTACTTAGAACCAAGGACCCGGATTCGATCCCCGGCGCCAGAGCGAATTTTTCTCCTCAAATATTAATTCATTTCCGAAGCTTCCAAGCATTTTTTTAATCCCTTTGTGTCAGAGTCCAGAGAAGTTGTGGAAGAACTACTGATTTATAAAATTTTAATTGAGTTTCTTTACATGTTTTGTTTCCTAAACATAATCTTATAATTCCACAAGAATATTGATATTTTGAAAGTTTATCCTTTACATACATTCTTCTCTGATAAGATATTTTATTTCCGAAATATTTAAAGATGGTCACATCTACATGATGACATCTAAAACTGAAAATCGATAATTTTGGGCATCACGTTTTTCCCCTGTGCTCTTCGTATGTTTTAATGTAGAACTCTGTATGTCTTAATTTGTTACAGATTTGACGTACACCTTGTACTTAATGAAAAACAAAAAGTAATTACTCAAAGTACTTTTTGAGATTTAAAAGTCAAGATTTAATTGGGGGGTTCCACAAAAATAACTTAATATTTTCAATTGAACAATCAGTTTTAGCTCAGTCGGTTTAGGCTCTTAACTGCAGATTTGAGGTTGCGCTCGGGCATGGGTTGGATTTCTGCTTGGGCTGATTAACTGGTTGATTTCTTCAGAGGTTTTCCTCAACCGTAAGGCTAATGTTAGGTAATTTATGGCGAATCCTCGGCCTCTTTTCGCAAAATACCATCTCGCTAATACCATTCCCATCGATGCTGAATATTTTAGTAGTTGATACATCGTCGTTAAATAACCAAGTAAAACCAATAATTTATCAATAAATAATCAAATAAACAGCTAATTAATTAAAATCAATTAATCATTTAATAAACTTAATCGTAAAATTAACGAACTGAATAAGAAGTCAATCTACCAATAAACATGTTAATTAATTGACCAATCAATAATTCAATCGATCATTCAATGAATGAACGAATTAATAAAATAATTAATCAATCCGATCACCAATCTGTGAAATAAAGTGTGTCATAAAGCGATACGCATTTCTTTTTTTTTAAGTTTTCTGGCAGTTGTTTGATCTGCGCTGTAAATTGTAAATGATTTTCTTTCAAGACTATATTTGCGTTGCAAGGTCTGTAGTAAACACATCGCATCACTGTCAATCGATATGTTTGCAAATACTTTACGCAGAATTTAAAATCCATTTTTCTTCTCTCTCCTCGGGTTGGGAAGATCTCAAGTCTACCGAGTGGAGCAGTAAGAACTGTGAACGTAGCTATTTTCAAACGGAGGCAAGCAGACGAACTGCTCTCCAGTTTCAGCATTTCCCGTGGAGCAGCTGTGTCACTGCGCCATTCGGTGAATCTTACAACGAAAACAAATGCCTCTCAGTTTCTCTGAAAGAGTCATCGCCATGTTTTATTTATCAGAATCTGTTATGTCACGAAGGTTGAAAACTTTCGAAACTTAGGCAGTTCGTTTCACGGAGACAAATTTTGTAATAGGCCTGCTTGCGTTTAGTTGTAGGTTGAAGTTCTATCAGTATTTTTCTGTTTCAATTAGGTTTCATTAGGTTTCAGTTCCATTTGGAATTGGGTATAAAAATTTGTGAATTTAGTTACATTCATTGACAACTTTCTCTCTCTTTCCCTCCTTTCTTCCATTTTCCTTTATTTCTTCTTTTCTTCCTCTCTCTTTTTCCTCTCTCTCCTTTTTTTCTTTTCTCTTTCTTCCATTTTTCGCTCTCTTTTTTCTTTCTTTGTTATTCTTCTCCATTTCTGGCTCTTGTCTCCGTCTCTTGCTCTAGCCTCTATCTCTATTTCTCGGTCCCTAGCCTCAAACTTCATCTCTGGCATTGTAGCCTCAATCTCCACCTCTCGCTCTGTAGTCCCAATCTCCACCTCTCGCTATGTAGTCTCAATCTCCACCTCTCGCTATGTAGTCCCAATCTCCATCTCTCTGTCTAGTCTCAATCTCCACCTCTCTCTTCTAGTCTGTCTTCATCTCACTCTATCTAGTCTTAATCTCCACCTCTCTCTGTCTAGTCTCAAATTCCATCTCTTTCTAGTCTCAATCTCCACCTCTCGCTATATAGTCCCAATCTCCATCTCTCTGTCTAGTCTCAATCTCCATCTCTCTCTCTCTAGTCTGTCTCCATCTCTCTCTATCTAGTCTCAATCTCCATCTCACTCTATCTAGTCTCAATCTCCATCTCTCTCTGTCTAGTCTGTCTCCATCTCACTCTATCTAGTCTCAATCTCCATCTCACTCTATCTAGTCTCAATCTCCATCTCACTCTATCTAGTCTCAATCTCCATATCACTCTATCTAGTCTCAATCTCCACCTCTTGCTATGTAGTCTCAATCTACATCTCTCTCTATCTAGTCTCAATCTCCATCTCACTCTATCTAGTCTCAATCTCCACCTCTTGCTATGTAGTCTCAATCTACATCTCTCTATCTAGTCTCAATCTCCATCTCACTCTATCTAGTCTCAATCTCCACCTCTTATTATGTAGTCTCAATCTACATCTCTCTCTATCTAGTCTCAATCTCCATCTCACTCTGTCTAGTCTCAATCTCCATCTCAATCTAGTCTCAATTTCCACCTCGTGCTATGTAGTCTCAATCTACATCTCTCTCTATCTAGTCTCAATCTCCATATCACTCTATCTAGTCTCAATCTCCATCTCTCTCTGCCTAGTCTCAATCTCCACCTCGTGCTATGTAGTCTCAATCTCCGTCTCACTCTATCTAGTCTCAATCTCCATCTCTCTCTGTCTAGTCTCAATCTCCATCTCACTCTATCCAGTCTTAATCTCCATCTCACTCTATCTAGTCTCAATCTCCACCTCTCGCTATGTAGTCTCAATCTACATCTCTCTCTATCTAGTCTCAATCTCTACCTCTCTGTGTCTAGTCTGTCTCCATCTCACTCTCTCTAGTCTCAATCTCCACCTCTCGCTATGTAGTCTCAATCTCCACCTCTCTCTCTCTCTAGTCTGAATCTGCAGCTCTCTCTCTGTAGTTCGAATCTCCACCTCTCGCTCCCTAGTCTCAATCTCCACCTCTCGCTATCCAGTCTGTCTCCACCTCTTGCTCTTCAGCCTCAATGTACACCTCTTTCTTTTTCACCCTAACAGTTTTGGAGATCAGAATATTTCAACGTTTTGGAGCTAATATATTATGGATTGTTACGTAAGAAATTCTAGAACACAATATATAACAACATGTTGCGTAAGTTAAGTTGGCATGATGTCGCTTTACCTTTGAGATCAGGTTGAAATAATTGCCTTATGGTGACTTTCATAATGTTTTTAAGTCTCAATTATCATTCATGCACTGTTCTTCTCTGTTTACTTTTTGGTTGATGGCATGTATATCTCCACACAACAATTTTATTATAAATGTTTGAATTGTTAATAATTTGCTGATTCTAAATGTGACTCGTTGCTGAACTCATTTCTTTATGGTAAAATGAAACGGAAAATTATTTTTCAATGTAACCACCTCATCCGCATAAATTTTCTTGTGGGATAACCCATTAAAAATAATTACTTTTTCGCCGACCGATAATTTCTTTAAAAATTCACAATACACGATCGCTAATCAGTCCTCTTTGTAATCTGTAACTCACAACATCTTTTCTTCAACAGTTAACCTCATCTTTAAGGGGAATAGGTAGTGATGCCTGCGCGATTAAAAAATGTCAGTACAAAAGTTTAGTTTAATATTTCTAGGCTTTTAATGCTCAGAGTGGAATAAAAGTTTTCACGGTTATACAATCAATCATTCTGAATTCAGTAGCATAAAAGACAACTAATTAGTTTCTTATCCAAGTGCAAAAGAAAGGCTCTAACTGATAACCTGTTTTCTCGGTTTGCTAAGTGTACCTCATTCTCCAGGTGCACATTACTTGCTACAATCTTCACTCCTACATCTTGTATTTTTTTAAGTTATCTAGTAATGTATATTGTAAATTCTAGAGCAAAATTTAGTTATATATTTCATCTTCAGTAAAACAGAAAAGAATATTGAACTTCATTTAACTTTGTTCGTAATTTTTTTCAATGTATGTATATATTATATGTTATGTTATGTGTGTTATATTCTTAAATCCGTAGGTCTACTATGTAAAACACAGGCTGCAGAAAATACTGTAAAAATTTCATGTAAATTGATTCAGTAGTTTCAGAGAAAAATGCACTTAAGTTTGAAAAATGTCAACTTATGGGAAAACTGCAGTTAAAAAAAAGAAGAATGTATGAATTACATGCACCGCCAAATTTAAAGAGGTCATTTAAAGGGCTTATCTGCAAAAAAATAACCTCACAATATTTATATTGTTTCAAAGAGCAAGTTTTGAACTTTTTAAAAACACAAAATAAAAAAAAATAGGATTTTCGATCCCTAATCATTCACTACCTGGTTCTCTTAAACTACAGTTTGTTGTTTTTTTACAAAGTTGTGAAAACTTATCAATACCAATTTTGGGACTTGTTAATTTAAAATTTAAATATTACATTATTACTGACTCCACGGTACGTATTATATTACTCTACAATCGAACCGAAACGCACATCCGAAATGTTGACATTACTGCATTTATAACACGTTGCAAGAACTCAAAATAAAATTGTAACACATTGAATACTGTGGAAGTCCTGCATCATATGTATCGCAGTACACGCACAACTCTTTCACTTTCCGTCAAAAGGTTTTCATAACCATGTCGAGATTTCCCCTGAAGTCCATTTTTGGACCTTTTCATCCTGACACTATACGCGGTGCTCTTTTAATTAATTTTTAAATCCTAATTAGCTACATTTGTATGAACTGGATTAGAGGGATTCATATCATAGGAAGCCATCGTCAGTCGCCGTGTCCCCATTCATACCGTCGTATACGTGATGTTTCCCCTGTTATCGTCGCTTTCGTGTCCATGACTTTGAGCTTGAAGTAGCCTAGCTATCCAGATGCTCGTGCTCGACGGAAGTTGAAGTACGCAGCGTTATATTCGTCGACATCCTACCCTCACTACGACTCTTTATATCTCTGAGTAGCGGAACCTCAAAGGGAAATGATTCGACCATTAATTTATTCTATTTCGAGAGTGACGGGAGATCCACCTCCACATCTATTTGTCATTAGCAATCTCCTACACTTACGAAGTAGTGTCATTCGTATAGCAACTTCCCTCACACCGCAAGTTCAGAGCCATTTTCTGTTGTAGGCTACACATCGCACAGTTACCGCGAAATCTGACGACGTTTTTACGGTAGTAACTTTAGTTTCTGAAACATGTTTAGCTAAGAAAAATGTTTACAAATAAATTAGAAATGAATAAAAGTCCATCTTATCTGTGTCATAGACTAAGAGATGTTTAAACCGTAGACAAATAACAGGAAGACCTCCAACTCAATGTATACTTTCGGAAGAAGCACAAGTCAGTGGTGGCAGAAATCGGAACTATGTCCCATGCTACATATCCCGATCGGTATTATAAGTATCCATTATATAAACAGTATTATTACTAGTATTTTTCATATTACTCCCCAAAGGAGCGTAATGGTTTATCAATAGTAATTTCACTAGAGGTTTTGTTTTATCAACAGTAATCTCATTAGAGGTTTTGATTTGTCTAGAGAAAATCAATACTCGAGTGGGATTTAATTAGAAGAAATGAAATACTGTAATACAATAAAATATTAATTGACTTACTGAAATTCTATTTCACTAATGTTAGCTTCACCAAAACGTTTGAACGGAGCCGCCATTTTCAGTAGACTATCTAGACTAAGTATATTCTATTATCCTGTGCTAAAAAGGATAAATGTTCATCTTCCCACTTGCTTAAAAAAGTCCCTTGTGCAGACGCTTGCATTTCCCTATTTTGACTATGCTGACATTTTACTGACTGACCTTTCCAGCGACAACAAAACGAAACTTCAACGTGCTCATAACTTGTGTGTACGTTTTGTAAGCAATGTTCGTAAATATGATCATATTACCCCATCCCTGGAAGCAATAGGTTGGCTTAAACTAGATAAGAAAAGAAATTTACATTCACTTCTCCTTCTCTTCGAAATCTTGAACTCTTCTATTCCTTCGTACCTGTCGTCTCGCTTCACTTACCTTTCTTCCCACCACAATCTGAACACACGCTCTCGCCATGAAACAATACTAACAATACCATCCCATCGCACCTCCTCATACTCATCCTCTTTCACAATAGCCCTGCCAAGACTCTGGAATTCGTTACGTGCTAGCATCAGAGACTGTCGAAATAAAATTGAATTCAAACCCAAACTTACTAGGCACTTGGTCAGTAATTGAGACTCGTTCAGACATGGTTTCTTGCAAATAGTTCTCTTAATCTATAACAAAATATCTCAATATCCGGTAATTTCATTACTATAGATTTTTGTTATTGTAGGTTTAATTTGTAATTCAGTAAATACAAAAATATTCTTTGTTCTTAACTTCTATGATAAAATGTCTAGCTTTCAGTAGCCTAATCAGGTAATCTTGTCGTACTTTAATTTTTATTGTAATTTTAATTGTAAATTTAATGTTAATTGTAATTTTATTGTTCATATTATAGTTGTAATCCCCTGGTAGAGGGGCAGAGAAGGCCTGACGGCCTTATCTCTACCAGGTTAAATAAATAAATACTACTACTAATACTAAGCGGGAAACAAATTACGATCCCAAAGCATGTTTTATAGTACCGTAAAGAATTTGAAGTTTGAAATGTTGGCAAACAGAGAAACAAATGCTAGGGTAGTGATAAAAACAAACAAATGCTAGGGAAGCGATAAAATTGTGCGATATGCAGCCATGATTGGTTGAAAGACATCTTTTCGTATCGTTTTATTGGTCAAAAGAGTATGAGATAGTAAAAGTCGGTTTAAATGAAATATTTAATATACATACCACGTATGGTTTGGCATATGGATATGAATGTAACGGTTGAACATTAAACTGAAAACGAATTAACAATACATTCCCTCTCCTACCCGATCTGTTCATAGCAACGGACTGTGTCTTTATATTAAAAAGTAACAGATTAGCCAACATCTAATCACTGACCAACTGAACAAACGTGGCTAATATAATTTAATTTGTTTTCGACCCAAGAAATCCCGTCACCACTGCCATTTCTCTTTTAATATTAATTGTCACCGTAACAGAGATATTCTGTAAGAACAAAAAATTAATCTTTACGTAGATTCTTCGAGCAACAGTGATTATTACTGTGGAATCCAGCCACCAAGTCACTCAACTGAGTGCGCTCGTTGTATAATGGCAGTTGACTTAATAGTCTATAAAAATGTCAACATACATGTCGAACTTGGAGTCCGGCCACAAAGGGAAAAACACTGGAGGAGAGGGATTCGATCCGGTGCTGTGGATTGAACTTCAGCGTAGCTCAATGGTTAGAGCGCTTGGTACGTAGAACCATGGACTCGGGCTCGATGCCCGGCGCCGGAGCGAATTTTTGTCTTCGAATATTAATTATTACCGTAACAGACGTATTCTGTTACTTACTTACTTACTTACTGGCTTTTAAGGAACCCGGAGGTTCATTGCCGCCCTCACATAAGCCCGCCATTGGTCCCTATCCTGAGCAAGATTAATCCATTCTCTATCATCATATCCCACCTCCCTCAAATCCATTTTGATATTATCTTCCCATCTACGTCTCGGCCTCCCTAAAGGTCTTTTTCCCTCCGGCCTTCCAACTAACACTCTATATGCATTTCTGGATTCGCCCATACGTCCTACATGCCCTGCCCATCTCAAACGTCTGGATTTAATGTTCCTAATTATGTCAGGTGAAGAATACAATGCGTGCAGTTCTGTGTTGTGTAACTTTCTGCATTCTCCTGTAACTTCATCCCTCTTAGCCACAAATATTTTCCTAAGAACCTTATTCTCAACACTCTTAACCTATATTCCTCTCTCAAAGTGAGAGTCCAAGTGTCACAACCATACAGAACAACCGGTAATATAACTAATATAATATAAATTCTAACTTTCAGATTTTTTGACAGCAGACTGGATGATAAAAGCTTCTCAACCGAATAATAACAACGCATTTCCCATATTTATTCTGTGTTTAATTTCCCCCCGAGTATCATTTATATTTGTTACTGTTGCTCCCAGGTATTTGAATTTTTCCAGCTCTTCAAAAGAAAAATCTCCAATTTTTATATTTTCATTTCGTATAATATTCTCGTCACGAGACATAATCGTATACTTAGTCTTTTCGGGATTTACTTCCAAACATATCTCTTTACTTGCTTCCAGTAAAATTCCCGTGTTTTCCCTAATCGTTTGTGCATTTTCTCCTAACATATTCACGTCATCCGCATAGACAAGCAGCTGATGTAACCCGTTCAATTCCAAACCTTCTCTGTTATTCTGGACTTTCCTAATGGCATACTCTAGAGCAAAGTTAAAAAGTAAAGGTGATAGTGCATCTCCTTGCTTTAGCCCACATGAATTGCAAACGCATCTGACAGAAACTGACCTATACGAATTCTGCTGTACGTTTCACTGAGAAACATTTTAATTAATCGAACTAGTTTCTTGAGAATACCAAATTCAATAAGAATATCATATAAAACTTCTCTCTTAACCGAGTCATATGCCTTTTTGAAATCTATGAATAACTGATGCACTGTACCCTTATACTCTAATTTTTTCCTCCATTATCTGTCGAATACAAAATATCTGGTCAATAGTTGATCTATTACGCCTAAAACCACACTGATGATCCCCATTAATTTCATCTACATATGTAGTTAATTTTCTCAAAAGGATATTGGACAAAATTTTTGTACGATGTCAACAAAAGTGATATTCCTCGAAAGTTACTAGAGTTAGTCTTGTCCCCCTTCTTAAAGATAGGTAAGATTATGGACTCCTTCCATTGTTCTGGTACAATTTCCTTTTCCCAAAAGACGTATTCTGTAGGAATAAAAAATAATCTTTACGTAGATTGGTTTCCTTATGCTCTTCATTATCAGATAGTGCGATTGGAAACGTACTTTGTGTAAACGTAATGTATGGAGATTCAATAATACAGGTAGATGCAATTAAAACTGTATAAGACAACTGCCTCAGGTATAACTTATCCAAGCTTAATATGAACGCCGTGATTGAGACGCATGCCTGCAACGTTAATGTATCACGGAGAAACTCCATGTTTTTGAATAATTGAGTACAGTGAAGGCCACAAATCCAATATCGGGCCCATACAAGACAAGTGGGACACATGTTTACGACGCATCCCAGTGAGAAGAGAAGAGAGAAGTGTGCCCCACATCCCTCTTCCCCAGTCGTTTCCACACTACTATACCCCAATTTCCCAGGGGAAAATAAATCTACCTGCAATGTGGTGTTCTGAGAAGGAGAGGCGTGGCAGAACATTCCCACTGGGCCAACGAGATGGTCGATCGTACCATCATCAGCCAGAATTCAGTCACGTCCAATCACGTTTGTATACGCCACCGCCCAAGGGCACAGGCGAGGTGTAATATTTCAAATCCAGGACCTCGGAAAGCCATTAGCAATCCGCATGTAGTTTGGTTTATATCAATTACATCGTACCATGGTTTTCTCTTTGCAAAATAGATACCGTAAACCGATTAATTTTACAGCTTGGAAATTGTACGTTTTTATTCGGAAAAGTTGTTGAAATATTTGTTTCATTGCTCACGATTTCATTTTTTATTATAACTAATGAAGAGGCAGTATTTTTAACGTATAAATTCTTTCGTTCGTTCGTTCATTCATTTATTCTTTCGTTCGTTCGTTCATTCATTCATTTATTCTTTCGTTCGTTCGTTCATTCATTCTTTCGTTCATTCATTCTTTCGTTCGTTCATTCTTTCGTTCGTTCGTTCATTCTTTCGTTCGTTCATTCATTCTTTCGTTCATTCATTCATTCTTTCGTTCATTCATTCATTCTTTCTTTCTTTCTTTCCTTCTTTCTTTCTTACTTTCGTTCGTTCTTTAATTCTTTCATTCGTTCATTCTTCTTTCATTTGTTCATTCTTTCATTCATTCGTTCGTTCGTTCAATCATTTATTCGTTCGTTCAATCATTCTTTCGTTCATTCATTCATTCTTTCTTTCTTTCTTTCCTTCTTTCTTTCTTACTTTCGTTCGTTCTTTAATTCTTTCATTCGTTCATTCTTCTTTCATTTGTTCATTCTTTCATTCATTCGTTCGTTCAATCATTTATTCGTTCGTTCAATCATTCTTTCATTCGTTCATTCATTCTTTCGTTCGTGTATTCGTTCTTTCGTTCATTCTTTTCTTTCTTTCTTTCTTTCTTTCTTTCTTTCTTTCTTTCTTTCTTTCTTTCTTTCTTTCTTTCTTTCATTCGTTCAATCATTCTTTCATTCGCTCATTCATTCATTATTTCTTTTATTCGTTAATTCTTTCTTTCATTCGTTCATACTTTCATTCTTTCATACGTTAATTCTTTCATACTTTCGTTCTTTCTTTCGTTCATTTTTTCATTCTTTCTTTCATTTGTTCATTCGATTATTCTTTCATTGGTTCTTTCATTCTTTCAGTAGTTCGTTCGTTCTTTCGTTCTTTCATTCGTTCATTCTTTCGTTCTTTCATTCGTTCGTTCTTTCGTTCTTTCATTCGTTCTTTCATTCTTTCATTCGTTCGTTCTTTCGTTCTTTCATTCGTTCGTTCTTTCGTTCTTTCATTCGTTCTTTCTTTCATTCGTTCATTCTTCCATTCTTTCTTTCATTCATCCATTCATTCATTCGTTTGTTCTTTCTTTCATTCGTTCATTCTCTCATACTTTCGTTCGTTCGTTCGTTCGTTTTTTCTTTGATTCGTTCATTCTTTCGTTCATTCGTTCGTTCATTCTTTCATACTTTCGTTCGTTTATTCTTTCATACTTTCGTTCGTTCATTCTTTCATACTTTCGTTCGTTCATTCTTTCATACTTTCGTTCGTTCATTCTTTCATACTTTCGTTCGTTCATTCTTTCATACTTTCGTTCGTTCATTCTTTCATACTTTCATTCATTCATTCATTGTCTATCATCTGATATTTTTATCTACCCCGACATTTTTTCCCGTTCACCATTCCTTCCAGTGCATCATTCACTAGGCAGTTGCTTCTTAACCAGTGACCCAGTAATTCCTTTTTCTTCCTGATCAGCTTCAGCATTATTCTTTCTTCACCCACTCTTTCTAACACATCTTCGTTTCTTATTCTATTTGTCCATTTCACATGCTCCATTCATCTCCATACTATCCACATTTCAAAATTTTCCAGTCGTTTGTCTTCACTTCGCCGTAATGTCCATGTTCCCGCCACATATAATGTCACACTCCACCTAAAGCATTTCACTAGTCTCTTCCTCCGTTGTTTTTTCAGAGATCCGCTGAAAATGCTCCTTATCCTATTACAAACTTCTTTGACATTGCTACTTTCTTTTTAACTTCCTAGCAGCAACTCATGTTACTACTTGTAGTACATCCAAGTATTTGAATCTGTCAAATTGTTACATTTCGTATCACGCGTTTATCTTCTTTATTTTTCTTCCAATAACCATGATCTTTGTGTTCTCTGCATTTAGCATCATCCCCATTGTTCACAGCTACCAAAAGGAAATAAATCCCTAGTTTGAAGGGTCAGTTCATATAACTTTTTTTGTATGTTTAATTACAGCTATATAACACGATGAACATCAATAGTAAGACACTCTGTATAGAGCTTTAATGAGTCACTGTGATTTTAAGGGCTGAATCGATCCTAGGATTGAACTCTGGACCTTCCAATCCGAAGGAAGTTTAATAAGAAATTTTGTTAACATGTACAAGAAAGGTTTGAAAGACTGTAAAATTAGAGATATACTTGTTTTCGAAGCTAATGCATTTTGGTCACGTCCCAGGATTGATCACGCTCTATTCAGATTGTGAATTTGTTTTGTTTCCTGGGTTGTGTAAGTAAGAAGCAGAACTCGAGACACATTTTCAAAGTATTCCTCTCTTTTGCCTGGTAATGAGCGCATTGTTTTACTCTGCAAATAATTAACCCTCTTTTGTTGACTCCCTTTGAAGCTTCATAGGATGCGAGCGTCAATTGACTCTCTTCCTTGTATACAAGCAAGTTAGTAAATGTTCATATTGTCTCGAATATAACTCGTGTCATCCACTGACTTCCATTCAGTCAAACTTGCAGAATACATTAATGCAAGAAATTGAAGAGGAAGTACTTCAGAATTATTAATTTTAATGATAATAATAGGGTAAAATTTGCAAAACTAAAAAATGAAAGGTGATTTGTGCAGCAAATGTACATAGGAGAAAATGTTTACAGCGCAAAATTGAGATGCCAACAGCGACACAAATTACTTACGGCTTTTAGAGGTTCATTGCCGCCCTCACATATGCCCGTCATATCGGTCCCTATCCTCAGCAAGATTAATCCAGTCTCTATCATCATATCCCACCTCCCTCAAATCGATTTTAATATTATCCTCCCATCTATTTCTCGGCCTCCCAAAAGGCCCTTTTCCTTCTGGCCTCCCAATTAACACTCTATATGCATTTCTGGATTCGCCCATATGTGCTACATGCCCTGCCCATCTGAAACATCTGGATTTAATGTTCCTACAGAATTATGTTAGGTGAAGAATACAATGCGTGGAGTTCTGCATTGTGTAACTTTCTCAATTCTCCTGTAACTTCATCCCTCTTAGCCCCAAATATTTTCCTAAGCACCTTATTCTCGAACACCTTTCAACCTCTGTGCCTCTCTCAAAGTGAGAGTCCAAGTTTCAGAACCATACAGAACAACCAGTAATATGACTGTTTTATAAATGCTGTTATTTTTTTCTAGAGCAGACTGGATGACAAAATCTTCTCAACCGAATAATATTTATTATAGCAAACATATTGTGTAGAAACCAAAAAAGAAAAAAAAAGAAATAAAGTTTAAAATAAAATGCATAGACTTAAGATGACTAGCAAAAAATAATAATAAAATAATGTACGTTTTTAAATTCACGAACAAAATTACTTACGGGTAAATCCATGTATGGAGCGTTCGGAGTTCAGAAAATAAAAGGTAAAAAAGGTAAAGTAACCCATTCACATGCCATGAAGGCACTGGAGGGGGGGCATGCAGATAGAGTCCTATGCTTTCTTGACCTCGGCACTAGAATGAGGTGGTGTTGTCGGCACCACTCTTCGACCGCCTTTCACCTCTGATAAAGACCCGGTACTCAAATTGACAGGAGGCTGAGTGTACCTCGGGACCATTTGGCTTCGAGGAAATCCCGCCACTATCCCGGGTTCGAACCCTGGATCTTCTAGCCCATAGCCCGCTTATTATCTGATATCTTCTTGTGCTCCGAACTCTTTTCCCGTTCACCATTCTTTCCAGCGCATCCTTCAGTAGGCAGTTTCTTCTCATCGGTGACCCAGCCAATTCCTTTTTCTCTTTCTGATCAGTTTCAGCATCATTCTTTCTTCATCTATTCTTTTCAACACAGCTTCGTTTCTTACTCTGTCTGTCCATATCACACTCTCCATCGACATTTCAAATGCTTCTATTCGCTTTTCTTCACTTCGTCGTAATGTCCATATTTCTGCCTCATATAAAGCTACACTCCTTAGTTCTTTCTCCATTCCTGCTTCGGCAACTTCTCCCAAGGCCCCCCTGTCGGTCCGAGGCGAAACTTCTCCCCCGAGTAGGTCCGCCTCGAGTGCTCGTTATAGAAGCCATCAAACGTCGTTTAGCTACATTCCACGGAGGCCGGTCGAGAGAGGCCGCCTGTAGAGTGATCTGAAAAACCAGAAACGGGGTGATGAGGAAAGGATGATGGGGGGACGAAAGGAAGTGGCGAAGATGAGTGGGGTCCCAGTCGCCTGGTAAAGTTACCTGATATTCATCCATAGAAGAAAAACCCCGAAAAAACCTCACCCAGGCAATTTTCCTGACCGCGAATTGAACCCGGGACCGCTGGGTTCGGAGCTAGACTCGCTAACCCCTCAGCCACAACGGTGGACAGTAGCTCATGTACTGCTTATAGTACATCCAAAGTATTTGAAGCTGTCCACTTGCTCTACTGCCTCATTTAGAATTCGCAAGTTTACCTTCATTACTTTTCTTCCCACGACCATGGTCTTCGTCTTGTTTGCATTTATCTTCATTCCATACTGCTCACAACTGTCATTTAGTTGGTATCTTATTGATGCTGTGAAATTCAAAGACAGATTTTCACTTTCTTCCTACTTCTACCATTGTTCTACCATATCCTTGCCAACTCGTAAACGTCTGGGTGGTTGACAGGTGGTTTATTTTGCACAAACACTGTTGGAACGGTTCGCATCCCAATCCAGGTGTATGCATGCAAGGCATTGCAGTGTAATGCACCCGAGGGAGTGCTGTTCCTGTCCCGCCATGTAAAACATGGACCAGCTAACCCGAGACTTCGGCAAAAGGATGGATGGCAGTTCAGGTGGGAGGGGAACAGCTGAATGTCCGAATGAACTAATGAAACAACCGTCCTATATCCCACCAATCTGATTCCCTTTAAGCTATGGACGTTTAGTCTTTGTTCCTACATCACGGAGTAATTTTCACTCTCGATAGAATTCAACGAGAGGTAGCCATGAAAGCTCAGAGAAACGGACGTCGGGAGATTACAATGCCTATCTGCATCATAAACAGGGAATTCATTTCCTGTCCCAAGCTGGGTGATTAACTTGTTTCAGACACTGGTGTAAGATTTCATTTAATACAACAACTATAGTAGGCTATGAACCGAACATAATTGCATCTACTATGAAGAATAATATTTCATAATAAATGTTGTATCTAGAGGAAAAGTATATTCGAAAAAATATCAAATGCATGTGATTACTTACAAATTACTTTTAAAGAATCCGGGGGTTCATTACAGCTATCACATAATTCGTTACCTGCTAGCATCAGGGACTGTCGAAATAAAATTGAATTCAAACGCAAACTTACTAGGCACTTGGTCAGTAATTGAGACTCGTTCAGACATGGTTTCTTGTAAATAGTTCTCTTAATCTATCACAAAATATTTCAATATCCGGTAATTTCATTACTATAGATTTTTGTTATTGTAGGTTTAATTTGTAATTCAGTAAATACAAAAATTTTCTTTGTTCTTAACTTCTATGCTAAAATGTCTAGCTTTCAGTAGCCTAATCAGGTAATCTTGTCGTACTTTAATTTTTATTGTAATTGTAATTGTAAATTTAATGTTAATTGTAATTTTATTGTTCATATTATAGTTTAATCCGCTGTTAGAGGGGCCGAGAAGGCCTAACGGCCTTATCTCTACCAGGTTAAATAAATAAATACTAAATAATGCCGCTATCGGTCCCTATCATGAGCAAGATTAATACAGTCCTTACCATCATATTCCACCTCCCTCAAATCTATTTTAACATTATTCTCCCATCTACGTCCCGGCTTCTCAAAACGGCCTTTTTCCCTCAGGTCTTCCAACTAACACTCTATATACATTTCCGGATTCATCTATACATGCCCTGCCCATCTCAAACATTTGGATTTAATGTTCCTAATTATGTCATGTGAAGAATACAATGCGTGCAGTTCAGCGTTGTGTAACTTTCTCCATTCTCCTGTAACTCCATCCCTCTTAGATCCAAATATTTTATTTATTTATTTATTTAATCTGACAGGATTAAGGACATAAGGCCTTCTCTTCCATCCTACCAGATAGCACATATAAATACAAAAAAAAAAAAAAGAAATACAGACGCTGATGAAAATAAAGCGTCATAGTGAGAGTCCAAGTTTGACAACCATAGAGAACATCCGGTAATATAACTGTTTTATAAATTCTAACTTTAAGCTTTTTTGACAGCAGACTGGATGATAAAAGCTTCTCAGCTGAATAATAACAGGCATTTCCCTTATTTATTCTGCGTTTAATTTCCTCTCGACTGTTATTTATATTTGTTACCGTTTTCAACTATTTCAATTTTTCTACCATTTTAAATGTTAAATTTCCAAATTTTATATTTCCATTTCATATTATGTTCTGCTGACGGAATGTAATCATATTTTCGTTTTTTTTTTGGGGGGGGGATTTATTTTCAAACCTATCTCTTTACATGCTTCAAGTAAATTTCCCGTGTTTTCCCTAATAGTTTGTGGATTTTCTCCTAACATATTCAAGTCATCCGCATAAACAAGCAGCTGAGGTAACCCGTTCAAGTCCAAACCTTCTCTGTTGTCCTGGACTTTCCTATTGTCACATTCTAGAGCAAAGTTAAAAATTAAAGGTGATAGTGCATCTCCTTGCTTTAGGCTGCAGTGAAGTGGAAAAGCGTCAAACAGAAACTGGTCGATACGGACTCTGCTGTATGTTTCACTGAGACACATTTTAGTTAATGGAACTAATTTCTTAGGACTACCAAATTCAATAAGGGTTTAATATAAAACCTCTCTCTTAACCGAATAGCTGCCTTTTTTAAGTCTATGAATAACTGGTGTACTGTGCCCTTATACTTCCATTTTTCTCCAATATCTGCCGTATAGAAACATCTGATCAATAGCCGAACTCTTACGCCTAAAACTACATTGAAGATTCGGAGTAATTTCATCAACATACGGAGTAAATCTTCTCAAAAGGATATTGGATAAAATTTTATACGACTTCAACAAAAGTGATATTTCTCGAAAGTTACTACAGTTATTCTTTCCCTCTTCTGAAAGGTAGGTACAATTATGGACTCCTTCCATACTAGAAGCTTGCAAATAATAATTTATTTTATGCTCGACCATGCCGAAATGTAATAATTATACACCTGATAGCAGCCCTTTAATGAACCTCATTAAAGTACACCTATTCATTAAAGTTCAGGTGTTCCACCAATCAGAAAACACCAATGTAGTAATATGAAAGCGCAAGTATCGATTATTCTCGGATATGCAATCGAAAGACAACTAGCGAAACGTCACAGAGGCTGGAAATCCAATACTGTCGCAGAAGGTTATGTTCTGTTACTATAATAATTAGCATTAATTGTAAATACTATTCAAATAAATTCAATTTGTCATCTCGTTTTTCAATGTCTAAATCAATTTCAAGGTTATTTCAAGATTAATATTTATTTTACTCTCTAGATTATATCAAGGTCAATGACATTTGTTTCTCGGAAAAAATCAATACTTTCGCGTCTGCGCACATCTCACAATTTACGAGATATTGCACAAGGTCAGTTCCGCTCCCCAGTCAGATAAGAATAACGTGAACACTTATGAATAATTTCAAGTTAGAAATATGGTCGAGTATAATAAGTCGTATTTAAAGTACACCTATTTATTAAAGTTCAGGTGTTCCACCAATCAGAAAACACCATTGTAGTAATATGAAAGAGCAAGTATCGATTATTCTCGGATATGCAATCGAAGGACAACTAGCGAAACGTCACGGAGGTTGGAAATCCAATACTGTCGCAGAAGGTTATGTTCTGTTACTATAATAATTAGCATTAATTGTAAATACTATTCAGATTAATTCAATTTGTCATCTCGTTTTTCAATGTCTAAATCAATTTCAAGGTTATTTCAAGATTAATGTTTATTTTACTCTCTAGATTATATCAATGTCAATGACATTTGTTTCTCGGAAAAAGTCAATACTTTCGCGTCTGCGCACATCTCACAATTTGCGAGATATTGCACAAGGTCAGTTCCGCTCCCCAGTCAGATAAGAATAACGTGAATACTTATGAATAATTTCAAGTTAGAAATATGGTCGAGCTTAAAAAGTCGTATGAAACTTGTCTATAATGGTAATTAAGACGCTCGTATGAAAATTATGAAACGAGCGCAAGCGAGTTTCATAAACATACTCGCATCTTAATTACTACCATTATAGGCTCGTTGCATAATGTACTATTATATTCGCGTATAGCCTACATGACAGTTTCTCAAATGAGTCGTCCTCGATGCCAGACTAGCCGCTGCGTCCGATATTCGCGGATTCAAATCCTACACTGTGTGATGGATTGTAAAGGATGACAAAATTTTAGCATGGCTTCATCCGGGAGGGAAGTAAAACTGTGGACCCGGTGAAGTAGAATGACAGGGAAAAATATCCTATCCCTGATAAAAGTCTTCACTCAATATTGATGTTGGAACATTTCATGAATATGATGTTTAAAAACGCGTGTATATGAATTGGAGACATTACATCAATGTATTTCAAATGAATGTCAGCAGATTCGTAGCAACCAGGAATTCTCTACGGTATGGCATAGTTACGCCCCGCAGTCAATTGGGAGGCCTAGGCATGGCATAGTTGCACCCCGAAGAAGTCAGGTAGCAGAATGGACGTGGCATAGTTGCGCCCCGAAGAAGTCAGGTAGCAGAATGGACATGGCATAGTTGCGCCCCGAAGAAATCAGGTAGCAGAATGGACGTGGCATAGTTGCGCCCCGAAGGAGTCAGGTAGCAGAATGGACATGGCATAGTTGCGCCCCGAAGAAGTCGGGTAGCAGAATGGACGTGACATAGTTGCGCCCCAAAGAAATCAGGTAACAGAATGGACATGGCATAGTTGCGCCCCGAAGAAGTCAGGTAGCAGAATGGACGTGGCGTAGTTGCGCCCCGAAGAAGTCAGGTAGCAGAATGGACGTGGCATAGTTGCGCCCCGAAGAAGTCAGGTAGCAGAATGGACGTGGCATAGTTGCGCCCCGAAGAAGTCAGGTAGCAGAATGGACGTGGCATAGTTGCGCCCCGAAGAAGTCAGGTAGCAGAATGGACATGGCATAGTTGCGCCCCGAAGAAATCAGGTAGCAGAATGGACGTGGCATAGTTGCGCCCCGAAGGAGTCAGGTAGCAGAATGGACGTGACATAGTTGCGCCCCGAAGAAGTCAGGTAGCAGAATGGACGTGGCATAGTTGCGCCCCAAAGAAATCAGGTAACAGAATGGACATGGCATAGTTGCGCCCCGAAGAAGTCAGGTAGCAGGATGGACGTGGCATAGTTGCGCCCCGAAGAAGTCAGGTAGCAGAATGGACATGGCATAGTTGCGCCCCGAAGAAATCAGGTAGCAGAATGGACGTGGCATAGTTACGCCCCGAAGAAGTCAGGTAGCAGAATGGACAGGTATGGTTGCACCCCGATGGGCATAGTACACACGAAAGTAATTGTCATAAAATAAATAAATTACTTAAAACATTATAGTGGTAGCTGCACTGAAATCAGGTAGCATATGATCAATTTTGCTATTTAAAATAACACTTTTTTATCGATCACACACAATAAATGAACTGCATTTTTTGTTTGTACACCGATATCTTAACCCTACGGTACAGGGTTTCGAAAATCGAAACTTAGAACCATTGTGAATTATTACCTCTTTACCCTTTCACTAAACTTAACATTCATTTTAAATTAATCTCACTATACGCCATAGACGGTGTGAAAATCACTAATAAAACGTCAATATTGCTGAGACCCCACATTCCAACGACTCACTCATTTAAATATGTCAGTTAACCCTTTGAAGCGCTGTGGTTACAGTACGTAACCACCTTTTTAATTTGAATTTCTTGCCTACTTACATGGTGGTTTCATTTCAAAAGTATTGTGCTGCGTTCACTGATCCCTAGTAACTGTAGAATAATTTATTTTCCCTATATTTGTGCTGTCCAGCCAGTTCACTAAGGTGGCCGATGTTGTTGTGTATAGTTGGGATGTGAAAGACTCGCTCCGTGTTTTTATTTCAGTTATATGTTAAATTTCACAATTAGGTAAGTTTTTATGTAGTATTATTTGTCGTTAGGACTTTTAGAACATATTTCAATAACAAGATTGTAATTTCTTCGACACATGTGATGTCAATGCAGAAATAATGTGGTGGTTTCAAAACATAACCACATATCGATAATGAATATTAAATAGAATAAGAAATCAATAAGGTTGGTTAATTACTATTGTCGAGTTTCCGTAATGTCTTTTTCTCTACCTATTTCATCGGGGCGCAACTATGCCATGCCCCTTTTCTCTACCTGATGGGAACGGGGCGCAACTATGCCCACAAAACAGGGATCCTTTTTTATCTGCTGCATCTTACTTGACCGTGGGGCGCAAATATGCCCTGCCCATTCTCTAAACTCGTCGCTCTCTGCGAAGAAAACATTTAAAGAAATACTGTGGAAAAAAAGCGGAGAAATATGCAGATTATCTACTGTACCAATAAAAATGAAAGCCGTGTAGGTACGGATCTATCGCTTTTATGTGTTTAATATTAGTAAGTTGGTAACCTGTTTTTTTTTTTTTTAACATTCTGTATAAATGCACATAACGGTAAATGTGTTTGTATTTCAACTACATCCATTGTTGTGATTTTTTTTCATTATTTTGCAATTTGGGTTCACATTTTTGTGATGTGTCCAGTGACGTCACTGGAACGATCAGAGTTGGAAGTACTGTGTAATTCTTTTTCCTTGTCCTATATAGAATATTTCCACTTGTATTATTGCGGCGGCAGGTGCACTCCTAGTTCTGTTATTCCCAGGCATAGATGATATCGGTGTATGAAAATTTGTGTGAACTGCACATTGTGGGGAACCCGCAGGCAACGCAAAAATATTCCAACGCTTACGTACCGTGCAGGGAAAGCTTCATTGCCCACGTAGCTAGTTACTTCTGTTGCTTCTGGGTGTAGCTTTTGGTAAAAAAGAACTTGCAGGAGTTACGTAATTATGCTAATTCCTGAAAGTGATCTTGCAATAGAAACATCTCTATTCCTTTTATATACAGTATTTTCTCTATATAAACCATATAGGCCTACTCAACATTTATCAGATTTTTTTATTATTGGCTTCCTATATAAAGACGCGCTGAAAACTCCCGTAATGATGACGTAGAATATGGGAGTTCTTAATTTTACTTATTATTATTATTATTATTATTACTATTATTATTATTATTATTATTATTATTACTATTATATTTTATTTATTATTCTTATTATTATTATTTATTGCTAAAATTATATTTCATTATTTATTATTATTATTATTATTATTATTATTACTTATTTAATGGCTTTTAAGGAACCCGGAGGTTCATTGCCGCCCTCACATAAGCCCGCCATTGGTCCAGTCTCTACCATCATATCCCACCTCCCTCAAATCCATTTCAATATTATCTTCCCATCTACGTCTCGGCCTCCCCAAAGGTCTTTTTCCCTCCGGCCTCCCAACTAATACTCTATATGTATTTCTGGATTCGCCCATACGTGCTACATGCCCTGCCCATCTCAAACGTCTGGATTTAATGTTCCCAATTATGTGAGGTGAAGAATACAATGCGTGCAGTTCTGCGTTGTGTAACTTTCTCCATTCTCCTGTAACTTCATCCCTCTTAGCCCCAACGACCCGGGTTCGATCCCCGGCGCCGGAGCGAATTTTTCTCCTCAAATATTAATTGCTTTGTCATTGCTATCCTACTTCTGATTTCTCGGCAATACAGAGGATTCGCAGTAGATTACCTAATATTCTCCTTAATAATAATAATAATAATAATAATAATAATAATAATAATAATAATAATATCTATTTATTTATTCTGGCGAAGTTAAGGCCATCAGGCCTTCTCTTCCACTTAGCCAGAAACAAGAGAAGCTAATACAATTTTACAGACTAATATTTAAAGAACACTAATAAAAAATTATATAGTTATGCAAGCACAAGTCGAGTAAAATAATGCGGACATACTAAATAATAATTACAAAATAATATAAGGCTAGAAGTTACACTCAATGAATATGCAAGCGATAAGTGAACCAATATTACAAATTACAAGAATAACAAATTCAAATGTAAATTATAACTATACAACACTGAGGAAAATTACATATATACACACAAAGGAGAATTAAACCTGAATACTGGTCACGTGTTTAAACAATTCACTTTTAAATTGCAATATCGTTCGACAGTTCCTGAAAGAGCTGGGTAGGGAGTTCCAGAAACGAATTGCTGATACTGTGAAAGAGGAAGAATAGTGACCTGTTTTATGGCAAGGAATAGATAATAAAGGGTCATTTTTAGAACGAGTACCCATGCTGTGATAAGAGGATAAGAAATTAAAACGCACCGAGTGATAGTTAGGCGAAGAAGTATTGATGATGCGTTATAGGAAAATTAGTGAATGGCTATATCTTCGGTCCTGTAAACATTGGATCGTTTCAAGGGAAGGTGTAATGTGGTCGCATTTACGGATGTTGCATATTTATTTTATTTATTTATTTATTTATTTATTATTTTGCTAATAATTATTACATAACATATAATATATACAGGAAAAACTTCAGCTCTTCCCTGAAAGAGGAGATCTCGTGCTCAGGGGCGGTTTTCTGAATTTAAATTAATAAGTATACAATACAGTTTGTCTTATGTCTACTATGCAATTATAGTATATAAATTTAAATTTACAATTTTTCAATTTTTATAAAATCCATATATAACTTTTTAAATTTAATACTGGAACTATTAGAATTGACAAGATTAGGATATTTAAATATACATTTGATATATATTCTTGGGCCTAAATTACTACTATGATTAAATACTGTAACAGTGTTGCATTTTGGTTCAAACAATCTTAAAGAATTCATACTTTTGTTTCATAACTATGAGAATACAATTCAAAATTATTTCGATTTTTATGTATGAATTTTATTAATACAATATAATAAATTTGTCTTACTTAAAGTCTAAAAACAAATACTGAGATAGAAAACCAATAGGTTTATGAAGACATATTTTAATTATTTTCTTCTGTAATAAATAAATTGGATTAAGATTGGATTTAAATGAGCTACCCCATCCTATAATTCCATACATAATTACCGATTAAAATAAAGTTAAATATAGTGTGCGTAATAAACTTATTGACAAGTAATTCCTCAATAAAACAAAATAATATACTGTTTTACATAATTTAATACAAAGGTAATTAATGTGTTGGTTCCATTTTAAATGATTATCGAAAATTATGCCTAAATACTTAACTTCAGAGGACTCTTTAATAGGCTAATCGGACATGAAACATACACAGGCATTATGAACGCGCTGCAATCTTTGGGCTAAGTTAGAATTTAAATCTGTTAGTAGAATGTCGCAATAGTCAAAATGTGGCAGCACCAATGTTTGTATGAGAATTCTTTTTGGTATGAATTCTTTAAGATTGTTTGAACCAAAATGCAACACTGTTACAGTATTTAATCATAGTAGTAATTTAGGCCCAAGAATATATAACAAATTTATATTTAAATATCCTAATCTTGTCAATTCTAATAGTTCAAGTATTAAATTTAAAAAGTTATGTATGGATTTTATAAAAATTGAAAAATTGTAATTTTAATTTATATACTATAATTGCAAATTGTATTGTATAATTATTAATTATAATTGTATTTTATAATTATTAATTTCAATTCAGGAATCCGCCCTTGAGCACGAGTTCTACTCTTTCAGGGGCGAGCTAAAGTTTCTCTGTATATTTTATAATTTATATTACAATTATTAGAAAAATAATAAATAAATAAATAAATAAATTGAAAGGGTAGACAATTTTTCAGGCGATTTAATGAATGAAGGATGGAGAAGACGGTCTTGCATGTGTGTGTGACTTGGACATTCCACTTGAGGCCCTCGTCCATGTGCATGCCTTACGGTTGGAGGAAAATTCGGAAGAAACCCTATTAGGCAATCAGCCCAAACGGAATGGAACCTAAGCCCGAGCGCAACTTGGGATCAGCAGGTAAAAGCGCTACCGCCTGATTCACTCCGATATCTAGCAGCTCGTATTACAGCTTAGTACACCCCAATTATTTGAAGCTGTCCACTTGTTCCACTGCTTCATTTCTAATTCGCACGTTTACCATCTTTATTTTTCTTCCGATAACCATGGACTTCGTCTTTTTTGTATTTATCTTCATCCAATACTGCTCTGTCTTTTTTTCTGTTAAATGAATTAGAAGATTATTCAAACATGAACGCAACAGATCAAGATAAAACTTGGAGGGCTGTACACGGATACGAAAACCTGACGCACTGGGCAGGCGCCGAAAACTCGTGCTGTGCATGAGTTATCAGGTCATTACTCCCACTTGCTGAACGCTAAGAGCGTTCCCTAAGGGGCGGCTCAAGATTATAAAAACATACGGTAGAAAGGCCAAATTGTAATACGATATTAGCAAGGGGAGAGGAGACAGGCGGCCGGCAGTAACTCGTGGGAAATTTATTGTGTTTGCCTTAGAGAAACAAAGGCGGCGAGGGATATTTTAATGGGTTCCATGTCATTGGCTCTGACATGTGAGGAACGTTTGGAATATGGCTTCGGATCAAATATTTAATGAAACCAAGAATTAGGAACAACAGTTACTAACATAATAGGTGACCCTGGATTCTGTGTATTTTAACGGTATAATGACACGTGTGTACTTACGTGAAAGCCCGTCTTTCTATTATTCAAGGAAATTAAGAAATACCTCCACTATTTCACAAAACGTTTTATGGGTTACTATCTTAAACATTTTCTCCATTTAAATACTTAATTTTTTATTATTCTAGTTTTAAGTTTTACTTAATTAAAAAAAAAATCTTTCTTTGTTCTTAACTTCTACAACAAACTGTCTAGGCTTTATTAATCAGTTAATCTTTTAGTACTTTGATTTTTATTGTGTTTGTAAATTTAATTTTAATTGTAATTATAATTGTATTCTTAATATTGTAGTTTTAATCCCCTGGCAGAGAGGAAGAGGAGGCCTCATGGCCTTATCTCTATCAGGTTATATAATACTATATAGCCTACTGTATATATTTAAGTATTAATATTTTCTATTGCAAACCTACCAGATCCACGTTCAATTCCGTTAGTTATGTGCTGATGCCTATTTAGCCTATATCTACCGTTACCTCCATAATAGCCTATACCAACCATTAAACCTCCTTAATATAGGATTTGCCTATGTAGCATATACCAACAACCATTACGTCCATAATAGACATGCCTATACCAATCCTTTCTCTCTACAATATAGGTCATTCCTATTTATATTTCGTTCCATAATGTCTGACAGGCGATGTAAACATTGCCGGCAGAGGAGAGAATTATAATTGCTATTCAGCCAATGACAGAGGTCTCATTCCACGCTTGACTTGAAGTTGGGCGGGGGTAGAACAGAACTCTGCAGACTGCCCAACTTCAAGACAAGCGTGAATTGAGACCTCTGAATAAGAAATTAAGCTATGTTGGAAAGAGTGGGTGAGCAAAGAAATGATACTGAAACTGATCAGGAAGAGAGAACGGAATTGGTTGGATCACTGGTTGAAAAGGAACTGCCTACTGAAGGGTGCACTGAAAGGAATGGTGAACGAGAGAAGAGTTGAGAGCAGAAGAAGATATCAGATGATAGACGACATTAAGATATATGGATCATATGAGAAGACAAAGAGGAAGGCAGAAAATAGGAAAGATTGGAGAAAGCTGGGTTTGCAGTGAAAGACTTGCTCTCGGGCAGAACACTGAATGAATGAGGTGTATATTGATTAATGTTCTTTAATATTTGGAGAATGTTGTGAAGAATAACTTTTACTGTTTTATCAGCAGCAAGCCATTTTTAGAAGGATATGAACTGTGAGTTCTTTCTAACACTTCTTGCTCCTGTTCCGTCATAGACAGAGAGATTTAATGTGTGGGTGGAAAAGAACCAATTGTTATTGACTTACTGTTCTGAAACGTATAGGAATGGGATGGGTGTGGGAGAAAGGAGAGAATAACAGGAGGAATGTTTGGCGTAATGTGAAGATGCGTTTAATTGATATCGAGATGCAAAAGATTGAGCTCCAATGTTAGGAAAAGTCCTCACTACATTTACAATCAGATCTCATGCTTAACTAGGGTAGGTGTGACTACATAAATTCTTGTAACAAAGACAGCAGAGCAGGTTTAGTGTGGCTAAGATTGGGGGCATGGAAGGGTAATACAATTGTCAACGAAGAAGGGGAGCGTCTTTGTCCGCTTTGCAAAGAAAAGGATTCCTATATGCATATTTTATTACTGTGTGTTGAATTGGAACTTGTACGGAGAAAATATTTACCACCCTCGATGCGAAGTCAGGGTAGGAGTTCGCTTGCATGTCTTGACCTCATCGGGAATAGAGAATGGGAACAAATGACTGGATTTTCCTCTTGAAGGCGAGAAAGATTAGAACTGCAGCAGTTGAAGTCTGCGACGCGAACTGAGGAAGGGATAATAGTATACACCCAACTGTACACTTTTAGGTCTTTTAGGTTAAGATATATTATATAATGTGTTTTATTGTGCCATTTCCATTTTAATATGTGTGTTCTTGTAGAGAGTAGTTGGATGTAATCATAGGTGGGGGGGACCTACAAAGGAGAACTTGTTTCGGGTACAAAGCACGAACGGTCAGAAGACCCGTGCATTGGATTAGACAAAATTATGATAATATAAAATTTGTATGTATAATATTACTCAATAAATCCATCTATCTATCTTCTTACTAATGTAGGGTTTAAATATTACAATTGGAATAAAAATGAAGTTCTCTAAATATATCGTGAGTTTTATAGCTGGTCATGTACGGTTACAACAGTTATTTTACCATTAATTACAGAATCATTTGGAGTTCACCGTTTTGGAGTAACGGTTATCATGCCTGATCGTGAAACGAGCGGGTATGGATTCAAATCCTATTGTTGTAGTGTATTTGAGACAACTTATTCACATCTCTGTAAGTCTTGCGGTACGGCAACAGATTTTGGAGTAACTGCACATAATTAATGAATATATCGGCGAATGTTTTCTGAACACACAGTAGACTCACAAGCAAACGTTCTGGTGGGGGCAGATAAAAAAGTTAATTTTTTTCTTCCATCGTGTTAGTAATGTCCAAAGAAGTGCTTATACAAATTTTGGCCACTCGACAGCAATTACGTGGACCGTAAAAAATAAGTTCGCCAGGGGCTGTTAACAGAAAAAAAATACAATTACATTGGACAAATTTATTGGAACAGACACATAAATTATTATTGAGTTATTTTTCAACACATTTTCCATTAGAATTGAGACATTTGTCACATCATGGGATTGACAGAGAGAGGTGCAGACGCTGCCAAACGCTGGTTCCGATCTGAGGCGGCTGACTTCTACGACACAAAAATTGATCCCATGGTATGACATATGTCTCAATTTCAGTGGGAGATATGTTGGCAAATAGCGCAACAATTGCTGTATCTGTTTCAATAAATATTTCCATGCAGTTGTGCTCTTTTCTATAAACGGCCCCAGGGAAAATCACTTTCTGGACGGCCTCGTAATTGCGTTCGAGTGGCCAAAATTTGTATAAGTGCTTCTTTTGACATTATTAACATGGTGGAAGGAAAAAAAATTAACTTTTTTATCTGCCTCTATCAGAACGTTTGCTTGTCAGATTTATCTATGACGAAGTAATTTGTTTTGTTTTGGCGAATCCTAATTGCATTCGTAAAAAAACACTATCTTCCCTGACCCTACATCACTAATGCAATGCCGAGTTCAAATGAAAAACTTCGATGCCTGAGGTGGTTTTTGAACCCACAACAGTTTTTGCGACTTCGAAATTACGCTGGTAACTACTGAATCCAGTTCACCTGAGTGCAAAGAATATTTTCGTTTTTTATTTTCTTCAGCATATTGACATTGTCGTTTTGAATGAATGATGCTATCACAATAAAACTTATTTCGCATTCATAAATATAAATAGCATTGTTACTTTGCACAAATGTCGCCATTTTATATCTTTCTGCTGAAGTTTAACCGTTCTGAAGGACTTCAGTTGACTTTGAATCAATTTCACCACATGCAAGAAGCAACAAGCTTGAAAATTCAGTTCGCAAATAGTAAATATCCTATTGTCGGTGCCGTTATAGTGACAGCAACACAAAAGACGAAATCCGTGCACATCTTAAAGGGAGCAGAATGCTGCATTGATGTCAGATGCAGCGAGAGAAACGTACTCGGCATTCTCGACTGCGTCCAGATATTGCGAAACCAGTTGAGGGATATTGGAAGCTGTCAGCAAGAAAGCGGTTTAAGAGCGCAGACGACTTCAAACGCCATTCCTTTGCAACTACTGTTGATGGGATGTCTCAGATGAAAAGAAAGCTGTTCAACTGATACCGAACGCTGATTGGATGTTGCATAAGTTGCCATGGTTTGTGTCGAACTATACTCTATAAGATGTGAGGCGTCTAGTATCAAAACCAAGAAAGAAGAATGTAAAATACTTCAGGATAATGTAGTTTGAGTTAACCTACATCGATTTAACCCGATATACCTACGTCTGAAGTCTAGCGGTTGGGGAGAAATTAACGGGAGAAATTTTGGAACGTCTTGTGGTTCTGTATACTGTAGGCCAGAGTGCTGCATTGGAGTTAAATCGCTCGCTTGAACTCGGTCGAGTGTCGCACCCTCAAGTGAGATACGATCGGTCGTGATACGCTCGTAATAAATAGAAGCACAGTACAAGGTCATCTCACCAACATGGAAGGCGACAGATAAGATACACATATGTTTTGCTCACACGGCAAAAATAAGGCTTTATTTTCTGCGTTTATGAGAAACGTTTAGTGGAACAGTCAATGGAACGTACCAGAACAGGAACATGAAGTTATAAATAAAATAGTATGAAAAACGTCGATATACAGTTGCTATTGCTAATTAATAATTATTCAATATTTGATTTACCACATCTATACTAATAATAAATATGTAGCCGGAATTTTTCTGGTAATTTTCGATTTTCCAAAAGTAATTGGTCCCAACATATAGAAATAACCACCCTGAAACCGAAAATCGCTTTTTTTAAATCTTTGTTTGTATGTCTGTCTATCTATCTGTCTGTCTGTCTGGATGTTGTTACCTTTTCACGCGGTAATGGCTGAACGGATTTCGATGAAAATTGGAATATAAATTAAGTTCGTTGTAACTTAGATTTTAGGCTATATGGCATTGAAAATACATTATTTAAAAGTGGGTTTGTAAGGGGGCCTGAATTAAATAAATCGAAATATCTCGCTTATTATTGATTTTTGTGAAAAAATATTACATAACAAAAATTTCTTTAAACATCATTTCCGATAAATTTTATTCTTTGAAAAATTTTGATAGGACTGATATTTAATGAGTTAAATGAATTTTAAAATTAAAATAACTGCCATCTAATGCGCTGTAATGAAATAAAAAACAAATGACTTCGTCTATAAGGGGCCTTGGTCAACAACAATCGAAAGCTATGAAACATAGCCTACAGAGAATGTTTCTGTGTTTGTATGAAGTAATATCGGAAGCAAAATTAACCGATTTATGTAATTAATTATTATTTCACCATTAGAAAGTGTAGTTTCTCTATATGAACATAATGCTATAATGTTATTACAGTAACTTCTGAGTGAATTGAGGACAGGTAAGATTAAAATAGCTTCTTATGCACAGAAACCTTGATAGGCTATTCTGTGTATTCGTTTCCTGTATTTCTTAAAATAATGTTTATCTCAGAGAATTAACGAACAACGAGAGTGTATTGATTTAGTATACAGTAATAATACGTTAGCTTAGCATTCCATTATTTTATAATCCAAATTTTAACTATGCTCAATTGAATTGTGTTAAAATACATAAAATGCATATGCATTAAATGCAATGCAAAAACATTGGGAAATGAGCCAAGCAGATTATGTTGCGCTGTTATAAAATAAAATTTGTTCCTCCTGAGATTCAAGAACCCCCATAACAAATTAAAAACGTACTTATCGGAGTACATCCGTTATCAACACACTTTTTATATAATATAATATATAATATAATATAATATAATATAATATAATATAATATAATATAATATAATATAATATAATATAATATAATATAATATAATATAATATAATATAATATAATATAATATAATACAATACAATACAATACAATACAATACAATACAAGTTATTTAAGTTATTTGAAGGGTTCAGAACCATAGTGGGTCAAGTGCCATTTACTGAATACGTAGAAAACAAGAGTTAAAATTAAGGTATTACCATAATTCAATGGAAACATATAACAAGTAAAATAAAGTACCGGTATACACATTAAACCTAAATGATGTCAATGTTCATTAAACTATGGATGCATGTAATAAAAATTAAGAAACATGTTAAAGGAATTGCCATTGCACCAAATGAGTGTCTCTGGACCAAAATGATTGCATTTTAATTATGTAAATACAATTTAAATTAAGTAACATATTAAACGATTTATCCTTCTATCAAACACGAATATTCCCTGGGTCAAATGTTCTATTTTAATTATGCAATTACTTTATATTTATTTCTAACGGATGCAGCGGAGCGCACGGGTACGGCTAGTATATAATATGATAGGTCCATATATAGTGTTCCGCCTATATACTGCGACAATGTAGAAACGTTTTACAAAATATTATTTATATAGCAGTAGATTAATAACAATATTAGTACAGAGATAACGTCACAGAAAATATAATAAAACGTATAATCATGCTGCACAACTGTTACAGACGCAAAGATTGATACACTAATTATTATTAGAGATTATTATTATTATTATTATTATTACTATTATTATTATTACTAGAAAATTTGATACAGTTCTTGCATTATCGTGATTGTATTCTCCGTTTATAATAATTACATTTACATCCAATAACATCTATCAGATGTGGCAAAAACAAAATCACTCCTGTGTGGGGGGGGGGAAACATTTACCTACAACATATTTCATATTAAGTTTTAAAGCAAGTTTTGTAGTTGTACTATGGAGAGGTTAGTTAAACACTGCAAAGTTTTGAAATGATGAACATCTATTATGTTACTACACAGTCCATCACTGTAACAAGAACGAATGTCTAACGCTCGGCTTATACCGTTCGAGGATTTATCGCTCGTGACAATTTTACCCATCATGCATGTGCACTACCTATCGGATTATGCTATGGACTACTTGGCGCTCGAGCGAAAACGTCCGATGCAGACCTCTGCTGTAGGCCCTACTTGACGTGTTACGCAAGTTCTTTCGCACACGGCAGCATCTGAGCTCCACAACGCCTGCACAACACATACAACTAAATACACGTTCACATGACATTTAATTCGTTTATTCGCATAGTGAATATGCTGATATGCTGTTTGTTTATGGATTTTGTGATGGCAACGCATTGATTGCTATTGAAGAATACAGACGACGTTTCCTAATCGAAGGGTTCCATAGCTGTGTGTTTTCCCGTGTTTAACGGATGTTACCTGAAACTGGCAAGCTATCAAGTGTTCCATTGAGGTCGAAAGAGAACCGGTACCGGAACCTGGTACGAATTTACAATTAATGGAATCCATAAGAAGGGCAATATTAATCATTTGTCTTGTGTAATTATTTTATTTCCTTACTGAGTTTGTATTTAACCCTTAAATTTGGCAATGTATCCTATAGGATACAACAGGTTAATAGGCTAGATGATATAATTTTAATAGAACAATAGAAAAAAATTGGTAGGAAAACTAAAATGTCACAATACTGTAATATTGTACAACATATAAAATATGGACATTGCGATAGTTGTTTTCTTTACAGTCCGACACGGTTTAATAAACTAGCGTGAGAAAACTTTTGCCAATTTAAGGGTTAATATTACGAAATAAGATAATTGGGGCAACACAAGCTGCAGGATTGCAATACTAAATCATATCAAATACCATACTATAATAATACTGGACAGCTAGCAGTTCTGCTCGCGAATGACACTAGTGCTGCTACCTAGGCGGCCGGTGTGAAGATATTCACGAAACAAGCTGTAATCAACTACAATGTATATTGTTGCTGGGCTAGTTTTATTAATTAATGTTGTGTTAAAATGTCAGGGTGTATAATATGTGCTGTTTGTAATTGCTACATTTACAGCATTACAAATTCCTCCAAATCGTACTTTCGATTTCCGAGGGATCATAAAACGTGAGTCAACAACATTCTTCAGTAGGCCTAATTCCTTCGTCTTTGTGTCGATAGAAAAATACAAATTAGCTTTTTTATTTGGACCTAATAAATGAATAGAAGTTAAAATGTACGGTACTGGAAATTCTAAGGTTTTATCAAATTAAGTTTTATTGTTGTCCACATGCCTTTACTAATTATTACAAGCATCAGATTACTATCAATTTTATCTTTGCAGTTGTCAGCAATGCTTATATAAAGCATTATTGTAAATTCTTTCTTAATTGATTTTGTCTCACCACTAAACAAAAGAAAAAAATATGTAACAATTAATTACGGAGAGTAATATGAAGTATGCAATATTTCTCATAATATACAGCTTTGATATAAGATAATAATTTTATATTAAATACTATTCGACATTTTAAGTGTTTCATATATTATTCATACATTAGTAACTCACGTTTTAAACAATAGTCCGAATCCTGCTATGTTAATATTTTGTATTTGTGGACGTAATTCCACGCCGCTCCGCTACATGTCAAGTCCACGATATTTCGCACTCACGTCAATGCTGCTAGTATACAGCTGTCCGGTATTATTATAGTAAGGTATTTGATCATATCACAATTTTCTAAACGTAAAAATACTCGTATGTTTATAACATAATGCCTCTCTCCATTTAAAAGTTTGCTCACCAAGAACTTCCCAACTGTTACATTTCGGATATAGGCACAACAGGTTACCTCGACGTAGATTAACGCAAACTACATTATTCTGAAGTATTTTATATTTCTCCTTAGACACCATGACATAAACACTTTTTTTGTTATGTAAAATTTGTTGTTATAAGATTAATATTGTACTAGCGGCTTGTGCAGCAAATGCTGCGAACTAAGTTTATTAGACGTTCAAATAAAAATTTTTCAGATTTATTTTCAATGAAAAATGTCAGACATTTTGAAAGTTATTTGCTTCCATAATAATGAAACATACTCCCTCTGAATGTTTTTTAATGACAAATACGTTTTCTTGAACCTATCCACCTTCAGTTTTTGAGTTTGAACGCGAAAACGCAAGTAACAATGTCAGGACGATCAGTGGATTTTTAATGTGGGAATAAAGCATAGCTATTTCAGGTCATTGTGGATCGTAGGTGAAAGTTAAATAAAGTCAGGTTTGCTATGCTTTCGAACAATAGATATAGCATCTTGGTATAGCTGCTGCATGTATAGCTTGAAATGTAGAGGTAAAATCATTATATCCAGCTAAGAGATCTTGCTGAAATGATCGGGAGACTACAAAATTTTGTAGGTCTCTTATTTTATGAGTGAGTAATACAGTCTTTTCTTAAGAACTGTAACTTTTGCGCTCTCTCGAGCCAATATTGAAGAGAATGAAGCATATAAGTATTTACACCACATCGCCATTAAATATATGAAAAAGACCCAACCCTACTTGATTAATAACTATAAAAATATTTTGTAAAATTTGATTTTTAATAACAATATTATTATCTTACACAAGTTTTGTAGTTATATTAACATCATGGCATTAACTATAATAATATTTCATTTATAATGGTAATAATGTAATCAAACTACCTCACGTTTTGTAGATTTTAATATCTAATACAAAGATGTACTCAGAAAATTACACGCCGCAGAATCAGACCTGTAAGTTATTTTTAGCAAGTCTTGAAGTTTTTAATAACCAATTGAATTTGGACTCTAAATATGTCAGCAATCCTGCAGTTCATGGCCTTCGTGTAATAGACTGTTGTTTACTGTAGTGTGTGTTTTGTTTATTCTGAAAAGCCATTGGTTCTCAAAACTGAAGAAAGATGGATTTTGGAAAATAGGAAATTTATGTAGGAAAACTAACGTTTCACTGAAAACTACTATTTTTCTGAAAAACCTTGGATGCCAAGTTTCAAAATGAGGGGTCATTCATTAAAATGCGTTCAGCCGTTTTCCCGTAATTTCCATTACTAGTTCAAATTATATATATAGAATACATTGACACCTACTATCATTTTAGGTTTAGCAGGCCCACAAAATTTTTATTCAATAAATACAACAGTTATTCTAAAAAATACTTTTGCTCACAATATATATTAATATCTAACATGGCAGGAATTCAATTGTTTGGAAACGCGTGAAAAATACGCACAAGAAAAATTATGTGCCATAATCATGACATCGATTATTTTCTGTAATTTCTGGACGAGCTACGAGCCTTGTAACACATACACGGGAACTATTTTGATGCTGGAGAGTTTTTGCATTTGATTTTGATTCTAGTATGTTACATGAATTCCACGTGATTATAGTTGGTTCGTTAAGTCAGTAATGTGTCCGAGGAATGTGTCATTGGTGTTGCGTTCAATTCAACAGCTGGGAAATTCACGAGAGCGGTGTTTTAATTGAAAGCTATGTATAGAAATTCCCAACTAGTAGCAGGCGCTGAACTCGCAGTTTCACACCGAGCCACGCTCAATGTGGAGTCATTGATCTCTTGAAATTAAAATAAAATCAGATAACTTGAAATAACTTCGTTCGCTGGACAGAACAGTCCAGCATTACAGCAAGTTAAAGGCCTTTAAAATAACTGAATGAGCGCTTTTCATAATAAATCCTTGCCGAGTTGTGTTCAGATATTCTAAACTGTGGAATATTTCCAGTTACTGCGATCAGAAATAGACGTGTAATCGTCTGAATTGAATTCTCTCACTTTATCGTTTTTTCAATTGTCTCCTGAGTTTATCCTAACAAAAACACCGTTTTTGTTTACAGTTCTCTTACGGTTTTCCAAGGCACGGCCGGAGTGTAGTGCATATTAGAACAGAACTGTCTTTTACATCTTTATCACACATTTTAAACATTATTTCACTTCAGAATATGTATTTTATTCCTTTCGCGTGTTAAATATTAGGTACAGTACCTTGTTGACTAGTTTCAGTCTGTTTAAAAGTTTGAATTATGGTTTATTTAACGACGCTCGCAACTGCAGAGGTTATGTCAGCGTCGCCGGTGTGCCGGAATTTTGTCCCGCAGGAGTTATTTTACATGCCAGTAAATATACTGATATGAGCCTGTCGCGTTAAGCACACTTAAATGCCATCGATCTGGGCCGGGATCGAACCCGCAACGTCGAGCATAGAAGGCCAGCGCTACCGAAGCCGACTTCAGCCTGTTATGGAATATCTTCAGAACTGGTTGGTCCTGGTCTTCGCGCCTTTTGTTTGCGTTACCTGTAGGGGTGTGTTTGTGTGGTGTAATGTGGAGTCAAAAAATGTGTGCGTTCTGAAATTGAGTTGTGTGTTGAGAATTTCATGTGGGTGTGTTTTTATGTGCCTGTATATTTCGTATTGTTCTAGTGTGTTTAATTTCTGGTTTTTCGGTTGATATGTAGAATTTCCATGTCTGTGTTTATGTCTCTGTAGGTGTGGTTGGCATTTGTGATGTGGTCTGCATATGTGGAAGTGTTTCATAGTTTTGTTATGTCTGTGATGTGTTCTCTGTAACGTGTTTGAAATGATCTGCCTGTCTGTCCTATGTAGAAGTTGTTGCAGGTGTTGCATTTCAGTTTGTATACGCCTGTGTGATTGTATTTGTTTGTTTGTGTGTCGAGGTACTTTCGTAGAGTGTTTTTTGTTCTGTATGCAATGTTGTAATTTAATTTCTTGTATGACATTAACATATGAAAACAAAAGTATATAAAAGATTGCAACCTCATTCAAGAAATTAAATTACAACATGGCATACAGAACAATAAACACTCTAAAAAAATACATCTCGACACACAAACAACACAAACAAACAAATACAGTCACACAGTCGTCGTATAGAAACTCAAATGTAACACCTGCAACAACTTCTACATAGGATATAGATAGTGAAACACGTTACACGAAGACATCATAGCCATAACATAATTACAAAACACTTCTTATTCATTTGTTTTTGCATCTTTTATTTTCTATCGTCGCCTGGCAACCTGTATTTTTGTTATTTTCAGTTGATTGTAGAATGAAAACACAGCTTATTTTATGTAATTCCCTAAATTTAATCAATGGCGATTATTTATGTTCTCTGTAGAAGGGTATACACCATTTTGAAATAATTTAATACACAAACACAACTATTACATGAAATGCTCAATACGTTTTTGTAGCTTTATTCTCTTCAGCTCCAATCAACAATAACAAAAATCCAGGTTGCGAGGCGACGATAGAAAAAAAAGATGCGAAAACGAATGAGGTGTATAAACAATTTAATGCTTTTCCATATTTAAGTATATAGGGGTGCCATTTGAAATTTAAATGTGGGTGTGGCTGGGGGTGGGGATGACATTTTAAATGCAATTAAGCCTGGTTTCAAACTTCCCCCTCAATGTCTAAATTGACGTGTTTTTTTCTTTAATTTGAATTAAATTTAAATAATTAGTTATTTAGACTGGGAAGTTTTAAAATGAAAGCCCTGTATAAATTGTAGAATAAAATTAAATTCTCTTTTAAATAATCGTGGCCAGTTATGTAACACTGATCCACACATTAACAATAATGCACAGAAAAAAATAAACTAAATAAATACATAATATAAAATATCTGTGAAACGTATCTCATTTTATCCGATTTTGTGAATTTTAGACCATATGCATTTATTTAGTTGATTTCGCAATGGAAATCATTAGGTATTTAAATATTTTTTATGTCCAATATTGCAACAGACTAAAATTAGAGGCGAAAGTGGTGGATAATGAAGCCATTTCTGAGTCTTACTCCATAGGTTCAATATTTGGTCTCTTAATCCGCATTGATATACATACTCTGAGGGCATCTGGACACTATAGTGAGATTCATCTATGCGAATCACGATTGCACTGACTCAGCTGCTCCATTGTTGCATATCCGTGTTGCTCAAGGCTGTTTGGGATTATGGCCTGACAAATTGGTTGACGCATTTGACATGGAGCAGCTTGTAGCCGTTTGCGCAGAGCTGCTACCGGCACACTGCGCTGTAGGAAATTAGTTCGTTCTCTAAATGCTATCTACGTATTTTGTGCAATAGTGTCTGTTTATTTTCAAATATGAGCGACGTACACAATTAAGAGTAGTTTTCAAAAGTGCTTACAATAAGAATTAGTCATTCAAATCTTGATTAAAACAGGAAAATATTCACATATGGAAGTGTTATCTGTTTATGATAGCAAGACAAATAGTCTATTAGATGAAAAACTCCTCTTATAAAAAAAGAAATATTTAGACATGGTATCGCATACCTGATGTTATTATACATTATATTAATTTGTCCTACAAAATTTATCTGTAATTTTGACACTTAATATTTAAGGAGAAAAATTCGCTCCGGGGCCGGGAATCGAAACCGGGTCCTTGATTCTACGTACCAAGCGCTCTGATCACTGAGCTACGCCGAATTCAATCCACAGCACCGGATCGAATTCTCCTCATTCGATGTACGTCAACACATATATGCCTAACTTGGAGTCAGACCACAAAGGGAAACATCGAAGGAGAAGAATTCGATCCGGTGCTGTGGATTGAATTCGGCGTAGCTCAGTGGTCAGAGCGCTTGGTATGTAGAATCAGGGACCCGGGTTCGATCCCCGGCGCCAGAGCGAATTTTTGTCCTTAAATATTAAATACCTGATGTTGTTCACTAACATATGAAGTTTGTTTTTACATCGGAACTTGCATATTGTCAGTTTCATGTGTTCTCGAAAATCGTTATTAAATGCATAACCTCCAAATTAAATTCAGAATATTATTGAATCTATGCAAGAGGTAGTACGTAAATAACAATACCTTAAAAACCATATACTTCGCATACTTCCATTCGGTAATGAGTTTTGGAATAATATTCTGGGGAAATGCTACAAATAGTAACAGTACTGTATATTGAATAATTTCAAAGTGATCTTTACCTGAAAGCCAGTACTGTATATTCCCACTACAAAAGAGTAATTAGAATAATAGTAGGTGCCAAATCTAGGAATCGTGTAGGGACATTTAAAAAAAAAAACTACAAATAATGTCCATGGCTTGTCAATATGTATTTTCATTAATAAATCTTCTCGTATGTAATCGTGAAAACTTTGTAACTGTCCACACCTGTGGAGTAACGGTTAGCGCGTCTAGCCACGAAATAAGGTGACCCGGGTTCGATTCCCGGTCGGGGAAAGTTACCTGGTTGAGGTTTTTCTGGGGATTTCCCCTCAACCCAATATGAGCAAATGCTGGGTAACTTTCGGTGTTGGACTCCGGACTCATTTCATCGGCATTATCACCTTCATCTCATTCAGACGCTAAATAACCTAAGATGTTGATAAAGCGTTGTAAAATAACCTACTAAAAGAAAAGCTTTGCAACTAATTCAACAGTTCATAGCATAAATACTCGTTAAAAATGATTTTCATACACCAACGACTAGTCTATTGTGCTATCAAAAAGGAGTGCGTTGTATGGCAGTAAACATTTTTAATAGCCTCCCTTTGAATATAAAAATCAAACTCAAAACATGAGATTATTTAGGGCCAAATTAAAGAAGTGTCTAATTTCTCACGCCTTCCATTCTGCAGGTGAATTTATGATATTCAACAACGCAGCATGAATATTTCTGTCTTGTATTAAGTATCGATACTAACCTCTTGTGTTGTACTAGTAGCCTATATTGTAAAACATTTCTGTATAAGGTATATTTCAACTAGACTGTGACTATAATTAAGATGTTGTAGAACTATTAGGATTTCTTTTACAAGTTCCATATTCTAGCTGTGACGCGATGTATGAATACCATGGAATGTAAATAAATGCAATACAATACAACACAAAATTTGATTCAAAACTTGCATGAACCTTTCATAAAGTTCTGAGTAAACTCGTTCTTGTCTCTGGGTTTATGCATCTTCAATGGGAAGTCTCAAGGAAAATTTGTCTTTTACTGAATTAAAATAATATTTTTTAAACTTTTGCATATTTCATCTGTTTTACTACAAACAAAGTTCAAAAGTTCTCTGTAATGAATTTGTAGAACATTTCATTCAGTAGCTTCAATTATTCTCAACTAATAATTATTACATTCAGATATATTATCGCATTATTATTAGTTTACTTTCTCCAAAACTCGTCTTATCCACATCATTAACTAGCATAACTAGTCTTTTCCAAAATAAAATTTAGTTTGTGCTCATGCTTTTGTGATTTGATTTTCCACAAAATAAGAGTTTAATACTGTGATACAATATAATCTACGGGTATATTTTTCCTATTTCAGTGACCAATATAGGCTTCAGGAATATTTTGCAAATTGTGGAAAATAATTTAATATGGACAAGGGGAGTTTCGTATCTAATAGCCTCAAATATAGATTACGATTTCGTTTTATTTTTTGTAAGACTGTTTTTATGAACACTAATACTTCAGAACGAATGAAATGAAATTTAAAAATATATTACTTGCGTTCAGAAAATTAAGGCTTTACTTCTAACTAACGCAAGCGTCAAATTCCAGGAAATTTTAAATAAAAATTGAATTTGCATTGGACTTAGACATTTTTGTTTCAAGTTAACGTTTGTGTAAGTTTACTGTAGAAACACGTACTTTGAAGTTTTTTTCTTATAAACAAATATCTTTGGGTACATTACAAGGCTTAAAATTGTTTTAAAGAATATCTTCCCTAGGAAAAATATAGCAGGAATGCTATAGCCAGCCGTCTGTTGAAGAAGAGCTGTTCTGCTGAAGCCACCCATCCCTCTCGTTTGTCTCCAGGAAAGTTTCATTAGGATGAGTAACGTTGTTTGTTTTGGCTCCGTCTCTGGGGAATGCTTGTTGAAAATCTTCTTGACAAGAAGTGTATGATCACAAGTACTTCAAGAATAGGGAGGTTACAGCCATTCCTTCCTGTCTGTTCCGAGAATCATCCACAAGTTGCCGGACCTTCTGTTCTTGTGATAGGCAAGATGCATGGCCATTGACAAAGTGAATAATTGCTTCCTAGTAAATCAACGTTTTCTTTAATTAGTTATTTAACGACGCTGTATCAACTACTGGGGTATTTAGCGTCGATGTGATTGGTCATAGCAAAATGGTATTTTTGCGAGATAAGATCGAGGATTTGTCATAGACTGACATTTTTCTTACGATGAAGGATGAGTGGAACAGAGAAAAATTCTCTCCGGCACCGGGATTGAACCCGGGTTTTCAGCTCTACGTGCTGACGCTCTATCCACTAAGCCACACCGATGTCGGATTGAATCCTCTCAGTTTAAGTTCCACCTGTTGGGTTCCCTCTAGTGGCCTACCCTCATGCACTGCGTCACAGATGTATGACAGTGGCACGATGTCCACACATGTGCAGAGGTGCACTCTGTTCCATTTATCCTTCATCAGATGACGCAGAATTTCTGCATCGAAATATCATATGTACTTGGGTACCTACATCATATTAATATATGTTATGCGAAAATAATCGCTTAGTGATTTAAGACGGCGCTTATTCCGTCGGATCCCGGCCACTTAGTCACTCATAACGAGTGCACCTCTGCACATGTGTGGACATTGTGCCACTGTCATACATCTATGACGCAGTGCATGAGGGTAGGCCACTAGAGGGAACCCAAGAGATGGAACTTAAACTGAGAGGATTCAATTCGACATCGGAATGGGAATCCGATGTGGCTTAGTCGATAGAGCGTCAGCATGTAGAGTTGAAAACCCGGGTTCAATTCCCGGTGCCAGAGAAAATTTTTCTCCGTTCCACTCATCCATCATATGATGACGTAGAATTTCTGCACGGAAATATTATATGTACTTCGGTACATCGTAAT
The DNA here is from genome assembly GCF_040183065.1 of Periplaneta americana. Lineage (NCBI taxonomy): Eukaryota > Metazoa > Arthropoda > Insecta > Blattodea > Blattidae > Periplaneta > Periplaneta americana. The sequence continues at coordinate 158,578,407 of NC_091119.1, forward strand.
AATTTTTCTTACGGTTCTGAAATCGAATTTTATAGCCTTGTGTAATAGTAATTAAAGTATAATTCATTAAGCCTGTGAAATGTTGAACTAGTGGATGCTTACATTTCCTTACGGATATACGCATATTCACTGAGACATGCCTTCGTGCTTATGAGAAGTCGCGCATTCATTCGCATTAAAAAAATGTCAGGAGATTCGTACAATCCCTATAACAGACGAGGAACCTTAAAGAGGTTAGCAGTTGTGTGATTATATGGGTTTGGATGTTATGATGTATTTGAATTAAATTGAAGGTAATTACGCATGTTGCATTATTAAGAATTATTTTATTTATACAAATCTGACTTTTCAGGTATATTTCCCTGTAAATCTGACTTTAATAATTTCAAGGACAAAATCGTTCCAGGGCCTGATATCGAACACGGGACCTTTGGCTGAGCGCGCCAACGCTCTACTGACTGTATGTAATGTTATATTGATGCAAATGTGATATTAATTTATATCCGTCTCTCCAAAAAATTGGGCAATCAAATAGAAGATATATCATAACTTAAAACTTTATGTTTAGGTGTGGGGTTTGGACTTTTTCCATTGCTGGTTATCACAATAAAAAAATTAAGACACAACGTTTCGAAGGGTAGTTCTCCCTTCGTCTTCAGGTGGAAGGAAGGAGAGAAAGGAAAAAACCTACTGTTGGGATCGTTACGTACAGCTATTCTGTATGACTGATCTTATATTCTTTGGGTGTCTCAACACCAGTAGTTAGTTGTTACACAAAGTGATTTAGGGGGAAAGGACCATACGTTCAGTGTTGACAGTATGGGCGATTCTAAAGGAAATATAACTCGTTCTGAATGGTTTCCTAGAAACAACTATTTGAAAATAACAGGCACGGGTCTTCTTTTATTTTCTTCCAATTAGAGTAAAGGTTGACAATACTGTGATATGAGTAATAATCTGATAGTTCTTTTTGAGAATCTATTACAATTTTCCTGAGCGAGAGAAGGACCGGTTTTGTGCAGAAACTTGTCCACGAACATTTCCTTAATACGTAGACGCAAAAAACGATCTTCCTCTCGACCAGTCAAATTGTAATAAATTCTCAAAGGAACTATCACAATATTACTCGTATCACAGTATTACCAACCTTCGCCCTAATTGCTCGCATTAATGCAGATGCAACCAAAACGACCTTAGGTTGAATTATTACTACTTTTGTCATGTTGGCCATTTGCATGTGCGCATGCTATTTGCGCATGAAGGCATGAGTCTTACAATTCTGGCTCGCTGCCTTCGAGTCTATGTCAGAAAGGTTGTAGCAGTTTACGCAGTACGAATACATTCTATGTAGTGAAGTTACAATGTCACGAATATTTACACATGCAGTGTATGCCGACATGGTGACGGTTCTTGGCCACCGAGGTCACCCGACCTTACTTAATTTAGAATTATTGTTTGTGAGGTTGGCTAAAGATCGAAGTCTTCAAGCATATAGTGGAAACAAGGAAGCAATTTCATGCTCCTTTTTTTAAATGCTTGTGGTCACATTAAGGAATATCCGAACCAACTCAAATTATATTATCAACACGGTATCTGGCTACACGAGTTGCAAAGTGCATCGAGGTTGATGGTGGAATTTTTTAACATGTTCTGTAAAGAGAAATGGACAGTTAAACACAACATAGAGGTAACGATCCCTTAATATACTTTTACCTGCAGTGTTCCCGTTCCTCATGGTTACAATTGGTTTACTCCAGAAACGTTGAGAATAAGACATGTGTTTATACCCTTTCCCCTAAATCACCCTGCGTACAGTAGTGACAAAAAAAACCGAACCGACCCTTGTAGCTGATTTCAGAGCCTTGTTCACTCCAGAGCACGATAGACTGGTAACTAAGACTTTCGTGGTTCGAATCCTGCCTGGGAAGGAAACTTTTTTTTGTTCCTTATTCAAATTTATTCCCAATACTTTTCGATTGCTGGTAAAATTCATATTCTGGGAATAATAAATTAATTAAGTAGTAAAATATCGTTGCAATCTAAAACTATTGGGAATAAATTTGAATAAGGAACAAAAAAAAGTTTCCTTCCCAGGCAGGATTAGAACCACGAAAGTCTTAGTTACCGGTACCAGTCTATCGTGCTCTGGAGTGAACAAGGCTCTGAAATCAGCTACAAGGGTCGGTCCGGTTTTTTTGCCACTACTGTACACTGAAGAATAGGAGGGGTATTAGTCTTGTCCAGTTGTTTGGAGTAGCCAGATATAACTCTAGAGCGCCGAGTTCGATCCCGTCTAGGTCCTGATTAAATTTGTGGCGGATGAAGCGGGCGTTGCAGAGAGTATGAAATTGTTCCTTTTATTTCTTTCTAAACTTTAATAATGACTTTGCGAATTGTAAATCACCTGTATTTTCTAATAATCCCAGTAGTTAGACAGTTTACGATATACATTAATGTGCATGAATACTATAGATAAATATTATGAGATGTTGTTTACGGCAGACACTATTGTGAGGTTGGGTGGTTTGAAATTTAGGTAGAAAATTCTAGATAATATAAAGGAATTTTAATTACACGGAAATTAAATTTGGCTCGGTTTGTGTGGCCACACTGAGTCAGGACACGGAAGAGAATTAAAGCACTTCTAGAGTTACATAAATAGTTTTTCTCGGTAGAGACAAAAGTTAGGGCATTGCGGTTGCATTATTTACGTAAGAACGCATAAACACGTGCTTTATGCCCAGCGGAATTCTGCGGGGAGGATCAGGTCTGCAGCACTGCGATGGAATTCGGTGCGGCGAGGCGTCGGTTCTTACGGGGCAGAGCGGGGTGGAAAGGAGAACACGCACTTTCTAATTCATGCCAGGGAGATGAATATAGTCCATCGTATTTTATTTTTCCATCCCCAAGCACCACTTGAGCTAATGATGTCGTTGCAGTCCTACAGTCAAGGATAATGGGTGAATAAAATTTAACTCCCTCTCCGGAGTAGCCCATTACGGTTTCCATTTTAGAAATAATCTTCTCTTGGAAACTCGAGGTGCTCGTTGGACAAGTGGTACCATCCTCGCATTTCATATTTCTTTGTTTTCTTGTAGGAGCTAATTTTGACTTATGATTCATGATAATTTCAGCTATCGTAGAACTCTTGATATTGGCGTCCCTCAAGGAATTGTCCTAGGGCCCTATAGTCTATTATCTATAATAATGATTTGTTATTAATAAACCTGGGTAAGATTAAAGGAAATATTAATCTTTTGCTGATGACGCTGTTAATCTTTGGTGACAAAAACTGGGAAATAGAATGTCTAAATGCAAATATGGTATCGGTAGTTAACATTGGTTGGATCAAACATTCTCTCTCTCTCTATCTATCTCTCTCTCTCTCAGTATTAAAAGAAACAATTGATTTACTTTTAAAAAAATATAGGATTTACGAAGTGAAAATAATTAAAAAAAAATTAAAATTACTTGATTATCTTACTGAAAAATTATAATTGTTTACTGTACTACTGAAAGGTATGGTACATGAAACTTTAGACAGAAGTTGGTAATAATCATCTGTGTGTTTTTATATGATGAAATGTAAACGAAATAGTAGGCGTACATATATGAATACGGATACGAAAAGCCTAAAATCCCGTAAGGGCAACTGCCTTCTACAGGAGTGTAGGATGAGCTGAAGGTTTACTATACTTGGGGAGCCAGTCCAGGAGAACTTACACTATACTTACAAACTAAACACATAAACAAACCATACCAACTAAACATGAAAAACTATACGGACTAAACACATAAATTATGCAAACTAAACATCCATAAAAAACTATACAAACTGAACACACACATTATAACCTGAACACAATTATCAACACTAAACACACAAAAATTATACAAACTGAACACATATACAGTCTTAACTCACACACAAACTAAACACACAAAAACCTATACAAATTGCACACATAAATTATACAGTCTAAACAAACTATCTAAACTAAACACACAAAAATCATACAATTGAACACAAAAATTATACTAACTAAATACATGAACTATACCAACTATACACGGACTCAAACTATCCAAACTGACACACACAAAAATAACTACATAAACAATATACAACTATACACAGTTTACATAGTGTTCGTAATTTCTTCCAGTCTTTTCCATGCCTGCTTGTCCCTCGCTGTTCTCGTCCACTGCGCTCCAGTCTCTCTCCGGAACACGTCCGACCACCTTCTCCTTGGACGTCTTCAGCTTCTTTTCCCAATGCGTGGGTCCCACTGCTCGAGGCATACATCCACCTGCTGCAGTCCATCCTACTCACGTGTCCGCCCCATTTCCATTTGAGACGTTGCGCCAGCCTCACTGCAACAGGCGTACATAGCCAATTCAAAACTCATTCTTTTTTCACAACTGTCTCAGGACATTATAAAGTTTTTCTTTACATAATCTAATCGCTTATATTTAGGACTTAAAATATAACGTATATGTCATAAAAATCTAGTATTTATTACTAACGCTCAATTTGTTATTTGTTGCAGGTAAGCCTTGCTGCTATTTACTTCAATGGTAAGTTTATTGACTATAGTATTCAAGTTAAGACATTGCGGTTTGTTACACCAGTTAGCCTATAGAAGTTTCTGTCATCATGGTAAACTTTTAAATAAAGAATAATCTCGGGAACGTCGCAGAAACTAACAAATAATCTCTTCAAGTAAAATAATAACCTTGTATCAATTAAGCGCAGTAGGCCTAGTGTCATTCAGCCGGTTCGCTCGAACCGCTTGTGAACTTGTTACAGCTCATGCATTTTCTCAAGACACTCGCGATGCGCAGTAGGAGAATAACGTTTCTGTGAAGGAGGTAGGAGTAGAAGGGAAGGTCGGGCGTGTGTTTACCGAGTTCAATGCAAAGGCGGTGTGATTTTTCTGTGGGGAATAATTAAGCAGGATGTCTCGAAACATCGATACGAGACAATTGAAGATTTGAAGCAAGCTGTTAGGGAGGCATTCAGGGAAACCTCACCGCCTTTGCTGCAGAAAATTTCACACAGGACATGGCGCCGCATCATTTTGTGCCGCGACAACGATGGTGCTCATATCGATGTTATGGATCACTAACAAGCTGGAACGTAAAGTATCAACCATTGTCACACATCTGCTATGACATGTTCAAAATGGATGCACATCAATAGACAGTGGATGCGGGATGACTTAAGGAAAAGTAAAGTTGTTTCGTATCAGAGTATATGGCACGTGCCGCGCCGTCCGTCTTTTGTGTACTTGGCGAGTACAGCAGCGTACAAAACGAAGAAACCCCGATCTGTTCATAGTAACATTGCAACGCAATGTGTGCAGTTGTGTTATCCTGCTCAAGTATTTAGTACGCGTTGAATATGTTGTGCTGATCCATTCATAATGGCAAAACGTTAAATTCGCTCAGAGATACGAAATGCAATTAAGAAGTATGAGAGTGACATTTTAAGTATTAACGAAGACAATATCGTGTGTAATGTATGTAAAATTGAAATAAAAACCAGAACAACTAAGGCTATAGAGAAACATTGCAACAGTACATCGCACAGGAAATGCGTTGAAATGAAATCTGAGGAACCATCATCATCATCATCATCATTTAGTTGTGCGGGTCTAACGACACGTGCAACATGATGCTCAGTTCAAATATTCCTCTAAAGAAATTGAGTGATCCCCATTTTAGAGGTCTTCTTCAGAAATTATCTCGATACAAAAACTGTTGAAGCGAGAGGCGAAGACGATTCAGCTTCGACAACTTACGAGAATATATCGTCGTTTACTGCAACGCTGGTAATTGCATCAATGATGACGAGGACTGAACCTTGCAAGGTATGTACTACAGTACGTTATTTTTCTTTTCCTTCTGACTACACGGAGATACAGTAGCATGTTGATGTCGTCTGTTTACGTTTAAAACCTGTTCAGCTAATAGTCTGAATGAAACAAAATGTAACATATAGTAAATGTGCACCTACATTCAACGATAAATCATCCCGCATCCACTGTCTACACATCAACATACCAAATAAGGTGGGGTGACAAGACTTTCGGACCTTACTGTACAGTATGTTGCATTGCAATATTTCCCTTTATACCGGGACATCATTTTATTTTTACTTGCATTTTTATTGTACCTGCTTTTCTGAATGTACTTGACTCCCACCCCTTTCACTAATGTTCTTGCTCCCGTCAGCCACACAAACTTACAGCCGCTGTTGCATTCGAAGTCTGCTAGCAATGAAGTAAACAGTATAGAATATAGTGTGTTTCATAAATATGATTGCGTTTTCCATAGAAGGAAGAGCCTATATTATTGAAGCTTATTTCCACGGGCAGGTATTTATGGAGATTAATTTTATCATTTGTGTTTCTTTTTAATATTGGTGTCGGCGGAGATTGTTGGAGATTGATTTGTACTGTTGTTGGATATTAATGGAAATTTTGGAAAATACAATTATTTTGAAATTGGAGTATTAACTCAGTATGAATATTACTTTCCAAATAATTAACATTAAAGGTTCATTGGATTCTGGTAAAGTTTCGGTATGGCCAATAGACAATATTTGTTGGATTGAGACTGTATTTAACATACATTCATTAAAAACGAAAAAAAAAAAACTTTCAGCCCTCAAATTAATACTTTCAAATTATTAGTGAAATGTTGAATTCTCCGTCTTTTGAGTTCACTAATGTAATCAGAACACCTGGAATACCATGTAATGTAGCTTACTTGAATGTGCAACAAATTCAATTGAAAAAAATATTCGAAAAAAGAGCTCAGAATATGAAATTAGCTATAAAACGACACAATAATAATAATAATAATAATAATAATAATAATAATAATAATAATAATAATAATTCGCGAATGTGTTCATATTTTGGTATTAGAACTCTATTTCGCGATTTGTCGTGATTATTTTATCAGCATATTATTAATCATAATCACTTAATTCGTAAAGATTAGTAAAAATCTATTCTATATCTATTATATCGTGATTTTCGCGATCTCCGTAAATACCCGCCCCTGCTTATTTCGAACAGGTACTGTGTGTAGTATGACTGAATAACTTTATCTGTGTGGACTGAGCAGAAGTGACGATTAGAGTTACCGAAAGTACGGTAATATGCTGAATAAAGTAGCCATTATATAATGAATAAAACCACCTGAAGAGTTAAGTTTGTGAAAAAAAAAAATGTTACTACTCTACTGTATTTTGATAAAATACCGTAAAAGTAATGATCAAACTGAAAATCCTAATATCGTATTTCCCTGCAACATAAATGGATACACTACTTTTCTCTCCTCCTATAGCTAGTAAAATGATTTGTTTTCATATTGCACTAGTAACACCAAACTCCTGTAATGGAAGGGGGTAAGGGAGTATAGCCAGGTTAATGTTAAAAATGTTGGTAAAAATAAAGTGATGTCCCTGTATGTAGCTGCTTGTTATTAATCCATTTAATATATTTTATATTGAAATTATGGAATTTGCTGTAATTAGTGGAGAGAAACGATTGTTAAAAAATTAGAAGTGCGCCTCTGATTAAGCGGGATTCTAATATAGCCTACTCCATGACTTTCGTATCTTGAGAATAATGTTATACACAGGGTTCTGTAGTTACTACACATCTTGTAGTATCGCTTCATTGTATGTGACGTTGATGTCATAGGTTACGAGGTACGGGGCAGGTACATAACACTGTAGGAAGGTAATTTGCATAGTTCTTGCCCTGTCGAGGTTACAACGTTGTGCTGGACTAAATTCAAGTTTGATGGCGAGGTTAGGATCATCGTCCGCCCAGGAGCTCAGAGACGCAAGAGTAACATTTAACGCGGAATTATGTACACAGTGACCCCAACTTGTGACTAATCTCACCTTCCCCTCTTAGTAGAGATTCACTATTTAAGCAAGCTCAGGAATAATTAAGCGTATGTTCTCTAAGTCCGAACGTAGGACTATATAACACCTGAGGTAACTCATGTTTTCATAGTGCAACTGTTTGAGATGTAAGTGCAGCTGTCTAGGAGACTTCCATAAAGCAGTCACCCGAATCATCAACACTTCATCACTATGAGAATTCGGAAGCGTAATATCAGATAGTTGTCTGCCACTATTTTTCAGTGAATAGCGCATATTCTTTCCAATCAAACGCTTAAGGGTATATGTACGTGAACGACCACAAGTATTATCAGAAAATGCAGGTTCTATACTCATAACTGGACAAAAATTACAAGGTACCACAACAAGACTTATTAGAGCTTTAATATCTGATAAAAGTATAAAAAAAGGTTACTAATAATATTTTTCAAACCAGTTTTATCAAAGTATGAAAAAAAAACACAAAAAAATTCTGCAAATACATAATTTGGTTCCATAACATTGTTATGATCTCTCCGATAACTTTAATATTTTTCCTGCATGTATTTCTGAAAAGTAGACTACTCTCAGACATGTATAGTTGTTTATTTTAATACAATTATTTTTTATTTGTCCTATATAAAATATATTAAAATTTACATAATGTTTTGTGATCAAAGTTTTCTATTTTCAAAGAAATGGGTATTATTATAGTCTACCTTTTGTATAAATGCATGTTAAATTAGCGTACAAAATTTCAGAATTCTATCTATAATGGTTGTGGAGTTATGAAATAAAATTTAATTGAAAGTAAAAGCGAATTCTAAAAAATATTATTAGTAGCCTTTTTTTATACTTTTGTCAGATATATAATTTCTAATAAGTCCTTTTGTGATACCTTGTAATTTTTATCTAATTGTGAGTTCATTTCCTTATAAAATTTGAGAAATTTAGAGTCTGCATTTTCTGGTAATATTTGTGGTTGTTCACATACATATACCCTTAAGGCTGGTCCATAATAAATCGGGAACGGAATAGACAACGAGACCGAGAATGGCAATATTGTTAAAATAAATGTATTTAAATGTGAACATTTACAATACTTAATTTTGAATGCTCATATTTAAATACATTTATTTTAACATTATTTCCGTTCTCGTTCTAGTTGTCGTTTCCGTTCCCGGTTTATTGTGAACCAGCCTTTAGTGGCTCGATTTCAAGCGTGGACTGAGATTTATCTCTAATCCACGGAACTGGGTGTTTGTCTCGTATTTGAATCGTTTATTATAAAAACACCACAACCGACATTTTTTTACAAAATGCGGTTTTTTTGTGGATATTGATTACCAGCATGAGTGCGCAGCTTATATCTAGCATGACTGTAACATAAAAAATTGGACAAGAAATATGCATTTATTGTAAAAACTTCACAACTAACATTACATATGGTGTTTTTCAAATAAACTAGTCTGCCACAATAGCTGATAGCATCACTGTCGCACCCAACAGCTGGTTTCAGTCACAGATAAATCAGTATTTTGTTCTGTCTATTGGTGATTAGGGGAGAGTTGGGTAGTATCGGAAATCGGGTAATATCGGACAGTGCGTTTCTTTCATCTACCACCAGATCGTAGTACCTGAATGATATGGTTACATTTCTGTATGCGACTTCACAGAAACGTAACCATGTCAATCAGGTACTATCATCGTGTCCGATATTACCCGATGTCCGATACTACCCAACTCTCCCCTAAGTGTTGCACTTACTATTATTATCTGTTTTGAGTATTTTTTTACAAGATGGTTAGTTCAAGTGATAAAAATGTTGGTAATGAGGATTATTGAGAACTAGTCTAAGTTCAAGGTAAAACGATGCGGTTAACTTCAAAACTTGGTGGCGAAAATTTTATAAGCTATCTAGCATGTCTGAGTCATCTTACGGCCGTGGGGTACCAAAGGATAAAAACGTACATTTTAAAATTTTGATGGCGAATGAGGTTTTTCACTGCAATGAACAAAAAGGTAAAGTTCTTTGTGAAGAGTCCATTGACAACATTGTACCGGCAGAAGTATTCACCATTCGAATTCCTGAGAAAAGTTTTTGTTCTGAAAATTTACCGTTTTAACTGCGAAAGACCTAGCTTATAATAACTCGAGGCTACCAATCAATGTTAAAAAAATGGAGAATCTTAAGAAGATTTTGCAGTACATACGGATGAAGTGAAAGGATTCTACACAGAACTGTACACATGGCCTAGACCAACAAAGATAATAATGACAGTGGAAGCGAAGACTAGAAAAATAATAAGTCCTGATAAGAAAAATATCTGTTGCAACAGAAAAAACTAAATTTTTTTTTGTGATTTTGTACTATAGTTTTTACATAGATTGTAAAGTTTGTTCATACTTACTTTCATTCACTCTGATACTTGGAAAAAGGCAATGCTTTGCATAGTTTCAGTTTGTTGGTTGGAGAAACCCCATAACGTCCTAATTAATTACATATTTTGGGACTTTATATATATTATAAAACACAATTAAAGGTGAATAAACCTCATATTTAGCAACTAATATTACTTGTTAAATACATTTTGTCACGAAAAATAAAAGTAATGAAAATAAACAGCTTTTATTGATTTTTCCAAAAGTTTTGTTTTCGTCACTTGTGAGGTTTTAGAAATAAACGATTCATTTGTACTTTGACGTCTCCGCTCTAATCCTGCATTGTGCTCACCATATGCCAGGGAGACCAATCATGTGAGATTAATGCTGATAAAAAATACAGGTCAAACATTAGATGATGATGTAGGAGATCAGAAAGAAGAATATCAGATTATTAATTGTTTCAACCAGCGACGTAGCGTAAACTTTTGCTTTGGAGAAATGTAAACTTCATAGGAGTGAAACTTAAAATAATATACAGGGCGTATCTAAATTCAATACTCAAACTTCTAGAGATGATACAAGAGACCACGGAAACTAATTATTGAATCTTAGAAAGCATGTTGAAATGTTCAAATAGTCAATATAATATGATATAATATAGGGTGCGTCAGAAAGAACGGATGGATTTCACAGGGCAAGAAAATTGTAAGGATTCATCAAATCGAAAATTTATTGTTATCAACAGATTCACCAATATATGCAGTTTACTTATGGTATACAACATCATCCATATAATGTCCTTGGCTTTCGATACAGGCATCGAGGCGTTTTCTGAAGTTCGCCATCACTTTCATAGTCATAGTTGGTGGGATTGCCTCGATTTCTTCACGAATCGCCGTCTTCAGTTCATCCAGTGTATGTGGTTACTTACGCCTTCAAGTGGTCCCAAAGAAAGAAGTCGCAGGGCGCGAGATCTTACCGTAGCCTCGGACAATCTCAGTGCAATAGCATGTTTGCGGGCTGATCGTTGAGGTGGCCGAACAACCTACTGTCTGTTTCCACATTTGCAGGTGTACACGCGCTCCGTGTTCGTCCAGGTGATTTCTTCTTTAATGTTGAACCTGTGGTACGAAATGAAGCCACCCACAGAAAAATTGTATTCCGAGTTGGAATCCTATCCTAGCGTGACGTCCGATGTCGAAAAGAGTCCTAAGTGGCGATCACAGACTCTTCAATTTTCAAAAATGTCTCTGAGATGAAAGCACGTTGTACACCAGACCAACACCATGTTCTCAACTGAAACTGCATTCTCTCGCTGACCCAACAGTCGTGGTCCCCCTCACTATATCCCTCCCCTCGCTGCGTATCGATAGTTTGAAATCCATCCGTTCTTTCTGACGCAACCTGTATAATATTGTTTTATTAATTCAGTCTAATTGACATATCACAAATATAAAAAGTCAATGACACTTACCCATGTAAGTGATCATTGTATACTATACAAATATAAAAATTAAAAATTAAGTAAACGTTTTCGCCCTTCGGGCATCATCAGGCTTTTTTACATACAATATCTTGTACATTTTGTCTCTTATTGTGGAACGAATGATTAATCACAACCTTTTTAATAATGAAAATAATAACTATTTAAAATTGACTTATGGTAATTAACAATCTAAAATTAATGTACAGATATGAAAATTTAATACATAATAATGATATAAAATTGTGGCTGCACTGCTGTGTTGTGTTTAAATTATATCATAAAACTGTGAACACAACTCAGTAGTGCAACCACAATTTTATGTCATTATTACGTTTTATATCTGTACATTAATTTTAGATTGTTAATTACCATAAGTAAATTTTAAATAGTTATTATTTTCAGTATAAAAAGGTTGTGATTAATCATTCGTTCCACAATAAGAGACAAAATGTAGTACAAGATATTGTATGTAAAAAAACCTGATGAAGCCCGAAGGGCGAAAACGTTTGCTTAATTTTTAATTTTTATATTTGTATAGTACACAATGATCACTTAAATGGGTAAGTGCCATTGACTTTTTATATTTGTGATATGTCAATTATACTGAATTAATAAATAGTACATTATGCAACGAGCCTATAATGAAGGTAATTAAGAAGTGAGTATGGATATTTATGAAACGAGCGCAAGCGAGTTTCATAATTTTCATACGAGCTTCTTAATTACCATTATAGGCGAGTTTCTTACGACTTTTTATTCTCGACCATATTTCTTACTTGATATTATTAATTTTATTGTATATGACCTGGAGCAATGTCCCGTATGTTGTGAGATGTGCGCAGAAGCGAAAGTATTGATTTTTTCCGAGGAACAGGTGTCCACAGTGACCTTGCTAGGCCATAAGAACCTACAGAGATAACATTGAAATAAAATTAGACATTGAAAAACGAGATGACAAATTGAATTTATTTGAATATTATTTACAATTAACGCTAATTATTATAGTAACAGAACATAACCTTCTGAAACAGTATTGGATTTCCAGCCTCCGTGACTTTTCGCTAATTCTCTTTCGACTGCATATCCGAGAATAATCAATACTTGCGGTTTTATAACGGTAGAGCGCTGACCTGTCATTGGCTGAACAGTTGTAACCTGAATCGTCATTGGCTGAAAGACCTGACCTTTAATGAGTAGGTGTACTTTAATGACATGCATTAAAGGTCTGCTACCAGGTGTATAATTACTACATTTCGGCATGGTCGAGTTTAAACAGTATTATATTATATTATATCATAATTATTGAATGACAAAACCAGAAACTGTACTGCACTGTAAGGAATAAAAAATACATTTGTGGCGTTACTTATCACACTAAGTCCTCAGAACCATTTCAATTTGTACTCATTTACAAAAACTGTTCAAAAGTGCGACCTTCTGCTACAATACAACTCTGCAACGATGTGTATTGCCTAACCGACACAGGCACATTTTAAAATGGGACGGTCCGGTTAAAAAAAAAAGAATAGAAAAAATAAATGAACTCTCAGCTGTAAGAACTGATCGATGAACAGAAGAGACAACGGAGAGATCGAGTCTACTGAGATGAGATTCTTCTTTCGGAGACAGAACAGCATTGTAAACATGAGATCTGGATTGAATGTCTGTAACATCGATGAAGGAATATGAGACCTACAATCGAAACTGCTATAAGCATATGCTACGAATGGACGCAGAGGTATTACAAGTAGGTATATCTTTCTAACTCCAATATTAAAGGAAGAAGTGAAAGAATGAGGTTGGAGTTTAAGTGGAAAGGGTAAATAATTAGGGCTAGGGATAAATTATTGACGAGATAGTCGTAATGATGATCTTGAAAGCTGTATGTGATATAATTATTTTTTCCGTTAGCCACAGTACGAATACATACTATGAGCGAACCTATGATGAAATTATTTAAATTCGTTCGATAGTGTTATGAACAGTCTTCGGCCTAGAGTCACAGAGTAACCAGTATGAGGTTTAGATACACGGAGTATAAATAACGTCATGAGCCGTGTGGAAGGGTGACTGCAACAGCACAGGTGAGTCCGTAATGTGCATTACCGGTGTGTGTAGGCCTATTGCTGCTTGGCTGCGGTACGTGTAACAGGCTTCGGCGTAGGGACACCTGATTGAAGGTTACAACTCACGTTAATACTTTAATGGTAGACATTTATTGTCTACAGAAGGAATGTACTGTATATACTGCATCTGTACAGGGTGAAATATATTTTGTGCCGTACTGTGACGGACTGTTTACTGTTGAGACACGAAGTAATGGCGCGTTCAATCTCCCACTCCACTCGACCAACAGAACACTATCGTCCGTGCGTTCTGAACTTCATTCGTTTCTGTGCCCAAGACCGAAGCCTGGTTATGAATGAGGAAATTTTGTTGTGAATGGAAAGAACAGAAGAGCTGGGGAAATAGGAAGTAGTTGAAGTCAGATTATTTATGAGAAATTTCTCTATATCCTTAGTAGTTTGTGTTTAACTTAGTCTAAGTTTACACAGTGCGACCAAAAATGTTCAGCTATATTCACGAAAATCTGAACAGCATTACACACACGGTTCGATTTTTTTCCTTGTGGATGAGTTTAATTTCATTAATAAGGTTCGGATAAAGTAGCTGTATCAGGATAGACATCCTTGGTCCTGTGTTTTGTTAACAAACATTAACTGCTGGGAAGAGCGCTCCCCACTCCCTAGCTAAAATATCGGTGAATGTTAATGTTTGTAAAGAAAACGCACAGACCAAGGATGCTTACACGGATACAGCTACTTTATCCGAACCGTATTGATTAACTACTTTATAGACAATGGAAATGAATACGTTTCTCTTTCTGTATTGGTTAGTGATAAGCCGAGAGCGTGAGTCCAGTGCTTTACTGTTCATCTAAAACAGGGTCATCATTTTATGTTTACTTCAATTTATATTGTACCTGAGTTTTTAAATGTACTTCACTCCCACCCCTTCTACTAATGAAGTTACAACTGTCCTCAGTAAACAGTACTGAGTTAGTGAGTATAGTACGTTCCAGAAATATGTTCGCTTTTTCCAGTGACGAAAGAGATTTCAATATTGACTCATATTTTCGCACAGGTACTGTCATCCGTTTGCCTACGTCGAATCCCGATTTTCCCCACCTGCTTCTGCTCGTCCCTCTGTAAGGGCTAGTGGCTGGACTGTCTTAGCACTTTTCTGAAAACATTAATTTCTCTTAGGATTTGGATATCTACTTAATATTATACAACTGTTTAAAATAACTTAAATAAAAGGGCCTCGTTAAGTAATTAACTGTCACCTGATTTCCCCCCTTTCTACGATCATGCGACATAACCACTTGGACGAACATTAGATAGCATGTCTATGTAGGTCGGGCAGAAGTGAAGATTGAATTTACAGTACGTAAGGTACTCTTTTATAGAGTAGGTACAGAATTATTTCAGCATGAGTTATTAGTACGAAGGACAAAACTGGTAATTGGAATTAGATGCAATAGTCTATAGTGGGATAATATACACAAAAGGACTGAAGCCTGTATCGAAATAAACGGCCATCATTTTCAAAAATGTGTTTAAATATCCATATTATGATTATTTTTCAATTTAACTTCATTCTCTATATTATACGCTAATGTGCAGTAGGCAGTATAATATACACTGAAAGAAAAAGGTATTGAACATTAAACGTAAACGAACAACAACAACCCTTCTCGTCTCTTACAAACATCTCAACAAACAAACAGGGGTGCATACATTCGCATACATTGACATACGCCGGCGCAAAAACATTTTCAACGGTAACTTCGAAACGCCACCTCAAAAGACATAGGTTGTTTAACGAAAAGGGTTCTTTATTGTTAGATCTATCACCCCTCAGAGTTTGTCGCAGAAGTTTTGAATCACCCTGTATATTAGGAAATATTTACGAGACTATTTTTAAACTAGTGTAAACTTTAACTATATTTCCCTGTAGTGGGGAAAAAGCTACTTGCAAATGAAATTAGGTTAAATTGTTATGTACAAATAATCAGATACATTTTATTTTCTAGTTAAAAAAATCCTCGGTTGTAATTGTATTCCGTCTGAAATCACTCCATGCCATTGGAGCTAATCTGCTTTCTGCCAACTGCTCTCTGGTTTGCGGATTACAGATCGGTGTAGTTGAGTAAAAACGGATTCTAAAGCCCTAAGGAGAAAGGAACTAATTCGCATGCTCAATTCATTCAATTAGTACTTCTCTGTACCTTTCTTTTCCGTGGCTAGCCTCGCATTATATGAATGTAAAAGCCTCTTCACCAGTCAGATATCTGAATGGGCAGTGAGTAGCAATTATGCCGCTTACAGATCAGCAACGACGCCGGTTTGAAATAAAGTGTTCGTTTATTTTCAACTCTGTACTAAAAATGAGTTGAAATTGCGAAGAAGGAAGAAATTTCTGCACATTAATGAGCTGCAATCATTATCCACAGATGGTTCTAATTAATTATACATTTGATACTTCTGCATTCAGAAGTTATCCGTGACTGAAATCTTCGGCCTTAATGAGTGGAGGAAAGAGTGGAAATAATAGGCCTAAACTGTTGTTAGTGGAGATATTGGAAATGTCATTTTTATGGTCCATAAGATAGAATTAGCTGTTTTGACAAGTTTGTTTGCAGAATGCTGGCTTACGACGACCGTGGTCCCGAGTTCAAATTCCGGAAATAGGGAAGATGTATTTCTTATAGAAAAAGCCAAAGCCAAGGGTTTGAGTGTTTTTCTTGGAGTTCTCCCGTTTTTTGTCGTCATTTCATCAACACACTCCACAGTTACTCATCTTTCATTATGAGTTTATTCAACGTTGAAACACAACATGGGCGAAAAATGGTTGCGAATATTTTTGACTGACAGCCCTACTACTACTAATACCGATTGTCTGAAAATTTTTAGTTGAAAGCGTAACTAAATAAAATACCACCACCACCACCACCACCATCAAAACAACAACATATGATATTGATGATAATAGTAGCAGTAATATAATAATAATAATAATAATAATAATAATAATAATAATAATAATAATTGTTTGTGTTGCTGGATCCCCAGACACATAGAAGCATTCTTCATCATGAAGTATTGATATACGGGCTAGTTCTCAGTCGCATGGTAAAATACTAAATTAACATCTTAACATCATTCTTGACAATCGCAAAGATCATGTAACATCAGACCTGCCAACTTACGAGCGAAGAAATTTATGAAAAAGGAATTTAATATCTAGGGGATATACTTTTTAATAATTATTATGGTAATAAATATTATATAATAAGAGAATAATAATAATAATAATAATAATAATAATAATAATAATAATAATAATAATAATTGTTGGTGTTGTCGGATCCCCAGACACATAGAAGCATTCTTCATCATGAAGTATTGATACACGGGTAGTTCTCAGTCGCATGGTAAAATACTAAATTAACATCTTAACATCATTCTTGACAATCGCAAAGATCATGTAACATCAGACCTGCCAACTTACGAGCGAAGAAATTTATGAAAAAGGAATTTAATATCTAGGGGATATACTTTTTAATAATTATTATGGTAATAAATATTATATAATAAGAGAATAATAATAATAATAGTAATAATAATAATAATAATAATAATAATAGTTGTTGGTGTTGTCGGATCCCCAGACACATAGAAGCATTCTTCATCATGAAGTATTGATACACGGGTAGTTCTCAGTCGCATGGTAAAATACTAAATTAACATCTTAACATCATTCTTGACAATCGCAAAGATCATGTAACATCAGACCTGCCAACTTACGAGCGAAGAAATTTATGAAAAAGGAATTTAATATCTAGGGGATATACTTTTTAATAATTATTATGGTAATAAATATCATATAATAAGAGAATAATAATAATAATAATAATAACAATAATAATAATAATAATAATAATTGTTGGTGTTGTTGGATCCCCAGACACTTAGAAGCCTTTTTCATCATGAAGTACTGATATAAGGGCTAGTTCTCAGTCGCATGGTAAAATACTAAATTAACATCTTAACATCATTCTTGACAATCGCAAAGCACACGTAACATCAGACCTGCCAACTTACGAGTGAAGAAATTTATGAAAAAGGAATTTAAATCTAGAGGGATATACTTTTTAATAATTATTATGGTAATAAATATTATATAATAAGAGAATAATAATAATAATAATAATAATAATAATAATAATAATAATGATGATAATGATAATGATGTTGATGGGATGAAAATATAACGTTAAACGCGGAAGTTATGTGATCACTAGGGACCATAATTTAAAGAGGCTACAAGATTAAGACGTGTTACTAGAATTTTTTAAGTCGACGACGCACGTGCAACTAGCAGCGAAGTACTTGACTGACGGCTCACGCGACTTTTGTTTCGTAAATTGGGACAGAACAAAACATGAACAGCTTTAACAATTACACTAATGTTTACAATGTATATTATTTACACTATGTATACTATAATTTACCATTTCTACTATTTACACTACAATAAAGAATACAGATCTACATTGGTCAAGTCCACACCTGTGAAGTAACGGTCAGCGCGTCTGGCCGCGAAACCAGGTGGCCCGGGTTCGAATTCCGGTCGGGGAAAGTTACCTGGTTGAGGTTTTTTCCGGGGTTTTCCCACAACCTAATACGAGCAAATGCTGGGTAACTTTCGGTGCTGGACCCCGGACTCATTTCATCGGCATTATCACTTTCATTTCATTCAGACGCTAAATAACCTAGATGTTGATACAGCGTCGTAAAATAACCCAATAGAATAAAAAATACATTGATCAAACATTATTTACATTCTCAAGCTGTAAGTGTCACGTTAAGATTGTCCAAATGAAAATGTCGGAAGCAAAAATGTCCAAAGTGCAAAATGTCCAATGTGCATTTTTGTTTTGGACATTTTGCTTCGGACATAATGACCTGGAACGTTATGTACAGTGTTGTGTATTGTAATGCAAGGTATTTTGTTTTGTACTGTGGCCTACTTTTCTGTTCTTTTTTTTTTGTGTGTGAATTGTACACAATATTGTAAATAAAGTTTGATCAAAGTAAGCCTACATTTTTTCATTTTTTTAGCGAAAACCGCGCAGTTTAGTGTGATAGTGTAAAGGGCTGTCAGATATTGACTACTTTTTTTTTTACTTGGTTATTTAACGACACTGTATCAACTACGAGGTTTTTTAGCGTCGATGGGATTGGTGATAGTGAGATGGTATTTGGCGACATGAGGCCGAGGATTCGCCATAGATTACCTGACATTTGCCTTACGGTTGGGAAAAATCTCGGAAAAAATCCAACCAGGTAATCAGCCCAAGCGGGAATCAAACCCGCGCTCGAACGCAACTCCGGATCGGCAGGCAAGCGCCTTAGCCGGAAGAGCTACGCCGGTGGCGACTACTTTCAGAAGTCGATTGTCAGAGAGACTGCTTTTCATCTATTGAATTAGATTTTTCTTAAAATATTACTTCTGTGGAATATTTATTTTTAATATACTCGTATAAATTTTTCTTCATTATGTTAATCATTCCTTCAATCCAAATTGTCTCATTTAACACTACATCGTAATTTTTTAACACTTACAATTACATATAACTAAACACATCTACATTTTGCTCTTATTATTATTATTATTATTATTATTATTATTATTATTATTATTATCATTATCATTATTATTATCATCACTATTATTATTATTATTATTATTATTATTATTATGATTATTATTATTATTATTATTATTATTACTATTGTTGTTGTTCTATAGTTTTCTGTATTGCTGTTATTTATACTCATATCTGCTCTGTATTTTTATTCTGGTTGAGTAGAAGAGAAGATCTTATGATCTTAACTCTGCTAATACCAGTTAAAAAAATAAATAACTAAATGAAAAATAATTTAAATTGTATGAAAGGTCATCATAGTATCAATCTTTATTACTAGAATGCATTTTCAATAGTCTTCGAGGTCTAGTTTTGAATGATGAATAGAACGTCAACTGCAGCACAAACAAGATGCAAGTGTTCCCTGAGA
Source organism: Periplaneta americana (assembly GCF_040183065.1). Classification (NCBI taxonomy): domain Eukaryota; kingdom Metazoa; phylum Arthropoda; class Insecta; order Blattodea; family Blattidae; genus Periplaneta; species Periplaneta americana. The sequence continues at coordinate 158,598,328 of NC_091119.1, forward strand.
GTACCGGTGCCACGCACCAAATAATTACTTCACGCCAATATAGTCCATGAACAACTAAACTTACCTCCGTACACCCTGGTTCAGAGTACGATCACATCTAAATGCCGGAGATTATCGTGTCATTGCAAGAACGGAAGTCGTTTATTTCAACGTTCTTTTATATTTCTCTTGAGCACCTTTTATATGCCCAATGGGAGCACTTAATGTAAGCGTACTCAACACATAAACCTAAGAGAAGAAACAACAGTTGGTGTCATTTTCATGAGGATAACTTTTTTAATATCTATACAACAATTTTAATAGTGGGCAAATAACTTGAAATCTTGGCCTCAATTCGAACTTACCTTCAACTCTGTGACTTTGTCACCGGATGTTTAGACCATTATCTTTATCTGCGGTGGAGCGAACTGGGGTTTCAAACGTTTCTATATTTACAGTTGATGTGTGTTAAATATCAAACAAAAGCAGAAAATTGGACAAGAAGGCGTGTGCAGCGCCGAGGCACTGCAGTCTGGTAATAATAGCTCTGTATTACATGGGCAGCGCGCCAGCTATCCAGCCGACACTGGAGCTGGCGCGAGGGCGTACATGTGCATGAGACCTGTCCAGAGCACGCCGCACGCTTCCAGAGGGACGAGAAACGCAAAATCGTATAATTATTTTCCACATTCAGTTCAAACCAAAACCAGGAGCACTCCAGGTACTTCCCTAATTTTCATCAAGTGAATCTCAGAGCAAGTCCATTTTTTAATTGCATGGTGCTTTCTACAATTGAACTTCTACAAATCTAGAATTTTTCGTTTGTAGAAATGTGATTTATCTGTTAAAGAGAGTCAACCTGCTATGAGAAGGTCAAGATATACAGGATGTGACTGAAAGATACGTCAGCAACCTTTGGGCAAAGATTCCTCATATCTACACCTTTTCCAGATGTATTTCAGAATTTATCACTTCTATATCAGATACATCAAATGTATTTCAGAAAATACCATTTGCATATCAGATAAATCAAATGTACTTCAGAAAGCATCAATTGTATATCAGTTCAGTTAATTGTATTTCAGAAAGCGTCAATTGTATTTCAGTTCAGTCAATTGTATTTCAGAAAGCGTCAATTCTACTTCAGTTCAGTCAATTGTATTTCAGAAAGCATCAATTGTATTTCAGTTCAGTCAATTGTATTTCAGAAAGCGTCAATTCTACTTCAGTTCAGTCAATTGTATTTCAGAAAGCGTGAATTGTATTTCAGAAAGCGTCAATTCTACTTCAGTTCAGTCAATTGTACTTCAGAAAAGGCCAATTGTAATTCAGAAAGCGGCAATTGTATTTCAGAAAGCGTCAATTCTACTTCAGTTCAGTCAATTGTATTTCAGGCTATAACTATAACCCTAATGTACTTTCGGGTAAAATAGGGTTCAAGAAAATGTATATTCAAATAAATTTCAGTTCAGTCAATTGTATTTCAGAAAGCGGCAATTGTATTTCAGAAAGCGTCAATTCTACTTAAGTTCAGTCAATTGTATTTCAGAAAGCGTCGATTGTATTTCAGTTCAGTCAATTGTATTTCAGAAAGCGTCAATTCTACTTCAATTCAGTTAATTGTATTTCAGAAAGCGTCAGTTATATTTCAGTTCAGTCAATTGTATTTCAGAAAGCGTCAATTCTACTTCAGTTCAGTTAATTGTAGCCTATTTCATAAAGCGTCAGTTGTATTTCAGAAAGCGTCAATTCTACTTCAGTTCAGTCAATTGTATTTCAGAAAGCGTCAATTCTACTTCTGTTCAGTTAATTGTATTTCAGAAAGCATCAAATGTATTTCAGTTCAGTTAATTGTATTTAAGAAAGCGTCAATTGTATTTCAGCTCAGTCAATTGTATTTCAGAAAGGGTTAATTGTATTTCAGAAAGGGTCAATTGTATTTCAGAAAGGGTCAATTGTATTTCAGAATGCGTCAATTGTATTTCAGTTCAGTCAATTGCATTTCGGAGAGCGTCAATTATATTTCAGAAATCATCGTTTGTATTTTAAATAATTGCATAATGAAATAACATTTTAATGCAGTCACTGATTTCTTAACACACTGATGTTGATTGTAAAATTTATCCAGCTGGCACTTCCAAATATCTTTTTAAGAATAACATCCCAGCCGAGAAAAAAAAACTTCAGATTTTATAAAATTACTGTCATATATGTATCGAACTTGGAATCAGGCCACAAAGCGAAAAATTCTAGAGGAGAGGGATCCGATCCGGTGCTATGGATTGAACTTCGGCGCAGCTCAGTGGTTAGAGCACTTGGTATGTAGAACCAAGGACCCGGATTCAATCCCCGTCGCCGGAGCAAAATACACCATTTTACAATAATTTGATACACGAACATAACTATTACAAGAAATGCGAATAATTTCAAGGAAAAATTGTTCCGGGGCCGGGTATCGATCCCGGGACCCTTCGCTTAGCGCGCGAACGCTCTTCCGACTGAGGTACCCCAGGAACTATACACGACATCGTCACAATTTTTCCTTTGTGTCCACACGACTCAAATGAGCTGACTTAGACGCCAGAACTCAATTATGAGTACACACAAATACTTGTGTGAGTTAAATTGTGGCTTTCACACACAAGTATTTGTGTGCACTCATAATTGAGTTCTGGCGTCTAAGTCAGCTCATTTGAGTCGTGTGGACACAAAGGAAAAATTGTGACGGTGTCGTGTATAGTTCCTGGGGTAGCTCAGTCGGAAGAGCGTTCGCGCGCTAAGCGAAGGATCCCGGGATCGATACCCGGCCCCAGAACAATTTTTCTTGAAATTATTCACACCTGCTTTACTGGGAGCTACTACCTGAAAGCCAGATTTGTATATTACAAGAAATGTTCAATGATATTTATAGCTTCAAATCTAATCAACGGTAACAACAATCGGGTTTTCCAGGCAACGATATAAAACAAAAGATATGAAATCAATGAATGAGGTGTACAAACAACTTGCTCTTTCATATTTAAGAATAAAAATATAGGAGTGCCATTTGAAATTTCTAAAGAGGGCGGTTGGGGGTGAAATCTAAAATGCAATTAAGCCTGCTTTCAGACTTCCCCCTCAATATCTAAACATACGTGTTTTTTTTGTTTAAATTGAATTCAATTTTAATGATTAGTTGTTTAGACTGGAAAAATTTTGAAATGAAAGCCCTGTGTAATAAAATACTTTGAATAATGGTTGTATACAGTCTTTTCTTCGTTGTTAATATAATTTTTTGCTACAACTCAGCCCGTTCACCTCCTAAGAAGTAATCTTAAAATTATTCAATCTCTGTAATATTATGTTTTCACTACTTCTTTAAAGTATCATATCCAAATACTTGCATTTTCCCACATCCTCAATTATCTCCTGTCCATTTTGATTTTGAAAAATTAATTTTCAGTCCACTAATTACGAATAATTGCTTAGTTAATATACTTTATCTTCTATGGTGAGTTTAATTGCACTTAATGAACAATGTCGAGGCATCCACGGCAGGCATTGCTATTGCAGTATCTAATAGTTGCTTTTTGATTAAAAGTGGTACAGTGAACAAGTTTAAGGTACAGGGTATTCACAGAGCCTCTCGCAGTATGTTGTTGAACTATTTCGTGTGCCTGTGCCGTGTCGAAATTCAACTTTCGACTCACTCTGCAGTGGAAATAAACGCAGTATTGTTATCTGAAACGAAACGTCGGAAGTTTCTTCCAACTGGACACGGTACAAAGACCCAAAAGTCTCTTCGCATCGTTTATCGTCAAGGAAGCGTTAAAGCCCCGAGTATAAACTTAAGTCCAGCAAATTTTTCTGGAAGGAGACCTGGAGACTGGTACAGCTTGACGAATTCAGGAAATCAGAATGTATAAGATTAAAATTAAATCTCTCCAAACTTTACCGCTGCAGCTAGGACTTTGACAACGGAAGTTTAAAAAAAAAGGCCTGACGTAGCAAGAAGTGGAATTAATAAAACTTTCTCTTGGACACACAATATCTTACGTCAGGGTATGGAATTTATTACAAATGGCTTTGTGCCACAGGGCATTACGAGATAAATAATGAGGTATGGCAGAAAGTGGAAGGCGTATGAAAGAGTTGGTAGGTTCTGGATCTTATTAGAAGGGGCCATAGGCGCGACTGAGGGGAAATTCATGGAACTGAAGCACGATGTATTTTACAGGGTGTCTGACTCAAGGCGTTCATAAATTGTATTAGGCATCACGCACAACGCTACTAGGAGTAAACACTTTTCGTCGTTTAAATTCTTTAACTCGCAGCGCTTGTGTTTTAGTTTTAATAAAGATTGAAAGCAACTAAAAATTATAAACAGATAAAAACGGGTTGACTCATTAATATATTGATTCGTACGTTGCGTTTGAGTAAAGAAACAATTTGTAATGCACGGATCTCTCAAGGTAGTTAATGACTCTCACATAGAGTAATGGGTTCTATGAATATTTCGACTGCCTGTGACTGTTCGATCCCCGGTTTTACTTTTCGTACTCTATAATGTCGAACTCCGATAAAAGATTATTCCAGAAGGTTCTACTTATTATTACTTCAAAACGGAAATACGTAATCGGTAAAACATATTATCAAGAAGAATGTTCCACAGCAGTAGCTATAAAAGCTTGAATCCTGCCTTCGGTAAACATTTATGGTTCGAATCTCTGAAACTCGTAACAGCAAAAAGTGAATGTTAGCAACAGAAGAGTTGAATGTAAGATATTCCAGCAAGCAGTATATGTTGACATGGTCCAGCTCCATGCAGGTTGTCATTGATCTCGTATGACCATTTGGTATGTCATATTCTGAATCCAATGTTTTTCATCATCTACCCATGTTGTGACGTTCTCATGATAGTGTCGCTAGAAGTGACATACTCAAAATATCCTTAAATAAATTACTAAATTATATTAAACCTACACTGTCTTTTCTTTGTAGGTATGTTCTTATTATTCCGTTATTTATTTCGAATGAAACAAAACAAAATTAATTTGAAGGATTGGAGATAACTTACGTAGGCTATTAAGAAATAGGGTAAAGGTTGGTAAATTGTGATATGAATAATATTGTGATAGTTCTTTTTGACAATTTATTACAATTTAACTGAGCGAGAGAAGAGAAATATCAGTCTTTTGCGTCAACGTATTAAGGGAATGTTCGTGGATAAGTTTCTGCACAAAACCGGTTCTTCTCTCGCGCAGTAAAATTGTAATAATTACTTACGGCTTTTAAGGAACCCGGGGGTTCATTGCCGCCCTCACATTAGCACGCCATTGGTCCCTATCCTGAGCAAGATTAATCCAGTCCCTACCATCATATCCCACCTCCTTAAAATCCATTTTAATATTATTCTCCCATCTACGCCTCGGCCTTCCCAAAGGTCTTATTCCCTCCGGCCTCCCAATTAACGCTCTATATGCATTTATGGATTCGCCCATACGTGCTACATGCCCTGCCCATCTCAAACGTCTGGATTTAATGTTCCTAATTATGTCAGGTGAAGAATACAATGCGTGAAGTTCTGCGTTGTGTAACTTTCTCCATTCTTCTGTAACTTCATCCCTCTTAGCCCCAAATATTTTCCTGAGAACCTTTTTCTCAAACATCCTTAATCTATATTCTTCTCTCAAAGTGAGAGTCCAAGTTTCACAACCATAAAAAACAACCGGTAATATAACTGTTTTATAAATTCTAACTTTCAGATATTTGACAGCAGACTGGATGATAAAAGCTTCTCAGCCGAATAACAACACGCATTTCCCATATTTATTCTCGAAAAGAATTATTACGATATTACTCGTATCAGAATTTACCAAAATTTACAATATTGTGAGAAGAGCAAATGACTCGATAAAACATTACCCAATGAAAAACCGCGTCTATAAGAAACGTTGGAAAGCCGACAGAAAATAAATAATTAACATAACAGATTGGCTGCAAATGTTGAACATAAAATTATCAGACGAAAAACTAAAATCCGTAACATTAACGTGACGATGTCAGTGGTTGTTATATACACTCCTGATTCCGCCTGCGAAACCATAAATACCTCCCACATATCTGGACTGATATTTGGGCTGCCTAAACAAAAATGAACGGCTTAAATCAGAGCTCTTATACAACTGAATGTACTACTGAATAGAAATAGATTGTTATGATTAACGTATCAGCGCGGCAGCTTCATGGTCTCCTTTCCATAAGCAACAGCTCTACTTGTGTACTTAACACCAAATAGTTCCCGTAGTTGATATCGAACTCTTGAATTTCATCTCAGTAAACAAACAAGCAAGTAGTATTTTTATTTATACTGTATATTATGCTTCCTATTCTCGGTTTACAAAACTATCCCGTTCTCTTTCATCAACACCCTTCTGCTCTCTATCTTCCACATTCATCAACGTTTTTCCTCATACCCTTTTCTCATAAATTACTTTCTTCTCTTTCCTTTCTTCCACAATCCTCTTCTGCCTCATTTTCATCGTTTATCCCCTCTTCCTCCTGTTTCTTATAATATTTTTCGTACGATTTTTCTCTTATTCGCACCACATCCTTATTATTTTCCACCTTTCCTTTCCTTCCTCGTTGCTTGCTTTCCCACCCTCCCGTTCGTCAACCTTCGCCTCTCATATTTCTCGTCCTCATTTTTATACTTTTCCTCATTTTATCTGTCTTGTGCTTCCAAATTCTTCCTTCTTTTATTTTTCTTCGTCCTTATCTTTTTCTCCTCGTATTATTCTTTCACAGACTTCTCTTCACTCTCCTATTTTTCTTCCTCCTCCTTTTTCCTTATTTTTCTTCTACTTTATCCTCTTTTCTTCCTCATTCTCGTTTTCTTCCTCATGTCTCTCGTTTTCTTCCTCCTGCTCTCCTTTTTCTTCTTCCTCATCTTTTCTTCTTCCTCATTTTTTCCTTCATCCTCTTTTCTTTCTCCGCTTCTTTTTGTTCTTTCCCTTTTTGTTGCCCCTCACCTTTTGTCTTCGTCCTCATTTTTTCCTTCTCCCTCATCTTCTTTCTTCCTCTTTATCTCTTTTCCCCTTCATCTTTCTTCTTCTTCCTTTTTTCTTCTTCTCTTCTTCCTCCTTTTCTTCCCCAGCCTCTTTTTCTTCCTCAGCCTCTTTTTCTTCCTCCTCATCTTCCCCCTCATCTTTTGTCTCCCTCCTCATCTTCTGTCTTCTTCATCATCTTTTTTCTTCCTCCTCATCTTTTTTCTCGTCATATTTTTCTTCCTCCTCATCTTTTTTCTTCCTCCCTAATATTTTTTCTTCCTCCCTCATATTTTTTCTTCCTCCATCATATTTTTCTTCCTCATCTTTTTTCTTCCTCCTCATCTTCTGTCTTCCTCATCATCTTTTTTCTTCCTCCTCACCTTTTTCCTTCCTCATCTTTTTTCTTCCTCACCTTTTTCCTTCCTCATCTTTTTTCTTCCTCGTCTTTTTTCTTCCTCCCTTATCTTTTTTCTTCCTCCCTCATCTTTTTCTTCCTCCCTCATCTTTTTTCTTCCTCCCTCATCTTTTTTCTTAATATTTTTTCTTCCTCTTTTCCTTCTTCCTCTTTTCCTTACTATTTTTCTTCCTCATTTTTTCTTCTTCCTTCTCTCTTTCTTCTTCCTCCTTTTCTTATTCTTCCTCATTTTTTCCTCGTCCTTTTCTTCCTCCAACTGTTTTCTTTTTTTCTTACTCTTCCTTTTTCTTCTTCCTTCTCTTTTTCTTCTTCCTCTTTTCCTTATTCCTAGTTTTCTTCCTCCTCTTTCTTCCTCTTCCTTCTCATCTTTCTCTTTGGTTCCTCCGCTTTTTCTTCACCTTTCCTGTTTTCTTATTTCCTTTCGTAATTTTTCTTCTGCTCATTTTTGTCCCTTACCTTTTCGTTTTTCGTCTATTTCTGACTTTATTTATTATCTTCTTTCTCCATCTTTGCATTCGCCCATTTTCTCTTTCGACTTCCTTTGCTTTTGTTTCTTCTTTTATTTTCATTATTTGCGCTCTCTTTTTATAGTCTTTTTTTTTCTTTTCTTTTCTTCTGGTCTTCTTTTTTTCTTGTTCCTATATTAGATCTTATTTTCCCCTCTCCCTTTGCAATTTTAAACATGTTCTCAAGTCAATCGATTAAATACTTAACAACATATTTCTGCAAGTTTTCTTTCTCTTTTCATCTGTCTGTTGTTCTTAAGGATAATTTTGTTGTATAAAGAGAGTTATCATTGGCCATAGCCCTTCAGGAAGCATGTGGCTTGCTGCAATTCAAGGTATAGGCGGATGAAGGGGTTATGTTACAAAATATCACGCTTTCATCCACTAAAAACAGACTTGCATCCTTAACAGACTCCTTCATTCTCTTGGTACTTGTATACTCTATGTCAAGACAAACTGAAATAAGATGCTATGTGAAAGAAAACTACATACTACCTTCATTCACTTAAAAAAAACTCAATTTTCACTAGAATGTTTCATAATCCCTTCATTCACTAATGCCTTCAAATCATAATGCTTCTTATTTTGTGTTATTTATGGTACTCTCTAATCATGAGATTATTATTAATCATTTGATAGAAAAATATGTAAGCAAATTATACCTAAATTATTGTTAGTATAATTTATATGTTAAACAAATTTAATAATAAAAACACTTAATAATGTTCGTTGGGCGAACCATGGATTTAAACAATGTTAACCGACGTTGTGCTGCATTCGGCTAGCCAGTGCGGCAAAGTGTGATTTGTATAATAGTATTATTTTATAAAGCGTTTTTGTTCCGCACAATCATTTTATCGTGAACACACGGGAGTTTCCCTGCATTTCAATGAAAAGGACGGAGGTATGGCTCTAATTGATTCACAGACATTAGCAATAAACTTCCTATAAAAACAAACCACTAATTTCATGAACTAAACAGATTCTAATGTAACTATTATGTAACAGAAAATAATCAGATAAAATTTAATTACAGTTATTGGTATACAAATTGTCAAATTATACAAGATAGTTAACTGAATAGAAAGAAAAAGAACAACATTCTGTTATAATTGCAGTGGCATGCAAATAAAACATTGACAGTGGAACAGCGGTTCCGAAAAGACACGCAAAAATATCTTCTATTAAAATTATACCGGGTGTAACTGTTGTCCATATTATTTTGAAGTTACATAATCCCGCATATTCACAGGCAGTGCCGTAAATACGAATCTGTGCTTTTTAAGCCGGTGTGCGTATCAATTGTGAAGCGAGAATAATGGTTTATGTTTTTTTATGTTATTTATATATTAAAATGATAAACTGTTGGCATGCGGTATAGACATCTTTTTTTTTCTCGGAGGAGGGCGCGCAGGCAAACATCGCAGTCTTAGGCTTATTATGCATCCTCCTCATTGGAATGATTGTTGAAATCCATTAGGATCGCTCTTTAAGTACATGATTCACTGCATGGTGTCATCGAATCCATTCAACCCACAGCACCCAGTCCTGACTGAAGACCTGATTCTCCGCCTTCCTGTGATGTTGTTCTGCGGCCTCCTCAGATCGGTCATGTGCTTGAATCTGCTGAATCTTTAACCCGAAGAACATTCGCCATCTGTCGGAGAGAACTTACACAACTCCGGTCGCCAAGACTCCGCTGAAAAGCCCCTGCGACTTCGCTGGATATGTGCGGTTTCCGCAGACAGATGTCGCCATGTCCTCCTGGTAACCTGTAATCTACTGCGTGTTCAGTTCAAAGTGTGTCATGGCTCGCTGTATGTCGTCATATGGCTAGCCGATGAGCCTAGAGAATTCAATCTTCCTACACTTCCGCAGAGGCGTATTACCTATGTGCCAGAGAAGTTGCCTAGCAAGTACGGCGTTCATTCAGAACAGAACCTACCGATACTTACCGTAACGCCGGTAGTGGAAGGAATGTGAACTGTTTGGAAACACGTACTGAGGTGAGTTTTTTTCTTACTGTCGGGATTTGGGGAGAGGGTTAAGACGATTACTTGCGTACAGTATTTGTTGACATTAACTTCGACGGTCAACATAGACACGCAGCATTTGATTTGTGTTGTGGAATGTTGCCGTACGCACCCGATGATAACAAATACCCTGCGTACGATTTCCCCTCGCAAAGCACAGTTCGAAAGAGGTTATGGAAGCACACAGACCGTACAGATCATCATCTGTTGCTACGACGTTCAAGTTATACCGTACAAGTTCTCAAATTCAGATTGAACGCCTTGATTAATAGGCAACTTGTCTGACATAAAAGCTGAAACTCGCTTCAAATCGCTGACTGACAACAGTGACGTCATGACGCACTTTGGTCCACACCTGTGGAGTAACGGTCAGCGCGTCTGGCTGCGAAACCAGGTGACCCGGGTTCGAATCCCGGTCGGGGCAAGTTACCTGGTTGAGGTTCGGACTCATTTCACCGGCATTATCACCTTCACTTCATTCAGAAGCTAAATAACCTAGATGTTGATACAGCGTCGTAAAATAACCCAATAAAAAAAAAGACGCACTTTGAAATGAACACCCAGTATTATTATCGCCTCGGCCTCATGCTTAACATGCCGGCATCATACAATAACGTGCAGTATGCTTTTAAATCATAATTTTTCCGACCGATTGTTGCTCTGTAGGTTTCACTCTAAGCGTCACGTTGTCACGTCTACTTCCTCGATAAGAATAAGCACTAATGTTGTTAAATAGCTATTATTATTATTATTATTATTATTATTATTATTATTATTATTATTATTATTGTTGTTGTTGTTGTTTCATATACGAGTACGTTGACATTCTTAACTCTTAATAATTACTCTTTAATAATAATTTTTAATCACATACCTTAATGTTCGTCCTCAGCACAAGACATTGCAACCTCGGTTTTAGTCCACGTGGTTTAGACAAGTAGATGTCATTTTATAATGGAAGCAGCTTATTGGTTGCAACATTGAAATTGAGGCGAGTGATTGGAGCGGCGACATAAGAAATTGAAAACAATAATACAAGTAAATTTCAAAGATCTGCCAAATGTTACTCACGAGGCCGCTCAAAGACCTGCCGAATGTTAAGCATGAGACCGCGGCGATAATAAGATGATTGATGAAATGATGCTAATGAAGGTGATACGAATCCGAGGTCCAACGCCGAAAGCTACCCAACAATTCTACTTCGAGTGGTTGAGGAAGACATCTTCAGAAAAAATCCCAACCAGGTAACTTGTCTCAACCAAGATTTGAACCCGGGCCAGCTCGTTTCACGGCCAAGAACGCTAGCCGTTACTCCATTGTGGTGGACGGTATAGACATCTAGTAACGAAACTGGTAACTATAACGTGTTCCAAGGCAGTCGGACATTTTTCAGGCCTGAACTACTGTACTTGACACTTATAATCTTTTCGCTGTAAGAAAAATCCTAATGTAAACAATAGCACGTGACTGAAGTGAGGCTTCATTGGCCGCTGTTTGGCGCCATAGATTCTCAATATGTGTTCCCGCCTACTGTTGTACATTCTGTTTCATGTTAAACATTTCCCTTTACTCATCAAGTAGGCCTAACCTCACTACTATGCATTCGTTTGCTTAGGAAGCATTTACTTTATAATTACTGCAATTAAATTATATTTAAGTCTTATGTCTTCACAATGGACAGTTGAGGATAGAGAAGCCATACTTCAGTACCACGTGCTTACGTGAACAACTACGAGTTCAAGTGACGCCAGCTTGTTACAAAAACAGACTACTTCGGTATTACTGTTGGTATTCATCCGCGTTAATAGTACATTACAAAATATAAAAGTAGCTTTTCTTTTACATAGCGTTTTACATATGAGTGAAGTTAAATGTTTCATCGTATTTAACAACTAGAATTCAATTTTTTATTTTCAAATAATATCAGATTGTGGTTTCCAAATACGAACTATATTTTCCTGCGTCATGTGAGTGTTTCGACTGGGAGCCAATCACGGGTATGACAGCAACGTGCTTATGTTTACATTAGGATTTTTCTTACAGCGAAAACAGTATAGATCAAGTCTCATAGAAATATATGGTAATATTGTTTTGTTTTGTAAGTTTAGGCAACTTACACTATTGAAATATATTCATGGACATTTTGCATTCAGTTCGACATGTAGTGCTGTATCTCGTTGAAAGTGTGTGAATGACTACAGTCGTCGACATTGGTTGGCTAGAATTACAGGATTAAATGACTATTAAAATGGAGTCTAACATTATGTTAAATGTCACTGTCTATAATACTCGTAATTTAGCTTCCTTCTCCAAGATTCAAGATTCGTTATCTAACGATAGAATGATTAGTTATTGATTTGTGTTCTGGCAACCCAGTATTAACCTTCTACAGGGAACATACACTGAGCAGAACTGACATGACAGGGTAAACATGGCCCTTACACTTCCATCTAAAGCAAGCAGCAAGACACAAAAGACAAGCATCAATATCTCATGCAGGATTTGAATCAACGATCGTGGTTTCCACGCATTGTTGAAACTGTGGATCTTAGCTGTCATATAGGGTATTTGGCTAATTCCGTGGCATGGCTAATTTCGTAATATTTCTTTTTAAACTGACCAAATGTAACTTTGATGTTCTATTGTTGTGATGTACCGAAGAGCCTACGTATATATCCGTGCAGGAATTCTGCATTACCATATGATTAGACAGTGGATGCGGGATGACTTATCAATTCAATTCAATTTATTTGGCCATTAGACATACAGTTTTAGGCTTCGTCAGATACATTAAAAAATATATAAATACATTAAAAAAACACTAATAAAAGAAACAGTGAAATTTAAATAATATAATGAAAACATGAAATAATTTGAAACTTTTCAATTAAAGAAAACTAACTAAATTGCAATTAAACTTATTTATAGAATACAATTTCATACAAATTTGTGTTGAAAAACTCAGCAACAGAATAAAAAGGATTATTTAATAACCAATTGTAAAATCTAGTTTTGAAACTATTGATTGGTAATTTATAATATTGACTTGGGAGCTTATTATATAATTTCATCCCCATAATTAAAAAGTTTTTGTTGCTCTTGTGAAATCTACAATATGGAATATTAATTTGTTCACTATTTCTAATTTCATGATCATGTATATTGGCCACTAATGAGTAATTGTCGATATTTTGTCGAGTGTAAAGTACTAGATCATACATATACAAATTTATGATTGTTAAAATCCGTGATTGTCTGAAAAGTGGCCGACAATGTTCCAGATAGTTTGATGTACATAAAATTCTAATGGCTTTCTTTTGTAAAATCAAGACGCTTCCAATTTTGGTTCCATTTGCCCAGAAAATGTTAAATGTAGGTGTACATTTACTATATGTTACAATTTTTTCATTAAGATCATTGGCTGAACAAGTTTTAAACGTAAACAGACGACGTCAACATGCTACTGTAACTCCGTGCAGTCAGAATGAAAAGAAAAATGACGTACTGCAGCACATACCTCGTCATCATTGGTGGAATTACTAGCGTTGTAGTAAACGACGATATAGTCTCGTAAGTTGTAGAAGCTGAATCGTCTTCGCTTATCCTGCAGGATAACACAACTGCGCACATTGCGTTGCAATGTTACTATGAACGGACCGGGGTCCCTTCGTTCTGTACGTTGCTGTACTCGCCAGGTACATAAAAGACGGACGACACGGCACGTGCCATATACTCTGATACGAAACAACTTCACTTTTCCTTAAGTCATCCCGCATACACTGTCTACATATGATGAAGAATGGGTGGAGCGGAGAAAAATTCTCTTTGGCACCGGGACTCGAACTCGAGTTTTCAGCTCTACATGCTGACGCTTTATCCACTAAGCCACACTGGATTCCAATTCCGATGTCGGATTGAATCCTCTCAGTTTAAGTTCCACCTCTTGGTCTCCCTTTAGTGGCCAACCCTCATGCATTGTGTCACAACGTCCAACACACTATGTGCAGAGGTGTACTCATTACGAGTGACTAAGTGACTGGGATCAGACAGAATGAGCGGCGTCTTTAAGCACTCAGTGATCACTTACGCAAATACCATACGTACTTCGGTACGTCACAATGATATATCAGTAAGAGATGGGAATTGTGATTGCATTGGAGAGATCCTAAGTGCGATTATAGTGGCAAGATTAGAATTGTAATGGTGAGGTTGGAATTGTGATTTTGATGGTGAGATTGGGATTGGGATTGTAATGGTGGTTAAATGAGGTGGTGATATCGGTAATATCGGTAACGGTGTATTAAGCGTTGCGTATAATTAATGGATGAACACACGTGGTATACAGATCGTAGACACTTTCCGGAATTTCGAGACAAGTCAGTTTCATGTCTGACATAATTGTGAGTAATGCAAATGCTAACGTTTTCATCTGAACATTGCACTATTGAGTCACAAACATTTCAACGTAAAAACGTACTACTACCAAAACTCCTGGTTAAAAAAGAATAATTCTTTGGTCTTAAATTTGAACAAATGTTACCTTGCTTTCCTTTCATTTCGTTTTGTTTTTGATGTAATACTCTTAGGATACAATTTTTTTTAAATACCTGCTAGCAAAAGTAACGAGATTTAGTTCCAAAGGCAACATTTTGCTCTTCTGATAAGGTCTTCTTTTGTACCTTGGAAGCTGTACGTCAATACTAACGCCGTAAAGGTCTTTGGTCAGGATGTCATTACTGAACACGCCTTAATGAAGTACCACGGTTCCAAAGAAATACGTGCACAAAGGAAATTCCGTTATTTTTCATTCACTGTCATGTTCGCTTACACAATGAATTTCTGACTACTAATTTTCTAAAATGTTATTAGTGTGTCTATCAATACAGACAGTTATTTTCAGTCAAATTACTTAAAAGTTGTAAAACTTTAATAACATAATTCGACTGAAAATTGTTTCAATAGACGCATTAATAAAAATTATATACTACGACTTATAGGAATTGAAGCAAAAAGAAAAAAAAAAAAAACAATTGTCTATGTAACTTGCAATAATTTCACGATAATAAGTAGCATATTAGTAAATTGTCCGTATGTCAGTCCAATATGATTTAATATCAAATAAATTAATCTGCATTTTTTTTTAATATTTGAAATTTACTGAATAAGTGATTTGCGGTACTTTTGAGTATTTAATTGCATATCGAATAATATAATAATACATCTTATCTCATTTCAGGTGATTGAAATGCAGTACTTAAATTCACATTACTAGCTTCAAGTAATTTAAACTCGGTTCATTTTAGCTCATTCCATGTGACTTAAGCTTAGTTTGTTTCATTTCATTCCGCTTAAGTCTAGTTCACATTGCTACTGATTAGTTCACATTGCTATAGATCAGTTCACATTGCTACTGATTAGTTCACATTGCTATAGATTAGTTCATATTGCTGTAGATTAGTTCACATTGCTACAGATTAATTCACACTGCTATACGTTAGTTTACATTCCTACAGATTAGTTCACACTGCTATACGTTAGTTTACATTGCTGCTGATTAGTTCACACTGCTATACGTTAGTTTACATTGCTGCTGATTAGTTCACACTGCTATACGTTAGTTTACATTCCTACAGATTAGTTCACACTGCTATACGTTAGTTTACATTCCTACAGATTAGTTCACACTGCTATACGTTAGTTTACATTGCTGCTGATTAGTTCACACTGCTATACGTTAGTTTACATTGCTGCTGATTAGTTCACACTGCTATACGTTAGTTTACATTCCTACAGATTAGTTCACACTGCTATACGTTAGTTTACATTCCTACAGATTAGTTCACACTGCTATACGTTAGTTTACATTCCTACAGATTAGTTCACACTGCTATACGTTAGTTTACATTCCTACAGATTAGTTCACACTGCTATACGTTAGTTTACATTGCTGCTGATTAGTTCACACTGCTATACGTTAGTTTACATTCCTACAGATTAGTTCACACTGCTATACGTTAGTTTACATTCCTACAGATTAGTTCACACTGCTATACGTTAGTTTACATTGCTGCTGATTAGTTCACACTGCTATACGTTAGTTTACATTGCTACAGATTAATTCACATTGCTACATATTGTTTCACATTGCTATAGATTAGTTCACATTGCAGTAGATTAGTTCACATTGCTACTGATTAGTTCACATTGCTACTGATTAGTTCACATTGCTACTGATTAGTTCACATTGCTATAGATTAGTTCACATTGCTGTAGATTAGTTCACATTGCTACTGATTAGTTCACACTGCTATACGTTAGTTTACATTGCTACTGATTAATTCACATTGCTACTTATTAGTTCACATTGCTATAGATTAGTTCACATTGCTACTGATTAGTTCACATTGCTATAGATTAGTTTGTATTACTACAGATTGTTTCACATTGCTATAGATTAGTTCACATTGCTACTGATTAGTTCACATTGCTATAGATTAGTTTGTATTACTACATATTGTTTCACATTGCTATAGACTAGTTCACATTGCTACTGATTAGTTCACATTGTTGTATATTAGTTTACATTACTACAAATTAGTTCACATTGCTACAGATTGGTTTACACTGCTACAAATTAATTTACATCGCAACATTTTAGTTCACAATGCTACAGATTACTTCATATTGCTATAAATTACTTCATATTAATGCAGATTAGCTTACATTGCTACACATTAGTTCACATTGCTACAGATTAGTTCACTTTGCAAGTGATAAGCCCACTTTGTTGCAGTTTAGTCCATTTAGTTGCATTTTAATTCACTTTGCTTCAGTTTGCTTCATTTTAATTCAGTTTATTGCACTTTTAGTTAGTTTAGTCCCTCTTGCTTTAGTTTACTAGGTCATTTTGTTTCCGATTATTTTATTTTCCTTCCGTTTAGCTTATTTTGCATCCGTTTAGTTCATTTTGAGTTCAATTAATTTACGTTGCGTTTAATTCATTTATCTTCAGTGTAGTTCATTTTCCTACAATGTGGTTCATTTTCCTTCATTTTTGTTTATTTTCATTAAGTTTAGTTCAATTAGTTCATAAAGCTTTTCTTCAAATGACTTGAAAATTTTCACAGATGTTTATAAATATGCTATGAATAAGTTGACATATGTTTTGATTGTACTGATTAAAATATTGTGACCATCAAATATCGAAGTTGCAGAGATTTAAATAAAACTAAAAATTAAGAACTTTACTAGAATTTTATACATTTTTTTCCCCTCAAAATGTGGTAAAAACAAAGAGCATTTGTCAGTTTTCTTATTCGTATGTAAGGAATAGAGGGACGTTTTCCTGGGAAAATAATTTGAATTAATTTACACGATATTACTATATTTAGTACAATAAAAATAACATTAAATTATTTGAGATAATATATCAGAATAAAAATTTATATAATGCATCCCCATATGGCCAGTAATATGTGGTGAGAATTTCAGTGTTATAAGACTGAAAGTGTAGAAGTTAAAAATTTGAGAGATTTATAGCCTACAGTGTAATTCGCTGTGACTTCAGCTTAGTTCACCGTGACTCGAGTCTAGTTCAACCATGGGATCAGTTCTTGTATCCTTGTGTCTAGAAGTCAGCCACCTGGGGTCAGGCTTTGACAGCCGTCTGCACCTCTCTGTCGATCCCATGATATGACAAATGTTTCAATTCCGGTGGGGAATATGTTGAAAAATTATTTGCCTCCATCAGAATATTTGCTTGTTAGCCTAAGCGTTACTATTCAATTCGCTTTGTCTAAATCTGACTGCTCAATTCACTTCAGTGTGGCTAACCTCGAGTCAGTTATTTACTTTGTGTCTGCAGCTTATTTCGCCTCAGAAGGGATTATATCAAATCAAATCAAACCAGTTCAGTTCCATATTCAACTTAAGATTTAACGTTTAAATATCGTTTCGCTATTGTACGTTCCTTTGATACTTTGTAGGCTGTATGTCATTGGTGCAGAGGTAAGTGTTTGGACAACAGTGAGCACATTACGCTGATACTGCATTCTGTTTTCCCTTTCGTGATGAGATACTTACATAACAACGTGTCATGAGAACTCGATGAAAAATTCTTGTGAACTTGGCAGAGGCGACGAGATCACGGCCTCGCAAAGAAACTCCACTCAGCGTAATTAAATGTTAGATGAGGACGTCAGGACCGGACATGCGAGTGGGTGTAATATGTGGTCACTTCCTTCATGAGAATTAACTTGAGACAAACACTGTGTTCATACAGAATTTTAAATAGGACACCGTCAGCATGTACGAGAAGTTAAAGCACTCTTCTTCATTGCTCTTTGCGCTTGTCAGGTTGTGTTTGCAAGTAATTTAACATCTCAGACGGCAATAGATTTCTAAAACGGGACAAGTTCTTAGGGATCCTGCTTTTGTATGATGGGAAGAAAAGGCAGATTCCAATTTGTGTATCTTCAAAAAATGTGCACCAGTTCAAAATTGACAAAAGTAGTAAGAAATCCAAGAATAGTAATTTATGATACAAGTTCGAGAAGTGGGTAGTATTTTGACAGGAGTGTAGGTTTGAGAAACGAGGCTTGCCGAGTTTCTCAAATACACAATTGTCAAAATACAACTTCACGAATGTGTACCATGCAATGATATTTTCTCCGTCAAATTATTACTTCACACACACTTTGCTTACTTCACGCACTGGTGTTATTACTTCACGCACGCAGTGTTTACTTCACGCACTGGTGTTATTACTTCACGCCCACTTTGCTTACTTCATGCACTGGTGTTATTACTTCACGCACACTTTGCTTACTTCACGCACTGGTGTTATTACTTCACGCACGCAGTGTTTACTTCAGGCTCTGGTGTTATTATTTCACGCACACTTTGCTTACTTCATGCACGTGTGTTATTACTTCATGCACACTTTGCTTACTTCATGCACTGGTGTTATTACTTCACGCACACAATGTTTACTTCACGCTCTGGTGTTATTACTTCACGCACACTTTGCTTACTTCATGCACGTGTGTTATTACTTCACGCACTGGTGTTGAAAAGACTGACTTCACATACTACTAACAGTGCGTGAAATTGTACTGCATGCACTAGCATAGAAAAAAAGTATTTATAGACAGCTATATCTAAAAGTAGATCATTTAACGATAGACAAGCGTGTTAAAAATTGAATATTTTATGGTAGTGCGCGAAAAGTACTTCTTTATGATAGTGTGTAAAGTTGTATTTTACCCACTGTTATCAGTGTCTAAAGCGAGCCTTTAAAACACTAGTAAAAATATAAGTAATCACTTTAGGAACTGCTATTCATTTTACGCACTGCCAAAGAAAATGCAATATTGAATGTATCAATTCCATTCAGTACGAAATTAATGCATTACCTCGATCTTTTATGGTGTAAATACTAGACGTAATATAAATAAGTAACAAATTTAACATTCATATTTACATTTTACCCTTTATTATTCTGAGGTTACATATGTAGTAGTCATTGCTTGCATTGTTTCAAAAATCTGAAGTAATTTCAATTTGAAAGCTATGATTCCATAGTTACTGATTTCTTTATGGTTCTAACTTCAGAAATATAATCCAGTGTTATTTATTATATGACTGATCACTACAGGTAGTGTTTAGCATAGATATGGTTAATATTATAGGTTTGCTACAATGTTGTGAATATAATAAAATAAATGAACAAAATACATATCCTTGTACTTTATATTAATGGCGATTCTCTACCATATATCTATTTTCTTTCAGCGTATTGTCTTTATATGAATGATATAGTTTACAATACAGCAGCGATATGAGCGGAAGAGGATTAGGCTTTCGTTAAATGATGCCATTTTGTTTTATATGTTTCTTACAGAGTTCTCCGATAGCGCTCTTTTTGATACGCATTCAAATAGTGTTTTTATTTCAATACAGTCGCTCACGTCATCGCAAACGAAAAGCTTGGAGTTTACAAGTTTCTGTTTTCACATTGTCATTGACTTCTAATGTTAACTTTTACGAAAGTTAGTGTGAATGGTTACATTAAATAACCTCACCGAAAGCTTTGGCATTCACGTCTACTTTTAATTTTCATTTAGACAGCTATGAAATCGTGATCATGAATAAAACAAGCTGTGATTCCATGGATATTTAATTCTTAATAGGTTTGAATTTAGATGGCCATGAAGTCGTGATCTTATAACCTTTCTAACTTGAAATATTTGTTTCATGAAAATTTGTGGTATTGTAGGAAAAACATTGTATAATAGACTTTCGTAAAGTTACAATTTTGGCCCTCGTTTCACAAACTTTACAGCCGTGCCAAAAAGAGAACCTTCACAAACATGTCTCATAAATAGCTATTAATACTAGTGCGAAAAATATTATTAACGCTGTATTTCAGCTATTTGCTTGATTGAAAATTATTTCTGATCATATGTATTGTTGTAGAATATAGTGGATCAAAGCCAGGCTTATTAAAAAAAAAGGTTAGCTTTTTTAAGAAATGTACAAAAATAAAATAAATTACTTCAACATCTATTCTGTTTATAACTATAACTTTTTACTACTGGTAGTACACTTGTCGGAATTCACGGGGATGGTGGAAATAATATTTTCTCTATAGTATCTTGAACATATTTTATCTTCCACTGTTCCGTAAATCTGTTCTATAATAATTATATCGTACTGATTTCCTAGATTTTGATTTTGTTGTTTATAATTCCAAAATCTACTGTACGCATAGTTTTAGGAGGGTTTCGACGTGACTTCATTAAAACTTGGGATGTAAGAAAGAATATTTATCCTTACTCTTTCTCCCAAAGCATAAAAGGTAAGAAATATTTTATCAAAGACATGTTTGTGACTTTGAATTGTATTACCCCGGCAACAAACGACGTTTATAGTATACGAGTATTTCCAAGAATTTTACTCGCCGGTGTATATTTGCTAGTCGCACTAGTGTGAATCGTGCGAGCCAAGCAGCTGGTCGTACAACACGCCCATTCTTTTGATGGAGTTACGTAGGCGGAAAATTGAAGGTCCACATTATGAATATTGAATTATGATTGAAGCTGATACCTTTGCTACCGTATTGGCTGTTACTTGCGTGTATTGTGTGGGAGTATATCGACAATAACGACTTTATTTCTCCTCTCGATAGTCAGATCTCAGTCGACTTAGGGAAGCCTGGTTCAAAGTGGTGAGCTTGTCAAAATAAGAAATAACTGCGTAACTATTCGAAACCTCTTTAATATTGGAATTGCCACCAGCGTAGCTCAGGCAGTAGGCATGTTTGATGATGATCCAGAAATGTACTCGGCTCTGGGTTCGATTAACGCTTGGGCTGATTTTGGTTGTGGTCCTCCTGGAAGACTGTTGTTAGGTAATGCTAAGCAAATCCTCGACCTCATCTCACCAATTAAAATCTCGCTATTACCAATTCCATCTACGATAAATAATCTAGTATTTGATACAGCGTCGTTAAATTACAGACCATCAATTTAATTTTATCCTTAGAAATAACTTCCATAGCCGTACATAATTACTGATTAGAAGGAATTATCCAAAAGAACTGCAGTCCAAGTAGACTTCTTTACACTCGTGATGGAATGAGTTGCGTGTCGATTGTGAGGCATGTTAAAGATCACGCCTTCATTTGCCATTCCAAGTATAATTACCAAACCGTTCTTTTGGTGATGGTCTGGAATATATCGGAAATCGACCTGAGTCGTCTAGTTTCCGCTCTGGATTTGGAATTCCTCTGTAGAACTCTATTGTCTAGAACCCGCCATCACTACCACCTTTCAAAGTTTGTAGGAATCACCAGGAACACTTGGTACGGTGGACAGTCGATAGGACACGGAACGAACATAAGCAGATGTCCTGTTTGTTTTTAACTGACATGATAGCGAAAGGGGAATTTTGTAGAGTTTTAATACATACATACATACATACATACATACATACATACATACATACATACATACATACATACATACATACATACATACATACATACATACATACATACATACATACATACATACATACATACATACATACATACATACTAGGTGGTCACTGGACTAACACATTGAGT
This sequence comes from Periplaneta americana, assembly GCF_040183065.1. NCBI lineage: Eukaryota > Metazoa > Arthropoda > Insecta > Blattodea > Blattidae > Periplaneta > Periplaneta americana. The sequence goes on from NC_091119.1 coordinate 158,620,416, forward strand.
GAACTAATACTTAAATATAAGAAACAATACATAGAATTTGTTCAATCTGTAAATTTAGAAAAGCTATAACCCCAAAAAGAAGAAGAAGAAGAAACCAAAGAAAGAAACAGAGTTGTAAATAGTGTATATAGTGTAATAACAATATAACAACTGCAAACAGCCGTAGTGAAAATTGTGTAACTATATAATACTCATCTCTTAGTAATACTAGCGATATAGAAGTGTATGAAGTATAAACATAAATGGAAAGTGAACTAGATAATTATGAACCAGACCCAAAGAACAGTGAAGCCATATGTGACATTTATTTAATAGTGATTATCTAATAGTAATTTAGAATTGTATTGAATCATCAACAAGGCATGTAGTATTACTAACCTTGTAATGGAACATGCTGTCAAAAAACATACATAGTACATACATACATACATACATACATACATACATACATACATACATACATACATACATATGGCTTTTAAGGAACTCGTAGGTTCATTGCCGCCTTCACATAAGTCCTCCACCATCGGTGCCTATCCTGTGCAAGATTAATCCAGTCTCTATCATCATATCCCACCTCCCTCAAATCCATTTTAATATTATCCTCCCATCTACGTCTCGGCCTTCCCAAAGGTCTTTTTACCTCCTGTCTCCCAACTAACACTCCGTACGCATTTCTGGATTCGCCCATGAGTGCTACATGCCCTGCCCATCTCAAACGTCCGAATTTAATGTTCCTAATTATGTCAGTTGAAGAAAACAATACGTGCACTTCTGCGTTGTGTAACTTTCTCCATTCTCCTGTAACTTCATTCCTCTTAGCACCAAATACTTTCCTAGCAAACTTATTCTGAAACACTCTTAATCTCTGTTCCTCTCTTAAACTGTGTGTGTCCAAGTTTCACAACCATAAAGAACAACCGGTATTATAACTGTTTCATAAATCTAACTTTCAGATTTTTTGACAGCAGTCTGGATGATAAAAACTTCTCAACCGAATTATAACAGGCATTTTCCATATTTATTCTGTGTTTAATTTCCTCCCGAGTATCTTTTATATATTTGTTACTGTTGCTGCCAGGTATTTGAATTTTTCCACATCTTCAAAGGATAAATTTCCAATTTTTATATTTCCATTTCGTACAATATTGTCGTCACGAGACATAATCATATACTTTGTCTTTTCAGGACTTACTTCCAAACCTATCTCTTTACTTGCTTCAAGTAAAATTCCCGTATTTTCCCTAATCGTTTGTGGATTTTCTCCTAACATATTCCTGTCATTCGCATAGACAAGCAGCTGATGTAACCCGTTAAATTCCAAACCTCTCTAGTTTAAAATAATTAATTTAGGATGTCATTAAAAATATATTATTTTACATATTGTGTGAAAAATGATATATTATGTCTCGTGACCAGAATAATGTACGAAATAGAAATATAAACACTGGAAATTTATTCTTTCAAGAAGTGGAAAAATTCAAATATCTTGGAGCAACAGTAACAAATATAAATGACACTCAGGAGAAATTAAACGCAGTATGGGAGAAACTTTTGTCATCGAGTCTGCTCTCGAAAAAGCTGAAAGTTAGATTTATAAAACAGTTATAGCCTATTACCGGTTGTTCTGTATGGTTGTGGAACTTGGATTCTCACTTTGATAGAGGAACAGAGGTCAAGGATGTTTGAGAATAAGCGCTTAGGAAAATATTTGGGGCAAAGAGGGATGAAATTACGGGAGAATAAAGAAAGTAACTTAAAGCAGAACTGCACGCATTGTAATCTTCACGTGACATAATGAGGAACATTAAATCCAGACGTTTGAGATGGGCAGGGCATGTAGCACGTATGAGCGAATACAGAAATGCAATTAGGGTGTTAGTTGGGAGCCCGGAGGGAAAAAGATCTTTGGGGAGGCCGAGACGTACATGGGAGGATAATATTAAATTTGATTTAAGGGAGGCGGGATATGAGTGCAGAAACTGAATTAATCTTGCTCAGGATAAGGATCGATGGCGGGATTATGAGAGGGCGGCAATGAACTTCTGGGTTCCTTAAAATACATAAATAAGTAAGTAAATAAGTAGCGTATTGTATGCAAAATGGAAAAACTACTCTTCTATAAACATGTACAAAACGTTTTAATTATTCCAATAAACGTAATATTTTTCAGTAAATTAACATATTTACAAGAAATATTCCATAAATATTATTCACACTATAATTTATAAAATGATAAATAAAAAATGAAATTCCTCAGAAATCTGACTTCCAGTACTCAATTTTTATGGCCTTGCATGGTAGTACTTTAGGATCGATAAAAATGTTTTTCTAGCAGTGTTTGGATTAGTTACAATTTCCGTAATGAACATGATGGATAAGAGTCTGTAAACTTTTTTAAAAACTCTATATTATGACCTTGACCTCACGGAACATTTGGAACCATATAATTTTTTCTCTCTCATTACATGCTCATTATACCATTACTGTAGGAGATTCCCAGTAGCCCCAAATTAAAGAAGGTATTTAAGTGTAAAATACTACTGTGTTATCAGCGAATAGGGATTATAAAGAATGGACACTTCGCGTCGGTACATTTGATGTAGCCGGACTGATTTCAATGACCTTCAAGCCAGCTAAAGCGTGAGATTCTGCTTTCTCCCTAGAGTTGGCGCTGACATCACACCAGCTAGCAGTCGACACAGCGGAAATATAACACATATAATTAATACATCTAGGTACATTATGTACTCAAAATAAATTGGATCCATAAAATAATAAATCGTCATTAACTGTAATGTCTAGATTCTAGAGTTCCTTTATAATGAGAGTTGAGACGTTAACCTCAAGAACAATTAAAATATGTAATGATTTGATAGCGCTGAAAATGGAAAAACAAAACTCTTACGAGAAGTAAAACCATATAAATATATTATATTATATACAAATATTAAACGAATTCGAGACTTAATTTTATAATGTATTATATTATTTTATAATATAATGTATTATATCTGAAACATAAAATATTATTATTACAACTAGTTTGTCATTGAGAAATAAGGAAAAGCTATTAACTTGAATTTATTTAAAGCAAAGCGTTACTGGATTATGCAATAAGGTAGGCGATGTTTGGATCCTATGTCTCAATTCTATTCTGAATTATTATCTTAGCGTATGCTCGATTACACTAACCTCTAGCGCTTGAAAGTGGAACTAAACGCTGTGCACAGAGAAACAAAACACAGGAAAATTCGCTCAGTGTCCATTCTTTATAATCCCTATTCGCTGGTGTTATATTTTTATCAAAAATGGGAGGAGATTTTGTGATTGAACAGTGGCGTGTCATATTTCTAGGTACGCACAAGTGAGTTTCTGCACTGTCTCTAAAATGTAACAGACTGAAAACATAGACATCGCCTTACCCTGAGGAATGCAACTAATTATGATAATGGATGTCGAGAACCTCTCAAAGGAATTTAATTATATTGAAGGGGAAAATAAACTTACCTACGTTGAGTATACGGAGAATAAATTTAATATAATAAACAGATATTGGATACGACAGAAAATATACCTTCAAGCTATAAGTAAACGGCACAGAATGTGTTATATTTCATGTCCCTGTTAGGTTTAGTGGAAAGCTACTAGACGCAGACACGCATTTTAATGATTCTTTTTAAGACTATAAAATCACATGTTTCACGTGGGAAATTGTACCACAACACTGAAAAGAGTCCATAAGTAGGTACCTATCTTTAAGAACTCGGAAAATTCTAAATGTAGTAACTTTCAAGGAACATTACTTTATTGAGATAGTACAACATTTTGTCTAATATTATTTTAAGAAGATTATCTCCATATGTAGGTGAAATTATTCTGAATCATCAATGTCGTTTTACGGGTAATAAATAGATCAACTATTGATCAATTTTTTTGTATTCGTCAGATATTGGAGAAAAAATGGGAGTATTTTGAGGGCACAGTACTTAAGTTATTCCTAGTTTCAAAAAGGCATATGACTCGGTTAAGAGAGGAGTTTCTTAACCAAATTAAATGAAGTTCTGCACAGATACTGTTTACATGCAGCATGCTAACTTTTGCAAAATTTTCAGGCCTCTCATTTGAATAGATCAGGAGATTCAAATTTCATCTCAGTACTCACTTAAAAAAAACAGTTCTTCATTTGAAAAATCTGTAGGCCTAGTGATACTTATGGCGGACAATGTCTCATTTGGGATTTTTCTTGGGGTCTCCGGCGGCTCGGCAATGGAGCTATAATCTTTTCGCTGTAAGAAAAATCCTAATATAAACAATAGCACGTGACTGAAGTGAGGCTTCATTGGCCGCTGTTTGGCGCCATAGATTCTCAGTACGTGTTCCCGCCTACTGTTATACATTCTGTTTCATGCTAAACTTTTCCAGTTACTCATCATGTAGGCCTTACCTCACTACTGTGCATCCGTTTGCTTAGGAAACATTTACTTTATAATTACTGCAATTAAAACTCACTAAACTTATTATATACAGTTAAGACTATTTTGTTTTTGTCCGCTTTTGAGAGGATTTCCACTCTTATAATTAATAACCACACACACCGAGGATGTAGAAGCCATACTTCAGTACCACGTGCTTACGTGAACAACTACAAGCTCAAGTGACGCCAGCTTGTTACAAGAACAGACTACCTCGGTATTACTGTTGTATTGTATTGTATTGTATTTATTAACATTCCATGGTATTCATACATGCTTACAGCTAGAATATGGAACAAGTCAAAAAAACTTAATATTATTATAAAATCTTAATTTATAGTCACAGTCTAGATGAAATATATACAGAAGAGATTTACAATATAGTCTACTAGTACAACACAAAGTATCAGTATCAATTTCATGAAGTGTTATTGAATGTCATGAATTCACCTACAGAATAGAAGGCGTGAGAAATTAACTACTTCTTTAATTTGGCACTAAATAATTTTATGTTTTGAGTTTCATTTTTTATATCGATAGGGAGGTTATTAAACATTTTTTACTGCCATATAACGCACTCCTTTTTGATAGCACGATAGACTTGCCTATGGAGTATGAAAGTCATTTTTTTGACGTTTATTTATGCTATGAACTGTTGAATTAGTTACAAAGTTTTCACGATTACATACGAGGAAGATTATTAATGAAAAGATATACTGACAAGCCATGGGCATTATTTGTAGTTTTTGTTGGTATTCATCCACGTTCATAGTACATAACAAAATATAAAAGTAGCTTTTCTTTTACATAGCTTTTCACATATGAGTGAAGTTATATGTTTCATCGTATTTAACAACTAGAATTCTTTTTTTTTTCTTTTTTTTTTTAAATAATACAAGATTATGGTTTCCAAACACGAACTATATTTTCCTACGTCATGTAAGTGTTTCGACTGGGAGCCAATCACGGCCACGGATATGACAGCAACGTGCTTATGTTTACATTAGGATTTTTCTTACAGCGAAAACAGTATAGTTTAGGGACATTAGGGTTTCCTGCTTGAGAGTGAGTGAACCTTAAGCGTAGTGAGTGGGTATGGGTTCAAATATGGCTGTAGCTGAACAAATGGAGCTAAAGAAAAATTTTGTCTGAGTCCTTTAGTTGGTATAGTAGTAGTTAGGCACCTATTTTTAGCAATTTTATTGACCTATTTAATATAAAGCTTGCTCTTCTTGAATAATAATAATAATAATAATAATAATAATAATAATAATAATAATAATAATAATAATAAATTGTAGTAGGTAGATAGCTAATAAGTTAGGTATGCAAGAAGTACGTAGACAAGGCGATAAGCAGGTAGGTGATTATTATCAAAAAACTGGCTGTATTAAAGTCGATCTCTCGATATGCGTCTGTTCGCAGATCGGAGCGCGCAGTGTGAAATCTGTGCTCTGCTGCTTCATCACTACGCATTGCTGAACTCCGTGTAAACAAACTTCCAGTTCCTGTAAACTGTTTACATGATACATAAATACTTCGTGCAGGAATCTGCTCTGATTTTTATTCACTACCACAATTCATAGCTTATTTACAACAGACGAGTCAACTTGCGATGTTTGCGTGATTCATCAAATCAGGCGCTGAATGTTCTTAGATTCTCAATACGCAACGTATAGGCGAAGTATTACTTTTATGCAACACATTATACAGTTGTACATATCGATATTTAAACAAGAAACGAGCAACCCTGTGCAATAAATTGCTCATCATTGTAGTCTCTCCTTCCTGGTCCATCAAATGTTTACTTTGAACGGCAAAACTAAAACTTTAAATTCTAATTACTTTAACCGCACATTTAAAACTACAGTAGAATCCCTCCGTTGGAATCTTATGTTATGGAAACTTCTAATTTGGAAAGCTAGATGACTCCTCCCATACAGGAACTCTACTAAATAGGTTACTGATAAGGCGATTGCTTTGGTCATGCTCTACGTTGACATCAAAAGATATAGTACTAAATAAGAAGAAAGAAATTCATTTTCAATTTCTAACCTTTTCCATCTGTCTCTCCTTCGTTTTCTTTTCCTCCCTGTCCCCCTTTCTTTTCTTTTCATGTCATTACCCGTCTTTTCTTTTCCTCTCTGTCCTCTCTTTTTCTTTTCCTCTCTGTCCTCTCTTTTTCTTTTCCTCACTGTCCTCTCTTTTTCTTTTCCTCTCTGTCCCCTCTTTTTCTTTTCCTCTCTGTCCCCTCTTTTTCTTTTCCTCTCTGTCCCCTCTCTTTCTTTTCCTCTCTGTCCCCTCTTTTTCTTTTCCTCTCTGTCCTCTCTTTTTCTTTTCCTCTCTGTCCCCTCTTTTTCTTTTCCTCTCTGTCCTCTCTTTTTCTTTTCCTCTCTGTCCTCTCTTTTTCTTTTCCTCTCTGTCCTCTCTTTTTCTTTTCCTCTCTGTCCCCTCTTTTTCTTTTCCTCTCTGTCCTCTCTTTTTCTTTTCTTCTCTGTCCTCTCTTTTTCTTTTCCTCTCTGTCCCCTCTTTTTCGTTTCCTCTCTGTCCCCTCTTTTTCTTTTCCTCTCTGTTCCCTCTTTTTCTTTTCCTCTATGTCCCCTCTTTTTCTTTTCCTCTATGTCCCCTCTTTTTCTTTTCCTCTATGTCCCTTCTTTTTCTTTTCCTCTCTGTTCCCTCTTATTCTTTTCCTCTCTGTCCCCGCTTTTTCTTTTCACTCTGTCCCCTCTTTTTCTTTTCCTCTCTGTCCCCTCTTTTTCTTTTCCTCTTTGTCCCCTCTCTTTCTTTTCCTCTCTCTTCCCTCTTCTTTTCCTCTCTGTCCCCTCTTTTTCTTTTCCTCTCTGTCCCCTCTTTTTCTTTTCGTATCTGTCCCCTCTTTTTCTTTTCCTCTTTGTCCTCTCTTTTTTTTTCGTCTATGTTCCTCTTTTTCTTTTCCTCTTTGTCCCCTCTTTTTCTTTTCCTCTCTCTTCCCTCTTTTTCTTTTTTTCTCTGTTCCTCTTTTTCTTTTCCTCTCTGTCCCCTCTTTTTTTCCTCTCTGTCCCCGCTTTTTCTTTTCCTCTCTGTTCCCTCTTATTCTTTTCCTCTCTGTCCCCTCTTTTTCTTTTCCTCTCTGTCCCCTCTTTTTCTTTTCCTCTCTGTCCCCTCTTTTACTTTTCCTCTCTATCCCTTTTTCTTTTCCTCTCTGTCCCCTCTTTTTCTTTTCCTCTCTGTCCCCTCTTTTTCTTTACTTCTCTGTCCCGCTTTCATATCTTTTCTCTTCAAATTGTTTTCCTCTGTAATCTTCATTCTTTTACTCCCTTTCATCTCCTGTCGTCCTTCTTCACCTTGTTACAATTTTTACCCTTTTCAATTATTGTTTGCTTAAAATATATAATTCACTAATTTATTTTTTTCGTGCTTGTGGAGTTCTCTGTTAATTCCTTTATTTTACGTATTCGCTTCTTCTTATCATGTTACTTTGCTTTTGTACTTGCTAATTTTGTCTTCGATTTGTTTCAATAGATTTAAAGTCATGCATAACGTACATCACGTTGGAAGTGATAGTGACGCAAAATTATGATCGTAAACATATTTCCTATTTGATAGGAATCAATACCAGTACTTCAGCATAGTATTAACTAGCAGCAATTAAGCGACGTCATCCTGAACGAACGCATTGCCAGAAGAGAAGATCTGCTTGCTGTCTCTCCATATTGCAGGTGTTAATCCTCATGAGTTACACAGCGGTGGTGGGGCAGCTTTCGCAGTCATCGCTGTATTTGGAGTCAGTAGACTAGACTGTTTCACAGCTTGGATAGGCTCTGTAAACTCAATATTTCATTTTAATCTCAGTATGGCACTTGAATGAAATTTATCTTCCTTCCACGCGAAATGAAGCCACCCGCAGCACACAGCCTGCAGGGTTGTTTGAAAGTGCGCCAGCCCTCCCCGCGCTGTAAATTAATATACTTAAATTAGGCTGTAGTGAATTGTTATTCATTACGCCTCTTGGTGCGACTTGTATAAAGCTAGTAATTAGTTGGACTAGAAAACTTGCAGTCAGCAGCCCGTAGCATAATGATTACACGGACAGCGTTTTCAGTGGTTTTAAACAACCATCAAGTGGTCATTTCTGTTCCATTGGGACGCAGGATTGTTCAGCATTCCACGATTCTCGAGTGCCGATGATGCAGTGGAGCATGCAGGAGTGATGTGCTTCTGGTCTGTTAGAAATCTGACCGTTTAAGTTCTCTGTAATAAACTTTTTTAAAATCTGTTGCCGATTTCCGTACTGAAAAAACGAATCATCACCGTGAAATCAATATCGTCATCAAAAGCATCATCAGCTTCGGCAACTTAATAATTTGTCACATCATTATAAATAAGTTAATTTTTAACATCATTAATACGATTTTCAGTACCATTCCATTGATTTGAGCGTTATTGTATTGACTTGGGCATAAATCTGTTCATTTGGGCGTTGATTTAGGTATCGTCGTATTGCTTTAGCTATATTATTGTGTTGATTTAGATGTAATTCTGTTGATTTAGGCGTAATTTTGTTCATTTAGGCATCATTGTCTTGTTTTAGGTATCATTATATTGCTTTGGGCATCATTGTGTTGATTGAACCACAAAATTGTGTTGATTTAGGCGCATTTTTGTTGATTTATGCATCGTTTTGTAGATTTTGTTGATGCATAATTTTGTTGATTTAGGAATCATTTTATTAGTAACTGTTATTATGAACTGTTCATACATCAATTTGTTGATTTAGGCATTATTGTAGTAGTAGTTTAGTAGTAATAGTTTTATTTTGCTTGGCAGAGTTAAGGCCATAAGGCTTTCTCCTCCACTCAACCAGGTTTCAATAATATACATGAAATACAAAATTATGTGATAGATTACAAAACAACCTTAGAAATTCCATAATATATAGTAGAAAATTACAAATAGTCAAGATCAGTTACATAATATAAGGAGAATATAAAATAAAGTAGAAAATTACATGTAATCAAAATCAGTTACATAACATAAGGGGAATATATGTATATGTGTGTATATATGTATATATATATGTATATGTATATATATATGTATATATATATATATATATATATATGTATACAATTTATAAGACATAAACTGCTCGAGATAAATTCAATAATTAATTCACTTGAGGTATAGTATGTTAATATACTAAAAGGAAAATACATGTGGATTACAAGACAAAAAGTTGAAAAGCAAAATCGTACTATATGGCATACAGGTACAAATGATTAAGTAATATGTCAAGATAATAAAAAAGGAAAAAAAAAACAGAGATAGAGGAGAAAAAATAACATCTTGGTCATTTAAGACTATTTAGACATTCAGAGACTTCCGCAAGAGTCTAGTTCTGTTCAATAAAAACATTTCTAAGTAGAGTGTACTTATTTTGTTTATTTAGATTTCATTATGTTCATTTAGCTATAATTATGTTGATTTAAACATTATTATGTAGATTTAAGCATCATTATGTTGATTTAGGCATCATTATGTTGATTTAGGCATCGTTATGTTGATTTAGGCATGACTTAGACATTATTATGATGATGTAGACATAATTATAACGATTTTATATCCATCTATACTAGTTCCTAAAGGGAGAAACATGGGATGGGACTGATTTCACACGTAGACCACTTACATGGACTCATTGTGCTACCCGGGATGGAATGATAAGCATGCTCTAAAGCCCTTCCGCACTATAGATTCCTCTACGGGCCACCCCAAACTTCCTTTGAGTCTGAAGAATTTTTAAACCTTTCTACACAGGAGTCACCGCTGTCCCTCAACTCCTGTCTCTCGAGATGTCGTGAGCTCTAGGAGAGCCCACACTATGTAGTCCTACCACCAGCAACTAATGACTTATACGTGGCGGCAGCCCGCAGTCGTCTCTGCATATGTCGCAAACCCGAAACGGGGGAAAAAAGGAGATGATGAACGAGAAAAGTGTAGGTGAAGTGGAGAGGGTCGGTGGAAAGATAGAGGGAAATCACTGTAATGAATGAAACCAAAGATACCTGATGGCTAATACTATTCAGTCCTCTTATTTACATGCCATTTAGAAATCTTGGTTGCTGATTTTGGGATTATTAAAAGTAGCTATCGGTTGGAAATCTTCATCAGTAAAAATAGGAGTAGGAGCATGAGCCACGGATTCATTTTCGTTCTAGTCTCAGGAATGATGCAATTGGAAATCATCTTATATATGAGATAAATTAGTCTTTCTTTTCAATAAATAATTGACAAGTATTTTAAAATTCTTTTAGACATGAACATCACTGGACTTCATTCCCGGGAAAATATTGTGTTTAATATAATTATATGAACGGATATTATTATTATTTATTATTATTATTATTATTATTATTATTCAGTGCTATTCATTTAGAAATATTTTTGGTATCAAGACCTAAATCAACACAATTGTGCCCAAATCAACATAATTGTGACCAAATCAACACAATGATACCTAAATCAACGCGATGCTTAAATCAACACAATGATACCTAAATCAACGCGATGCTTAAATCAACACAATGATACCTAAGTCAACGCGATGCTTAAATCAACACAATTAGGCCTGTGCCCAAATCAACACAATTATGCCCAAAATGTCGAAATCAACACAATGATGCTCAAATCAATGTAATGGTACTGAAACTCATAATAATTATATTAAAGATTAACTTATTATAATGATACGGGACATTATTAAGATGCTGAAACTAATAATGCTTTTGAAGACGATATTGATTTCACATGTTTGTAAATTATTTTGTTTGACCACTATTTGTCTTGATACTTAAGGTTATTAAGAAGTTAAGTGAACAATACTAAAATAAAACGAATGGACTCAAGATGCTTCTCAAATGAATAATTTGTATTCAGACTACCTCTTACTACAAAGCGACATAATCGCCAGAGTAAGTTGAGCATGTCCACTTACAGATAATTTTGGCTTGAACAACTAATAGCTAATAACTGATATTCTGCTTTGGTGGTGTTCAATATCTACAATACCGAGTGAGGTGGTTCAATGGTAACGTACTAGATCATGGACGGGAAGCTCATATTGTAAACAGAGCAGTCAGAATGAGTACCTAAATACAACAGCAACTAAGGTAGCGGGAGAAGCTAAGCTCTCTGAGAGAAGCTGTTCCCTGTCGCTTCACTAGACTAAAATGTGGGAGGTCCCAGTCTCAAACTCCGTGACAAGTCAATCTGGCAGGATTTTCATGGTTTCCCTAAGTCACAAAGACAAATAACATAGACAGCATACGCTAATAGAAACAGAAAAGAAGCATCTTCTTCGAACCTCTGGAAAAGAATTAAGGAAGAGACTGGTGAAGTGCTTTGTATGGAGTGTGGCATTGTATGGAGAAGAAACATGGACATTACGACGAAGTGAAGAGAAGCGAATAGAAACATTTGAAATGTTGATATGGAGAAGAATGGAACATGTGAAATGGACAGACAGAATAAGAAACGAAGTTGTATTAGAAAGAGTGGGTGAAGAAAGGATAATGTTGAAACTGAACAGGAAGAGGAAAAGGAATTGGTTGGGTCACTGGCTGAGAAGAAACTGCCTACTGAGGATGCACTGGAAGGAATGGTGAACGGGAGAAGAGTTCGGGGCAGAAGGTGATAGACGGCATTAAGATATATGGATCATGAGGAGACAAAGAGGAAGGCAGACAGTAGGAAAGATTGGAGAAAGCTGGATATGAAGTGAAAGGTCTACCCTTGGGCAGAACACTGAATGAATATAAACAGAATGTCAACCATATTAGACCTAGTAATATCTATATAGTGGACTCTCCTAAGTTCGACAGAACAGAATTGAAAGTTCTGTCCAATAAGGGTAATGGGTGTGGCAGGTGAAATGAATACAAATTCTTATTGGTTATCCATCAACGAATACAGTACTTTACTTGTATTTCTTGCCCGCCCCGAGACTTGTGTATGCGCTTCTAGTACCACAGTGGGTTTTGACAGTTCCGTCTCACAAACGGCACAATTTTCAAATAGAAAAAGAAAAGTTCATTCATTTAAAATCAGTGATCAATATGTATGTCCTAATCAATAAAATATTCGGTTTTCCTTCAACAAAAGTATCACTACAATACACAGAACCAATTTCCATTCAAATGGTAAACCCATTTCTTAGTGCCCGTATAGGGGCGTGTCTAATTCTCCTACGTAAGCAGTCGAACTATGGGATGTCGAACTTGATTTCTGTCGAACTTAAGAGCTTCCACTGTACTCAAAGATCTTGCACATGCGATATGACTATGTTAAAGCGTGTATAAATAAACTTACATAAACATAGCTGTTATGTATCTGACGAAAGTAGTTTTGAAGATTGTCTTCGTTCTTAATTTTTCAAGATACAATCCGCTACTATCTCGTGAATATTTCCTGCATTATCCATAATTAAACATCATATTCATGGTTTGGAAACAAGTTGCAGCGATTTCTAGTAACAAACAGTCAGATACTGTGGAAAATAATTCTTTTGTTGCCATAAAAGCAACATGGCCTACTTAATAATTGTATGCAATTTATCTCTTGATCTAACTGAGGGGTTGGAAAGCAATGGTGGATCATTAATGTTTAGGTGAGGGGTTTGGACTTTTTCCATTGCTGGTTGTCAAAATCAAAAAATTAAGACCCAACGTTTCGAAGGGTGGTTCTCCCTTCGTCTTCAGAAGAGAACCACCCTTGGAAACGTTGTGTCTTAATTTTTTGATTGTGACAACCAGCAGTGGAAAAAGTCCAAACCCCTCACCTAAACATTAATTTATCTATTCAAAAATAATTTTCCATGAAATAGCTAAATATGTACACATGATTTTTACTGTAAATTGTTCTCGCTTGGTTATTGATACAAATACAAAACTATGGTACTTCATGCTTATGTAATTTAAATAATGAAGAGTAAAACATATATTTTATGAACTGAAATATAGTATTTTGCAAAAAAACATACCTTTGTGTTACTACGAATTTCTGTAACACTTTGTAGACCTTTAAATTGTACTCTATTCCAAACGCTATGCTTTCGTCAATCCTTTTACGTAAATTCAAAACTATTTTTAGATACATTAACATACACTATAATGCTTTTCACGCTACTTAATTAATACATATCGTCGTTATTCCTGCAATACCTCCTATATGACATATTTATTGATTTTCAGATTTTTGCTCTATTAAATAACTTAAATAGTGCTACAGCAAATAATAAAATCTCCTGTATGTAATTATATCTCTTAGTTTCGAAAATGTAAGAATTCACAATCTCCTGCGTACGGCTGCCATTGCCATAGGTTGAATAAATATTTTTTCTCTTCCTACTGAAATATATTAGGCTATATTTTGCACATAGGAGTATTGCAAGAACTACGACGATACAATCTTTTGTGCGAGATCGTGCGTATTTGCTAGTTTTCCCCACAGAACCAATACGCGGTAAGTGTGAAATACCACATTCAGTATTCCCAACGTAACACACATAACAATTTCCCTCTTCTTACCGCTTAAGCACGACATTCATTTTATTGCTTTAGGCTTTTAACATATTATTTTTAGAGACGTTTAACACAGTAATAATTATAAATTGGAAACTTACCACTGCAATTTCACCTAAATTGCAATGTTAATTATTGTTTTTAAATATTTGCAAAAATTGAGTAAAGTCTACTACTCCACGAAAAATTATTGCATTCCTGATACAAGTAACATTAAAGAAGCCGTGAAAAAATCAACAAGATTCCACATGCGGATGTTATTATTGCATATGTTATATAAATAATATTGTTAAAATATTAAAATGAAAAATAAATCATTACATAACCTTACCATTTGTTTTAAGTTCGCATTTATAGACTGGGGGGAAAAAAGACAGACGTATATCACGGCCTGCTGGAGTATAGTAAACACAGAAAACATTTTATAGCAACAATGTTGAAGAAAGATATTTTGATTTTCCGAAGTTGCCGTCATTAAACAGAAACCAACATGGAGATTTCATTGCAACTAATTAGAAATTCGTCTTTCAGGTATGTAATAAACGATCTTTGCACAAAATAATGTACGATACACGAGCGGTATGTTTGTTTTCATGTTCTCGGAAATTAAAAAAGCTCAACTACGTTTCGCTTTTTCAATCTTTTCCTCGACCATGAAAACGTCAACATACCGCTCTTGTAACGTATATTACTATTTTTTTGGCTACAGTATTTTGTCTGGACACGTTTAATATTTAATTTATCATAACTATCAGCGACTTAGTCTTAACATTACAACTAGGCATGCCCCTTAGCGCGAACGTCTGTGTTGTTCTGGGGGACTAAAAAGCAGCTCCCTCCACGAACTATCTCGCAAGAAAATGGGTATAGTTACGGGAGTGTAACAAAGGATAAATGAAAATATGTATAATTGTGAATATTACTTGAACAAAATTTATCTTAAAGGCATTCAGTTTTAAATTGTTCTGTTTGTGACCTTTCACATATACGTGGAAACTGTTACTGATTTCAACGTCTGGTAGTTCTTTTGTAACTTTGTACATTTTAATTTCATTAAATTCATCACGTTGATTCCTTTTAAAGGAATGAGACAATTATTTTGATTGGTAAGTATTTTTTGACGGATTGTTTGCGTATAAAAGATTGAAGGACAATCGAAGGAATCCTCCTCAGAAGTAGGACGTGCTTTGATGTTCTAAAACCGGCAAGTAGACAAATTCTACACAAAGAGGAACCTTGTTACTGAATAACTCTTTCAAGCGCTATTACAATCAAAGATCCTCAGAGATAATGAAACTTCCACATGGGATTTTGCCATTAGACTGCTCAAGTGAAACGTGGCGATTTATTTTACAAACTAATTAAATGCATATAAGGTCTAGTTAGTTGGTGTAAGTATGGGTTAGTATGTATGTATGCCTATATACGTATATATGTATGTATATATGTTTGTATTTTCATTTTTAATAACTTTCGTTGCATTCCAAACTTCTTACATTAGCATTGTAAATTTGACACGTATAACAAATAAAAAGATATACTAAAGTACGTAATACATGATTATGAATTCGTGGTAGGCTAAGTACATTTATTTCATTTACAAGTGTAAATGAATGGTGAATTTGCAAAACGACTTAAGTCCTTAGAAGTAGTTTTGAGAAAATTAAAGAAAACTGTTTTTGGCCTCGGTGAACCATATATTGTTACAATATAATTTTTTATATGTAAGAGAAATAGTTTTAGTATAAAAATTCATACTTTTGTACTCTTCCTTAGATCGTAAAAAATTTAATTATCTTCAGGACTTAAGTTGTTCTGCAAATTAACTCCAATCCTGCATCATAATTATTAGGTTGCTGACACATAAACATGTTTAACTAAATGTATTTATATCAAAATCATGAAATAACCTTATTGCAATTGTTGAAAAACATTGTTTTGAACAATTTGTTAATCACAAGAACAGAGACCTCTGATGGAGAAAAGTATGATGTTGAAGAAATGTTTCCGAGCACTTACTGCCATTAAGAATTTGATTAGTGTATTGTTCTTATTTTGTCCCGCACAACTGTCTGCAGAATACCACAGTTATTTAATATACTGGATGGGACACAGTTATTTAAGTAGTGTGCAGGAGAAAATTACATACCTCATTAAGACTTTTCTTGTCCTGTCCCTCACGGTAGACACAAAAGGACATATTACTAGTTTTAATGTTGTGCACAGTCAAAGCTGGGACGGTAAGCTGGCGATAGTAGTACATATCCTGAACTGGTGTTTAGGCAAGCATATATTTTTCATGTAGTCAAATGTGACAGCAAGAAAATCCTCTCTCTCGATGCTTAACTTGGCTCCATTTTGCAATATTTTTTACTTCAGCTACAAGTTTAGCACGATTACTGAGCATATTGCTTTTCATTTTCATTTTCATGCTCTGTCCTTCAAACGTAATAAATTTTCTCAAATAAAGAATTACCAATGACAACAGACAAAAAAACATTTTGTCAGCTGATTGTATGATTAAAATTACATATTATGTAAGTTTCTTCAGTACTTGACAGGCAAAACAACTTAAGTCCATGACAAGTCACTTTGCTCCTTAACCAAACATTCTGCTGCTAAAAAAAAAGATACAAAAGTCGTGAATTAAAGTCATTATGCTACTAAACGATGCCCCTTGCACATAATCATGCCCTCAACTCAAAACCCCCAAAATGTGGACTTAAGTCGTTTTGCAAATTCACCATTCAAATATTCCATCAGTCGAATAGAAGTTATGAAAGTAGAGAAAATTTATTGGAATACTCGTAGAGGGTATTGAAGTCTGTCATTTCGCACGAAGAACTTGCAACTAATAGAACTCCTCATCAAACTCTCATAATCTTATCACTGACAGTGGGACTACTTGTGACTAGTACATCTCCTCATCAAACCTCATTATTGAGAGTGAGCTTAATGTAATGTAACGTATTAGTGGCATTTTTATTACAACAGGATTGTATGGTGTACAGGTTCTTATTAGAATAATATTCATAATTTCAACTAAACGAGAATTAATTAAAGTTATTTGGAAAGGAAAGTAATAGAGAAAATTAACATACAGTGAAGTAACCCAATATCTGTTGTCATGTAATGCATTATGGTATAATGGAATAAAAGGAGTGAGAGAATAAATGAATGAATTAGTAAATGTATCAAAGAACTAATGACTACGAAAGAATAATCAATGAGCGTACGAATAATAATTAATAAGTGTAGAAGCGAATGAATGAGAATAGGAACGAATTAATGATTGAAGTAATAAGTGTACAAGAAGGTGAAGTGACGGGTGTGCAAGCAAGTGAAGTGGCGGGTGTGCAAGCAAGTGAAGTGGCGGGTGTGCAAGCGAGTGAAGTGACGGGTGTGCAAGCAAGTGAAGTGGCGGGTGTGCAAGCAAGTGAAGTGGCGGGTGTGCAAGCGGGTGAAGTGACGGGTGTGCAAACGAGTGAAGTGACGGGTGTGCAAGCAAGTGAAGTGGCAGGTGTGCAAGCGAGTGAAGTGACGGGTGTGCAAGCGGGTGAAGTGACGGGTGTGCAAGCGGGTGAAGTGACGGGTGTGCAAGCGGGTGAAGTGACGGGTGTGCAAACGAGTGAAGTGACGGGTGTGCAAGCAAGTGAAGTGGCGGGTGTGCAAGCGGGTGAAGTGACGGGTGTGTAAACGAGTGAAGTGACGGGTGTGCAAGCAGGTGAAGTGACGATTCTGCGAGACGGTGACGTGACTGATGTGCAAGTAGGTGAAGTGACGGGTGTGCAAGCGGGTGAAGTGACGGGTGTACAAGCGGGTGAAGTGACGAGTGTGAGAGCGGGTGAAGAACTTAATGCAGGCCTACGAGTGAGCGACTTAATCAATGAGTGAAGGAATGGATTCATGAGTGAACGAATTATTTTACTAGTGTGTGAATGCGTGAGTGAAGTGTCAATACAGATTATCTCAGGAAGATTATAAAACAGTTCACGATAATATAGTTTAGATTAACCTACATCGATTTAACCTGATATTCCTGTGTCCGAAAAAGGTTGGAGATAAGTTAACGGGGGAAATACTGGAACGTCTCGTTATTCCGCGTACTATACTTGACTTATTATGCCAGATCTTTTGAATACGGCAGTATCGGAGCACCGCAATACCAGCGCAGCACACACAACTGAATACATGTTCACTTGACATTTAATTCGTGTATTAGCATAATGAATATGCAGTCATGCTTTTGTTTATGAACTGTGTGATGGCAGTGCATTGGCTGCTTTGAGGAATACAGTCGACGTTTTCCCAATCGAAGGGTTCCATGTAGCTATGTGTTTTCACGTGTTTACCGGATGTTATCTGAAACTGGTAAGCTACCAAGTGTTTCATTGCGGCCGGAAGGAGAACCTATACTGGTACTACTGGTACCTGATATGAATTACAATTGATGTAATCCATAAGAAGGGCGACCTTAGTAATTTGCCTTGTGTAATTATTTTATTTTCTTACTGAGCTTGTGCTTAATTATGAAATAAAGTTATTGGAACAACACAAGTTGCAGAATTTTGGGTAATGTATCATATCACAATGTTTTAAAACGTAGAATTACGTTTATAATGCCTCTAACATTTAAAAATTCGCCCATCAATAACTTCCAAAGCGTCGTATTTCGGATATAGCTCCATCAGATTAAATGAAAGATTAACCGAAACTATATTATCCTGAAGTTTTTTACATTCCTTCTGAGACCCCTATATACATGTATTCGTCCACATCTAGCGCGTCTGGCCGCGGAACCAGGTGGTCCGGGTTCGATTCCCGGTCGGGACAAGTTACCTGGTTGAGGTTTTTTCCGGGGTTTTCCCTCAACCCAATGTGAGCAAATGCTGGGTAACTTTCGGTGCTGGACCCCGGACTCATTTCACCGGCATTATCACGTTCATCTCATATTCAGACGCTAAATAACCAAAGATGTTGATAAAGCGTCGTAAAATAACCTACTTAAATAAATAAAAAATACATGCATTCATATTAATAGAGAACGAAGAGAAAAAAAAAATTAGTGGTCAGGACGGTACTCGACCCTAAGACGGTGGCTTGTACGCTGCGTTAAAGCTACGAGTGTTGGCGTTCTGTACTACATGGTCGATACTGTATTGTCTATGTCTCTATGGCGATCAGGTTTCATTCTCTTAAGGGCATAGGCGAACCACACATTTGTGTTCACCAGCTCTCAAGATTGAATTAGCAAAACGGTGTTGTAATATTTCGACTTCTAGAACAGGAACTGAAATGAAAGGAATCTGGTAAGAGTCGAAGTGCACGTCTTAAATTGTTAAAGTTACTGTAGTCGGATCTGAAAAGGAAAGGCGATGCTGATATAAACGTTCGGAGGTTATAAACATCTATTTTTATTGCATAAGCTAACTACGGATGTCTGGCTTTGTTTTGTTTTAAATTGCTTTATAATTTCCATTTCTTAACGTAGAAAAGTAAATGAAATCCATAGCGGAGCCTGAAGGAAGAACAAGTGAGATGTTTTACCTCAGTTGCTTATTTGTTGTTGTCAAATGGAGATTGACTTCATTTATATTGCATAAAAGCTATGATAATACAAGTGGTGAGGAATTTATGGCCGTGAAAACTGTAACTTTTTATTCTGGCCCTTAATTTATGTTTAATATCTTTAAATTACTTCGCAGTGAATATACCAAATACTGCAATATTCATTTAACAGCGGTTGTGGTTGCCATGAATGCTGTTTTTATCATAAAATTACTTAAGTACGCTGATCTACTGTAGCAATCTTCTGATGTAGTAATTTACAGCTCAATGGGGGATAATAAGTTTTTACGACTGGCATTAAGCAAAGGACGTGAATGGTACGTGTCTGTAAACTTTAAAAACCTGTATAAAATGGTTTTTAAAATGAAAATAGCCTCCTATTATGTTCTGTTTTTGTTGAGACAGAGAGATTTCCTGTAGAAAAATTATACAGGGTGTTAAAAAAGTATCCAATATTTTAGGAGGTGATAGTATGCATCAAATAAAGAAAAAAGTCTAATAAACATGGGTCCTACAACATATACTTTCTGATATCTGAACACTTGTTCATAGGAGGTGCTCAATGTGACGTCCATTTATGGCAATGCATTTTTCTGCCCTACAATACAGCAGGCTACCAGATAATCATACCGTAGTTGACACCCCTGGCATGAAATACTGATACGTCGCAAGGAATACTGAAAACAAAAGTTTGGTTGCGGATATGAGCGGGGTTCAGCAGAGATGGTGTTGTGAATTTTCGTAATCAGCATGAGTGGATGATGAAAATTCCCATGCACTTGAAGAAACAAGGCATCAGCACCGATTCTCAATCAAAGTATGGGCAGGCGTTTTTGGCGATAGATTAAGGACCATAGGCGATACCACAGAGATTAACTGGGGCTTTCAGGACATTTCTAATTAATGTACGTATTGTCTACCTTGCTGGAATATGTGCCATGTCAGCAAAGACTACAGATGTGGTTCATGCATGATGGCACACCAGCACATTTTTTCCGCAATGAGGGTGAACACCTGACGCTGACATTTCAGGACAGCTGGATTGATTGGGGAGGCCCCACACCTTGGCCTACTCGTTCCTCAAATCTAAATCCCCTAGATTTTTGGTTATCAAGAACAACCAGATCAATTTCAAAGAGTGCCTGATTTCTTACGCCAAAGGGCAGAGGAATGCATTGCCATGAATGGACGTCACATTGAGCACCTCCTATGAACAAGTGTTCAGATCTCAAAAAGTATGTGTTGTAGAACCCATGTATATTAGACATTTTTTTCTTGTTTTGATGCATACTAGCACCTCCTAAAATATTGGATACTTTTTTAACACTCTGTATTTGTATAGGCGCCAACTACGAATGTTATGGATTTTCCATAATTATTAGTAGCTACTTCCCTACTTTCACAGCTTTACGGTCAAATGGAAAATTAGTATGAAAGAAATATAACAGCAAGTCATAATTATATAGGCCTATCCGGGGTTGAAGTGATATCACAGTGCAGATTGGAGAAAACAAACCTAATATTTTTCAATCGTTTATTTTTATAATACACTGCCCCCTTGGATTGACTGAGCATATTAGGAATTAAATCAATGTTTCCCAAAACAAGCTGTGAAATCTTTCATATCAAACAATTCTTATCTCGAAAAGAAAGCAGAAACGAGCAAAATTATATTAATTTTTTTAATATCTCAAAGAATAACCCCTGATATTATAAATTAATGAAATTACTTACGGTTCAACTTGTATATTTACCTTTTTTCTCGAAATAAATACAAAAACTTTCTCAAATCACCTATTAAATTATTGTAAATGGTGACATAATGTGCTAAAGGTGAAACGAATGTCATATTACTATTATACTAGTACATTATTGATTAAATTAAAATAAAAATAGTTCTGGAATATGGGAATACCGAATGAGTGTCATTTTATCATTGTTACATCATTATCTTTGCTACGTGCGAACGGAATTACCTTCATGTATATTTTAACGCGGCGCACTTTAGCCATTAAGTTTATGACAACGGTATTGATCATACCTGCTAGAGCAATATTAAGTTGAGCTGCTAGAAAACATTACACCGTGTAACACAACGTCTCTTTTTATGGACTGGTGCGAAGTTTATGGTTTCAGTAGCAACGGAGTGAAGGTTGAAATAAATTTTTGTTTCATTAAATTTAATTCACGTTCAAGATTGCTTTGCTTCTCGTACGATCACATTTTAAACACCAATCTTACGAAGATTAATGGAAGTGGGAAGTGATGCCTGTGCGATTAAAGAATTTGAGTACAAAAGTTTAGTTCAATATTTCTAGGCTTTCAGTATTCAGAGTGGAATAAAATTTTCCATTGTTATACAATACACCATTCTGAATTCAGTGGTATAAAATACAACTAATTAGTTTCTTATACAAGCGCAAGGGAAAGGCCCTTATTGATAACCTGTTTTCCCACTTTGCTAAATGTATCTCAAATTTCAGGTGCAAATTTCTTGCTACAATCTTCACTCATATACCTTGTATTTTTTTTTTTAATTTATCAAATAATTTATATTGTAAATTCTAAAGCAAAATTTAGTTAAATATTTCACTCTTAGTGAAACAGAAAAAATATTAAATTTTGATCAACAATTTTTGCCACTTTTTTCAATGAATATATTTTTTCCTCGTGTTATGTGTGTGATATTCATAAACCCATTGGTCTACTTTGTAGAACACAGGCTGCAGAAAACACTGTAAACATTTAATGCAAAATATATATAGTACTTTCAGAGAAAAATGCGCTTGAGTTTGAAAAATATCAACTTACGGAAAACTGTATTTAAAAAAAGGATGTATGGATTACATGTGTGCGAAATTTCAAAATGCCATTTAAATGGTTTATCTCTAGAGATACCCCCGCACAATATATATAGGCTCTCTTTTTTGAAGAGCAAGTCTAGTACATTTTTTTAAACACAAAATAAAAATAAAAACAGATTTTTGACCTCTATCACTACCCTGTATCTTCAGTATGTATTTATGTGTGTATGTATGAATTTACAAATGGAAGGAAACAACTTTTCTACTTCTGTCTTGAATTTTTTCCATCACATTCTAATTTTTATAACATATTTGACAAAATTGAAAAACCTTAGTACACGATAATATGTTGAAAGATGGTGTCCTATATTTATATTTAACATCTTGTACTCCACTAAATCAAAAATAAATAATGTCATTCTTTTTTACTTCAAACGAAGAAAGGTTTATTCAAAACAGTATTCTAAAAAACGTGTTGTTTTCGACATAAGAGCTGTAAAGTTAAAAGAAAACGCCCTGTATATATTATTACATACGTTATTTTATATTATACTACACTACAATATTATATGTGTTATAGAAATAATTCTTCCTAGGCACTGATATTTCAAATCGGATAATACACTTGTTGATTATTTATTGGATGATTTATACAATTTGCGTAATAAAATTCATCTTTCTGTTAATTAGTCATTGTGTACATGTGATTAGTTACTGCATTAATAAATTAAATAAATAATTTAATTATTAATGCTATGATTCCCATTAAACTGAATTTAATTACTGTGCTGATATTGAAAAATGTATCGCAGTGCAGAGTTATGCATATAGCGATATAAATAATATCCCACTTGGCCCGAGCTCTTGGTTTTTGTAGGTTACAATGGTATTTAATCTTTGAAGCCTAGCATCAGTGAAAAGCAGAGTGGATGTTTAATATCTGACCTTCCTCACGTTCAAATAAATGTGACAAAAAGTTAGCTCTGAATGCCGGAATTTCAACGTTTCTTCAGGCTACATTGTTAACAATGACCACTTTAGCTTTACAAACATACTGGCATGCATATAGATAATATGCCGTGAACGCACATGATGACTAATTTAATCTAGCTCTTCCTTTAAACTTTCATGCTATCCATATAGGCCTGTGAGTTCTTTGGACATTGGGACAACAGAGCTACATGTTATAATTTGTTCCATCCATTTTTGTAATACTTTGTTTTCTTTTTTTTACTCCAATTTTCTTCTTACACAAGTGTTCATTTCTCAAAAAAAAAAAAGTTTTCTTCCCCATTCATTGTTTTTATCTTCAGTTCCTCTCATTGTCTCCGATTTCCTTCGCTGTTTTCACTTCTCGTCGCTGATTTTGTTTCTCGTCACTATCTCTGCTAGCCATCAGTATCTTCACTTTTTGTCGCTATTGCTATTATTTTTTTCGCTTCTCCACTTTCCATCAATATTTCTACTTTCTGTCCTTTCTTCACTTGCCGCCGCTTTCGTTACTTGCCGCCGCTTTTGTTACTTGCCGCCGCTTTCGTTACTTGCCGCCGCTTTCGTTACTTGCCGCCGCTTTTGTTACTTGCCGCCGCTTTCGTTACTTGCCGCCGCTTTTGTTACTTGCCGCCGCTTTTGTTACTTGCCGCCGCTTTCGTTACTTGCCGCCGCTTTTGTTACTTGCCGCCGCTTTCGTTACTTGCCGCCGCTTTCGTTACTTGCCGCCGCTTTCGTTACTTGCCGCCGCTTTTGTTACTTGCCGCCGCTTTCGTTACTTGTCGCGCTTTCTTCACTTGCCGCCGCTTTCTTCACTTGCCGCCGCTTTCGTCACTTTCAGTCCCTTATGTCACTTGCATTTTTTTCACTGTTCGTCCCTTTCGTCACCGCTCCTTCACTTCTCTTCATCCAATTCCTGTTTCTCCAGCTACGTACTTCTTTTCTCTTTATCTAGTTCCACAATTTTCCAGTTCCCTTACATTTCCTACTTATTTACTCTCCCAGTTCTACCATTTTTCAGTTCACATATATCTTCTAGTTTCCTTCTCTTCATTCAGCTTTATAATTTTTCAGTTCCAGTTTCCTGTTGCAATATTTTTTAGTTCCCATATCTTTTTCAGTTATTTTCTCTTTCTGCAGCTCCATCATGTTCAATTTCCGTACATATTTTATTTATTTCTTTATGCTCGACCATGCCGAAATGTAGTAATTATACACCTGGTAGCAGACCTTTAATGCATGTCATTAAAGTACACCTACTCATTAAAGGTCAGGTCTTTCAGCCAATGACGACTCAGGTTACAACTGTTCAGCCAATAACAGGTCAGCTTTCTACCGTTATAAAACCGCAAGTATCGATTATTCTCGGATATGCAATCGAAAGAGAATTAGCGAAAAGTCACGGAGGCTGGAAATCCAATACTGTCGCAGAAGGTTATGTTCTGTTACTATAATAATTAGCGTTAATTGTAAATAATATTCAAATAAATTCAATTTGTCATCTCGTTTTTCAATGTCTAATTTAATTTCAATGTTATCTCTGTAGGTTCTTATGGCCTAGCAAGGTCAATGTGGACATCTGTTCCTCGGAAAACATCAATACTTTCGCGTCTGCGCACATTTCACAACATAAGGGACATTGCTCCAGGTCAGATACAATAAAATTAATAATATCAAGTTAGAAACATGGTCGAGCATAAAAAGTCGTATGAAACTCGCCTATAATGGTAATTAAGAAGCTCGTATGAAAATTATGAAACTCGCTTGCGCTCGTTTCATAAATATCCATACTCACTTCTTAATTACCTTCATCATAGGCTCGTTGCATAATGTACTATTATTTACATTACACAGATACATTAAAAAACTATTATATGCATAAAACAAAAATACAAATTAAAGAATTTACCCTCATATGAGCAAACGCTCGTGGTCAAGAGTTTAAAGCTGCACTGTAGATAAATAGAAAAAAGAAGAAGACAAAATAAACAAATTAATATAAGCAATAAAATAGCACATTAAATCCAGAAGTTTGAGATGGGCAGGGCTTGTAGCACGTATGGGCGAATCAAGAAATGCATAAGACAATTAGTTGGGAGGCTGGAGAGAAAAAGACCTTTGAGAAGGCCGAGACGTAGATGGGAGGATAATATTAAAATGGATTTGAGGGAGGTGGGATATGATGATAGAGACTGGATTCTCTTGCACAAGATAGGGACCGATGGCGAGCTTATGTGAGGGCAGCAATGAACCTACGGGTTCCTTAAAAGCCATTTGTAAGTAAGTAAGTAATAAAATAGCACAGATTAGAAAAACAAGAGCCTCTATAATAAAGAAGAATCACAATTATAAATGTCTATAACCAAGATTCACAAGTATAATAATATAAGACTAATATTTTGCAATTAATTATCTAACCCTATGTTAAGTTCTCTTCATAATTTATTTAATTTTCATTTTAAATTTAATCATACTCATGTTAGCTAAAACAGGGTACTGAGAAATTAATTTGTTATAAAGTTTTAAGCCATAGTTGAAGCCATGTTTCATACCAGCAGCCATTGGACTTTTGGATTCTGTAAATTGGAATCATATGTTTCTTCTCGTATTATAATTATGCCAGTATGTATTGTAATTTTTCCTGTTCTTATGAAAGAAAGTTAATAATTTTAATTCTCGTCCGTGTCTTCATTACCTGTCCCTTTCTTGACTTCTCGTCCCTTTTTTGACTTCTTGTTCCTTTCTTGACTTCTCCTCTTTACTTCTAGTCCCTTTTGACTTCTCGTCCCTTTCTTGACTTCTCGTCTCTTTCTTTACTGTCTCTCCATTTTGTCACTTCACCTGTCCTTTTTCTCTTCCCTCCCTCTCTTCATTTCCTCTCTTTTTCTCCTCTTCACCTCCCTTTTTCATCTTCCCCCTTTCTTCTCTTTCCTCTCTCTTCTTCAGCTTCCCTCACCCTTTCTCCGCTTAACCTCCCTTTCTCCTCTTCTCTCCCCTTTTTATGCTTCCCCCTCCCTTCCTCCACTTCCTTCTAACTCTATTCGCTATCCCTCCATTTCCTTCGCAACTTCTTCATTTCCTCCGCTTCTCCGCACCTTCTTTCGCTCCCTCTTCCCTTTCTTCACTTCTCGCCGCTTTTGTTCTTTCTCTCCACTTCTTGTTTCTGTCTATTTCTTATTTTTACGATGAATGCTTTCTAATAGGCCTATTATATTTGTATTCCTTTTCTGGAAGTTTGTATACAATGACTATTTCGTTTTAGAGGAAGCAATAAA
Organism: Periplaneta americana; assembly: GCF_040183065.1. NCBI lineage: Eukaryota > Metazoa > Arthropoda > Insecta > Blattodea > Blattidae > Periplaneta > Periplaneta americana. The sequence goes on from NC_091119.1 coordinate 158,647,085, forward strand.
TTCCCTTTGTTAGCGAAGACCATAGGCATCGTGTTTTTCCATTTAATTTCGTTGAATGTTCAGTGATTCGCACGGCTTGATGTAGTAGTTAGTTTCTGTGCAGTGTTTACCCTGTTCCCTTACCATTAATCTTATTAATATTTTTCATAGCATATTATGTGCTGTACAGTGCCTACGAATGTGCCACTTGCAACAGCCAGCGGTTAGTAATTCCCCTCTCCCTCCGTATTTCACAGACGGACTAATTTGGGAACATGTAGTTCATGTTTTTGTTGAGTGTGGAGTTTACTTTGCCGCACATTCAGGAATTTTTAACATGCACATGTTTGAAAACCTATGCACACAACTGCCATAGCACATGTCATTCACGAACGTTTGCCATAAAACGAAATTATTGCAACTGTCGCCAGTTGCGGACGTGATGGTGGGATTTGGGGTCAACACTGCAGTCATTTGTCTGAATGTTTGATGTAGCTGCACGCAGGAGAGTAATTACAGGTCCACCCCCATCCGATCCACCCTTCGGAAACGCCTCGCAGTTGGCCCTGCGTAAATCTAATATTATTTTAAAAGGAAAATCATAAAATCACGGTTTTAACTACATTGACTAGTATAGATTGGCGGAACACGTAAGCAAGATTTCAAATTTGGCATTTTCGGAATATCAATATAAAAATATAAACCTGATATTTACAAACACCTTCCTTGATTGGCAATTCGTACTATTTTATACTTCTCCTGTAGTGCTTTAGCGAGGGCTTATCATGCCGGGTTTAAACCTCGGCAGTAACTGGAGTAATACTTGTAAAGGATGGGATTGGAAAATGAGGACTCTTCCGTTTTCCTCAACGAAATTAATTTCAATTTAGCAACATTATCCTATTCCTCTGTAGGTTTCTCTTCATTTCATAGCATTGCGCGTCATAAAAGACATGGTTAAAGGGAAGATTACGAGTTTAGGTGATGGCTGATGGATATGGACGCCAGATTACTGATTTTCTTATGACAGTGCTCCGGTGCCAGGCTGGCACGCTCAGTTGGCGAGAGTTGTTCACATTGTAGTGTTCACATTGCTAGTTGCCGCGACTGTAGCTTAAGTGCTAGCGCACTGGTCTTCCATCCAGGCGGCCTGGTTCGATCCCCGTCTAGCTTGTAACATCTGTAATAGTAAACATAGACTGGGGTGAAGTCTTGGCATGATCAGAGGACGTGCGACCTGGTTCACAAGAGGAGGACTAGTTGAGGTAAAAAAAAAATAGTTTTGTTTCGTTGTATGTCTGATCATGTGCACTGTCTCCTTTCTGGGATTTATTAAGTATCTGTGCGACAAACATTTTTTCTAAGACTGTACGGGATCGGTTTCCACCCAGCATAATGCTGGATTCGGGGAGCTACAGTGAAATCGGGTTTCGAAAAATGGCTGTGACGGCTTATAGGTATCATCGCGCAGATAGTCGTTACTCCTATATTGGTTGGATGATCGTTCATCTCTCCTGTGATGTATTTTGACGTGAGGCCAGTAACCGGCTGGACGGCCTTGGACCTTCATGTGTTGTCACACCACGGATTACGTTACATAACATTTTTATTGCTTTATCTTTAAAAGTATTGCAGAATTTAGCTACTTGAGCTAGCGTTATTCTCTTCCATTCCACTTAACAAAAACACTGCTGTATAACGCTTAAGAGGATATGTACACTTTTCGCTAGTATAAATTTAGAATTCAGAATTTACTTTCTACATATCCCGAATTAATTTTGAGCTGGAATTTGGTGTAATAATATTATATATATTATTTTAATGTACCGAAGTACATATGATATTTCCATGCTGATATTCTGCGTCATCATACGATGAAAGAGTAGGCTAATGGAACGGAGAAAAATTCTCTCCGGCGCGGCGCCGGGATTTGAACCCGGGTTTTCAGCTCTACGTGCTGATGCTTTATCAACTAATCCACACCGGATACCCACCCCGGCGTCGGACAGAATCGTCTCAGTTTAAGTTCCAACTCTTGGGTTCCCTTATTCCATCGGATCCCGGCCAACTAGTCACTCATAACGAGTGCACCTCAGCACATGTGTCGACTTCAGTCCTACGTTCATAGACATCTATGACGTAGTGCAGAGGGCGGCCGCTAGAGGGAATCCAAGAGTTGAAACTTAAACTAAGACGATTCTGTCCGACGCCGGGGTGGGTATCCGGTGTGGGTTAGTGGATAAAGCATCAGCACGTAGAGCTGAAAACCTGGGTTCAAATCCCGGCGCCGGAGAGAATTTTTCTCCGTTCCATTACTCTTTCATCGTATAGTAATATTAGACAATACTTCTAAATTAATAAACAATTTTTATAATTCAAAAGAACTTTTATTTGTAAGGCTAATTATAGTGTATCTTTAAACTGCGGGGTGCAATTTGAGGAGTAAAAATTGATTTATTTTGCATTTTGTAATATATTTAATACTTTCTTCTCTATTTTATTTATAATGTGTGATTTTTTTTGCCATAAAGTGTAAAATTTAATTTTTACATTGCGCCTAAATATTATTAAGGAAAAAATAACTTAGAAGGATGAAACAATGATAACTGCAGATCTTGTTCTCCAGTATGACGTATATACTAGTGTGTAGAAGTTCTTAAATTTGTCTAAGAAAAATGGAAGTTATGAGGGAAATGGAGTTGGAAAATTTAAGTTACGGAAAAGAGCGACAAACTTACTAAAGGCGAGAAGTTCTGTCCACATTTAAATGGCCAAGTCAATTGACATACTCTCCCGTTTTAGGTCATAACTCTAAAAGTATTAGAGACATTTAAATTTTTTCATGGACATCGGTCCATTCAAGAAAAAGAAAAGTAGACTAATCAAGTTTCCGACTTTCACAGGTGTATATGCACACTTAACACATGCAGTAGTGGATTTGTATATTTTGCTGTTATCCGGAATCGAGGTCGAACTCTTGCCAAAATTATTTCGCGACGATCCATGTTTTCACCCTGTTCAGTCGCCTTAGTTCCAAGAAATTCTCACAGAATGACGACAGTAGTTCCTCTCACAGACCCCAGAGAAACGCTCGAGGTTGAAGTTGAGTGTGTTTTACACGTTCGAGTGTCTTGCGTTCTCATTATGTAATATTCATGAATCAACCGTGGAATTAATTTTCATGAATCCGGAGCATCATTGGATAAGAAGTGGGAAAACTTACCCTCCAGGCCCGGCTGCGGAGGAAATGCCTCCTTCATTTTGTGTAGCAATTGGCACGAGATAATCGAGTTAAGTTTTAATTTCTTTTACAAGTTGGAATAGAAGGAACTGTAGCTCCACTGCCTGATTCTGTTACTTTTGTATGTACCTGTGTTGTATTGTACTCCTGATTTCGTATCCAACAAGAAATGAATCCTATTCATACCGTCTCTTGTTGACCTTGTTGAACATGGTAGAAAATTGCATAATGCCAAGATTAGTGTATTAATAATAATAATAATAATAATAATAATAATAATAATAATAATAATAATAATACTTACGGCTTTTAAGGAACCCGGAGGTTCATTGCCGCCCTCTCGTAAGCCTGCCATCGGTCCCTATCCTGAGCAAGATTAATCCAGTCCCTACCATCATATCCCACCTCCCTCAAATCCATTTTAATATTACTCTCCCATCTACGTCTCAGCCTTCCCAAAGGTCTTATTCCATCCTGCCTCCCGACTAACACTCTATATGCATTTCTGAATTCACTCATGCGTGCTATATGCCCTGCCCATCTCAAACGTCTGGATTTAATGTTCCTAATTATGTCAGGTGAAGAATACAATGCGTGCAGTTCTGCGTTGTGTAACTTTCTCCATTCTCCTGTAACTTCATCCCTCTTAGCCCCAAATATTATTCTAAGAACCAATAATAATAATAATAATAATAATAATAATAATAATAATAATAATAATAATAATAATAATCTTTTATCATCCAGTCTGCTGTCAAAAAATCTGAAAGTTAGAATTTATAAAAGAGTTATATTACCGGTTGTTCTTTATGGTTGTGAAACTTGGACTCTCACTTTGAGAGAGGATCAGGGATTAAGGATATTTGAGAATAAGGTGCTTAGGAAAATATTTGGGGCTAAGAGGGATGAAGTTACAGGAGAATGGAGAAAGTTACACAACACAGAACTGCACGCATTGAATTCTTCACCTGACATAATTAGGAACATTAAATCCAGACGTTTGAGATGGGCGGGGCATGTAGCACGTATGGGCGAATCCAGAAATGCATATAGAGTGTTAATTGGGAGACCGGAGGGAAAAAGACCTTTGGGGAGGCCAAGACGTAGATGGGCATATAATATTAAAATGAATTTGAGGGCGATGGGATATGATGATAGAGACTGGATTAATCATGCTGAGAATAGGGACCGATGGTGGGCTTACATAAGGGCGACAATGAACTTCCGGATTCCTTAAACGTAAGTAAGTAAATAATAATAATAATAATAATAATAATAATAATAATAATAATAATAATAATAATAATAATAATAATAATAATAGCAGGAACAGCAACGTAATCAAGAATAACATTAATAACAAGAATAATAACAATATAATCGGCATAATCACTAAACAGGCGATGAATATGTTGTGTAATTCAAGTCTGCATTAATAGAAACATTTATGAATAAGTACAAGGTGTTTCAGAGTAAATATGTCTAATTTTCAGATGTGATAGGGGTTATATAATTAAATATATTTTTCTTAACAAACTAGTGTCTTGATATTCTTCCATATAGAGGTAATATGGTACAAGTAAAAATTAACCATATTACTGGCGGACGAACAAATGCAATAGAAGAATTGACTGATGGACGGAAGAAGAATAAGCACAAAGGGAGAAGTGATGGGCGAGAAATCAAAACGGGAGATTTGACGGACGGACGAACGCAATGGGAGAATTGAAAGACGGACAGGAGACGGACAAACACAACGGGAGGAATTAATCCTTGGACGGAGGAACAAACCAACACAAGGAAGAATTGTCGGACGGGCGAATGAATACAATGGGACAATTAACAGACGGACGAATAGACGAACAATTTCAACGAAAAGAATTAGCGGATGTGAAAACAGAACGGGAGAATTAAAGGATGGACCAACAAACACAGTGGGGGAATTGACACTCTTTCGAAAGCTCTAGAAAATCATACATCGCCAGCTGGCGAATTATCTGAACGAAAATAAACTTTTAGATAGACTTCAATATGGGTTCAGATCAGGTCACAGCACTGCTACGGCCCTAATTAATGTAACTGAAGAAATTCGAAATGCAAGGGACAGAGAAGAGGGGACGACTCTATGCCTCCTCGATCTGAGTAATAATTTTAATTCTGTGGATATTGAATTGCTCTTAGCCAAATCATCTTTCCGATGAGCTGGATGGAATCATACCTGCGTGGCCGCCGACATTGCGTCTCTGACGGCAATCGGTCTTCTTCTTGGCGATCCACAAAAGGGAGAATTCAACAGGGCTCAGTTCTCGCTCCGCTATTCTTTTCAATATAATAAGCCTATATAAATGACATGTCAACGAACATAGTACATTGTCGCTACCATCTATATGCTGATGATCTCCAACTCTATGTATATTTCTGACCTGATACATTAAATGATTCTATCCACAAATTAAACAGCGACCTCATTTCAGTCTCGACATGGGCCAGCAGACGTGGACTTAGACTTAATGCAGCTAAGACGCAGGCCATAATCATCGGAGCCAAAAGACTACTGAACACTTTGAACGATAGTCAAATTCCGGCCATTACGTTTAGTAATATTGAAATTCCTTACTCACCTATTGTTAAAAATCTAGGAATATATTTTGATAACGAATTAAGTTGGAATTTCCGAGTAAAGCATACTTGTAAAAAAAATCTGCTCGTCTATTCACTCGTTACTCCGGTTCAAGCATTTCTTCCCCGCGCCACTGAAACAAACATTAGTTCAAACACTCGTAATGCCGCACTTTGACTATCGTGACGTGTTGTTCACTGACTTTAGCATCGAACGCTCGAATAGATTACAACGTATTCATAATAAGTGTATAAGATATGTGTGCAATGTCCGACTATACGATCATATTTCACCATTTTTCGAATCTTTATCTGGGCTCCGGCTCAACGATCGCAGAACTTTACATTATCTTTCTCTTCTTTTTCAAATTCTGCACATCTCAATCTCAAGTTATCTGTCGTCTCGTCTTGTCTATTTATGCTCCAACCATAACCTAAATACTCGATCTCAGATCACCGGTACATTGAATATACCTTATCGTAACACTTCCCGATACTCTTCGTCATTCACCGTTTCAATTTCTCGTCATTGAAACTCCCTACCTCATATCTTAAGGGGCTGTCAGACATTTACCAATTTCAAAACCCAGTTGTCAGCTAGACTGCTTAGACTGTGAGCTTTCCTAAAATATATTTTTTTCTAAGATACGATTTTTATTTTTAACATATAAATTTTCTTTATTATTTTAACAATTACTCCGATTCATACTACTATAATTTGTTTGATTCTTAGTTTCATGTAACTAAACTTGTTTTCATTTTAATATTATTATTATTATTATTATTATTATTATTATTATTATTATTATTACTATTATTATTGTTATTATAACTATTATTATTATTATTATTATTATTATTATTATTATTATTATTATTATTATTATTATTATTACTAGAGGGATGAAGTTACAGGAGAATGGAGAAAGTTACACAACGCAGAACTGCACGCATTGTTTTCTTCACCTGACATAATTAGGAATATTAAATCCAGACGTTTGAGATGGGCAGGGCATGTAACACGTATGGGCGAATCCAGAAATGCATATAGAGTGTTAGTTGGGAGACCGGAGGGAAAAAGACCTTTGTGGAGGCCAAGACGTAGATGGGAGTATAATATTGAAATGGGTTTGAGAGAGGTAGGATATGATGATAGAGACTGGATTAATCTTGCACAGGATAGGGACCGATGGCGGGCTTATGCGAGAGCGGCAATGAATCTGCGGGTTCCTTAAAAGCCGTTTGTAAGTAAGTAACTTATTATTATTAAAAGTATATTGTTACTGAATTTCTGCCATTGTATTGCTTGTTCTAATACTGGTTGAGTGGAAAGGCCTAGAAGGCTTTATGGCTTTAACTCTGCCAGTAGAAATAAATCTACTAGTAAGTTACTATTACTACTACTACTACTACTACTACTACTACTACTACTACTACTACTACTACTACTACTACTACTACTACTACTGCTTCTGCTGCTTCTGCTGCTACTGCTACTACTACTACTACTACTACTAATACTACTACTATTACTATTACTACTACTGCTGCTACTACTACTACTACTGCTACTGCTGCTGCTGCTGTTTAATGTCCAATTCATTACTTTGTAGAGGTGGACAGGTATGGCCATTGTTTTATAAATTCTGAATTGTGTGTTTTATTACTTTTTTAAATACTATACATTTGTATTTATTTAACCCTTTTAGCCGCAGTGATTTGGCTTATGTTTTGAAAATTACACAACAAATCTGTGACCAGCTCACAACAGAACCTTTTCAGGCCGTAGGGAGAGAAGGAAAAGTAACAATTTACATTTATAATTATTTTCAGACTAAGCTAAAAGTGGGTTTGAAAAAGAAACTCATATTACTTGAATGGACCAACAGAAAGTAAACCGTTTAAATGTATACAGTGCCCCATATCGCAAAAATATTGACAATTAAATACATGTCACTTTCATTTAATATAATGCTGCTCCAGCTTCCCTTCGGAACGGCAGTTCACACATGCACGCGATAGTGGATTTTCCCTTAACGCCGATATCGAGATGAAACTCCGCAACCAATCCGCCCGCAAGTAATTGGAAGCGACGTCCTTTACAAAATTACATTATGCGACTAGTGAAGCGGGCACAGCGACCAGAAACTCCAACTTATTGATCCTCCCCCGCTGCAGTGTTTATCCAAAACATTCCAGGTACGTGTAATTACTTCTGAGCGGGACAAAATACAACTTAATGTAATTTGCAATATTCATGCCTTGTTTTAACCAATTCAAGAGAATTCCATATAGGCCTGCTCAAAAGTACTGTAACACTTAGTCTAGTTCGTAAAAAAGTAAGTAATCAGTTTATGCACTGCTATTCATTTTAGGTACTGCCAAAGAAAATGTAATATCCAATGTGCAAACTTCATTCAGTTAGAAATTAATACATTACCTCGTTCTTTCATTACACAAATATTTCACGTAAATAAGTAACAAATTTAACATTCATATCTGGGTCATTTGCAAAAATTGTAAACAAATGGACGATTGAGAACGTCAAAATTAAAGTACTATTATCGATGGTGAGGAATGGAAACCTACTATGTCAAAAATCGTTAGTTTTCAGGAGAGCGAAAAAACCTTTTCTAAACATACACATATATCAATAAAATTAATTATAATTAAATTCTTTTAAAAAATTAATAATCTTGGAAGTGTGATATGACACAGGAAATTACCGCAACCGATCCGTGAATATTTTATGAATTGTTTGGTACCATAACCCAGAAATAGCTAAATTTGACATAGGAGGTTTCCATTCTTCACCATCGAATTTAGTGCATATTCTGCATATATTAATATAGTGCAATGTCTCTTCCATAGTAATCAGCCACTGTACATTCACCTTGCTTTACAGCACTGTTTTGAATGATGTAACAGTAATTACATGGAGTAATAGATCTGACAGGTAACAGACTTGACAAAGCAAACAAGCCTGTGCGAACCTAAAACGTTTTTGCTTAAAAATCTTCAAAATAGCAACTTAACTACTGAACGCGTGTACTATTATGTCCTCTTGATCTTGACTTTATATGTTGTTATTTGTGGAAAACACAACACAAACAGATCTGACAGAGTAAAAAAGCACGTTTAGACTAAAGCACAAAGCAAGAGTTTGACACACAAACTCGCCAAATCAAAATGAGTGAACATAGCACTACAACCAAAATGGGTCTTTGTGCATCATCTTGGCTTGTGCTGACATCTGTGGGATTTCTTTTTCAACTGTGTATCCATAGGAACAGAATAGTTTAACAGACCTGACTGACTTACTGGACTAGAGTAATTATGTAATCATATTTAGGAAATATAAACTTAGACATAAATGAAGAAGTTTTGATAATACCAAATGTTTCTTTAATTCTTTTCTCAATTACATTATTAAACAAACACTTACCTGGACATAATCCTGCTCCATTTTAAAAACGTAACTAGTATGAACACTGCATTTTAGCTGTCAGTATGAGAATTTTATTTTATTCTCGTAAAATATTTCACATGAAGGAAATAATTCTTGTGACGTTTACTACATTAGTATTGAAACTACTCACTGTTAGGAATTTATAACTCTATCGTTATAAATGCAATAATGGGAAGGGTAAGAATTGATGGACATCATTTGTTATACAAATTCTGCAAATGACCCATCTACATTTTAGCCCTTATTATTCTGAAGTTATATATATATATATATATATATATATATATATATATATATATATATATATATATATATAGGAGGATCGAAAAGTAAAGCAGAACAATTTTTTGTGGCAATGTATTTAATAGGTAATCAAAACGAAATAATGCACAAGAAAGCTGCAGGTTTTACATATTTTCCGTCATAGAAGCAAAGTCTGCCCACAGATTTTTCCCATCGTGACAATAGATTCAATACACCTCGTACTTGCATAATATTATAGTCTAATTCTTCAAATATAATTGTATTGTAAATTGTACAGTATGTTTTGTAAATATTCATAAATACAGGATGATTGACGAGTAATGACCCGCGCTTTAGGAATCGGCATAAAATGTCCGGTGAACATGGATCTGATTATCGACCACTAAGGAGTTACAGCTATTGAATCCTACGAAAGTAGCAGAGGTTTTGAGTAGAACTAGGAATTATTCACTTAAAATACACAGAAATATTAATTCAAAGTACTGTATTAATGATAAAATAAATATATCTCAGTTTGGAAGCAGATTTTCAAATATCCCTCCTTCCACTTCAATGCACTTGGCCACACGGATGTGAATGGCGCTTAGCATTCCGTACCTCGTCATGGTTGTCACTGATAATCACCAGACTTATATTTCCCTTCTCCCTCGTACGTTTAGTTTACGTTCATTACGATGCAAGGACTCCAAAGCTTGATTCACAGTGTGGCGTTTGGATTTTTAGGAATGACTTTCAAACTATTGATAATCGGACACACGTTCACATGATATCTTATGCTCAAAGTGGCCTGTAGCTTTAGCAGTGAATAATCCTGTACACTTGGAAATCTACATATATTTTCAGCATGAACAATGGCTAGTTTCGTACCTTTCTAAGTTGATTCTGAGCCAAGGTGCAAATATTAGTTAAGTTGAATGTACCTGCAAGTATCATTGCATATTGACTGCTGTGCACTCAATATTACTTCAATTGACTGCAGTAGATAATATCTGCAGTGCTCGGGAAAATGACATAAATCAGTTTTCACAAACCTTTTTTGATAATTTATTGACAACTTGCACTGGTTTATGTCGATTTGATTTTTTTCTTTATGAATTATTATAATGGCAGGATTACTTATGTATTTTTTTCCAAGCGAGCAGATGTTCCGTAAGTTGTCAATAAATTATCAAAAAAGGTTTGTGGAAACTGACTTGTGTCACTTTTCCCAAGCACTGCAGATATTATATCTTCATTTCGTGATTTCTGGACTGAAAATGCGATCTACAGTAAAACATTTACAGCATGTATACATTTTTTTTAAGGTTGATAGTATTAACCAAAACAAGTTAAATACTTCTTGTAGTTGAAATGTAGGCAGATGAATGCAAAATTTCCGTATAAGGAATAACATTTCTATCTTCTGGAGGAGTAATCAAAACAATATCATATCGAATGAAGCAATGGAATGAAAGTTAAAAATATTTTAGTTCTTGAGGAAATGAACATGGCTGGAAGAATATTACAGGACTAGAACATTAACTGCCTTTTCCAAACAAATTTTAAAATATGAATAAGAAAGATGATCAGGTGTTTACCTTGTCTGCCACATTCACCCAATACACTGGGAATTTTTGGCTTAGGCCTACGCACTATATCGCGTTGTCATAGGACACCGTAAATCTTATAAAATTGCATATTTTTCTCCGTTCCATTACTCTTTCATCGTATTATAAAACTGCGTAAGATTGTGTCGAAATAATAATGTAGTACCAAAAAGATGGTAAATCTTAGGAGAATTTGATCTTTTAGACTTGAAATAAGGAGAAGGAGGAGAAGAAGAAGAACAAGAAGAAGAAGAAGATGATGATGATAATGATGATATTGTACATGCAGCACTTTGTGAAGGGTGAAATCTGACAAGTTTTTCATCCCCCTTGTGGATGTTCCAGCAAGCAGACTTTTCCTCTCGTTGGGCGGGATAATAGACAACAACTTCCTCCCCTACAAAGTTGTTTTCCTTCCTTGGTGGAATCAGCCCAACAAGAGAAGATACACCAGCCATGTTTCAGGCTGTAATTAACTGCCTCACAATAGCCTGCTTAGCGCCTGCCCGCGGCTGTGTACGTGACATCGGTGTTGGTGCGCACTGCGTCTCTCTATTGCGAACAGCGCCGGCTGGGCTGTAGTGTACTGCTTCAGTATTCCGATAGTTTGGGGTTCGATTTTCATGTCTTGTAATCTGGTATAGGGCCAAGTAGAACTAGTATTATATGATTAAGAAAAACAAAAATCGGGCTAATTTGATTCAGACTTTAAAATGTAATAATAATAATAATAATAATAATAATAATAATAGTAATAGTAATAATAATAAAAATAGTAATAATAATATAATATAATATAATATAATATAATATAATATTAGTACATTATGCAACGAGCCTATAATGATAGTAATTAAGAAGCGAGTATGGATGTTTATGAAACGAGCGCAAGCGAGTTTCATAATTTTCATACGAGCTTCTTAATTACCATTATAGGCGAGTTTCATACGACTTTTTATGCTCGACCATATTTCTAACTTGAAATTATTCTGATGTAGGGGAGAGTCGGGTAGTATCAGACATCGCGTAATATCGGACAGTGCGTTTCTTTCTACTACCACCATATGGTAGTACCTGAATTACATGGTTACGTTTCTCTATGCGAAATCACAGAAACGTAACCACGTCAATCAGGTACTATCATCGTGTGGTAGATGAAAGAAACTCACTGTCCGATATTACCCGATGTCCGATACTACCCGACTCTCCCCGATACATTTTATTTGTATCTGACAAGATCGGAAGTGACCTTGTTCTAGGTCGTGAATTGTGAGATGTGCGCAGACGCGAAAGTATTGATTTTTTCCGAGGAACATTAATGTCATTGACCTTAATGTAATCCCGTTAAACTTGATATAACCTTGATTATTGAATTCGACATTGAAAAACGAGATGACAAATTGAATTTATTTGAATATTATTTACAATTAACGCTAATTATTATAGTAACAGAACATAACCTTCTGCGACAGTATTGGATTTCCAGCCTCCGTGACTTTTCGCTAATTCTCTTTCGATTGCATATCCGAAAATAATCGATACTTTCGGTTTTATAACGGTACAAAGCTGAACATCTGTAAGCTGAGTTGTCATTGGCTGAACACCTGTACTTTAATGAGTAGGTGTACTTTAATGACATGCATTAAAGGACTGCTACCAGGTGTATAATTACTACATGTCGGCATGGTCGAGCATAAAATATAATGTAATGTAATGTATTGTAATATAATATAATATATAATATAATATAATATAATATAATATAATATAATATAATATAATATAATATAATATAATATAATATAATATAATATAATGAATATATACAAATTAACAGACACCTTAAATTGGATTCAATTCTCTTTGAAGACGATTTGGTATTATTAGCACTTTCAGAAGACGAACTCCAAAGGTCAATATATAATTTGCAGCAAGTAGCAGCCTCATACAATATGGAAATTTGAACATTTAAAACAAAAATTGTGGAAGTCTGTGGGAAATACCCAATACGAAGTAAAATTTGTCTCGATAATAAAATATTAGAAAGATGTAATATTTTCGCTTATTTAGGTTACAATCTTTCCATTTTTGAAGAATTGGACATATCACAGATAATTAATAAATACACAAGAGCTATGGGCATTATAAATAGTGTGATGAAATCATTCTTGGTTCAGAAACACACCCGCATACGTCTCTACAAAACATTGGCACGACTCAGCTATGGGAGCGAAGTATGGACATTGAGGAAAGCAGATAAAAGCAGAATAACGACTTGTGAAATGCGATTCATGCGAAGAACAGCGGGCTATACAAAATGGAATCTGAAAAGAAATCGTGAAATTTTAAAGGAACTAAAAACTCAACCAGTTTTAGATTACATTGTTCAATATCAGTCTAATTGGAAACATCATTTGGAAAAAATGAGTAATAGTAGACTCCAAAATTATTTATAATTATGTACCACATGGCCAAAGATCTGTGGGTCGTCCTGCTAAGAGATGGCGTGAAAATTTTATGTGAGACCGTAACAGGCCTTGTGGCCTAACACTTCTCAGGCAGAAGAAGAAGAAGATAATAATAATAATAATAATAATAATAATAATAATAATAATAATAATAAGAGACGAGAATTTCATGCAAATGCATGTTTTATAGGAACATAGGACATAGCTCGAACTTAGTACTTATCCATTTCACTACTTTCCTATTCCAAATATTTCGTGCATATTTGCATGTTTTGGCCTTTTTGGGGTTAAAAACATGCATAATGCATATTTAAGTAATTTTTAGCATAGTAATGCATATAATATACATTATATTGAGTTTAAATGCATGTCTCAGTTACTCGATTTTTATGACCCTCATTTTAGATTCAGGAATCAGGACTGAAAAAGGAAAAGGAAAAGGAAAAAAAAAAACCTAAGTAACAGAAAAAGGTTCATTCAAGTTTGCAAACATAACTTCTTGCGAAGTAGAGAGGTCTTTCTCTGCCTACAAAAACATATTGACTGACAAGAGCAGGAACCTTAGTTGTTAACTGTGCAAAAAATTAAAATCAAGTGAAATAAGAAAATAGGAACAAAAATGAAAGTGCATGTTTTAATGTATTTTTCGCTTGATAGTGCATGTTTCATAGTTTGATAGTGCATAAATGCATGCATATTTTGGAATTTTATAGTGCATGAAATTCTCATCTCTAATAATAATAATAATAATAATAATAATAATAATAATAATAATAATAATAATAATAATAATAATAATGATGATGATGATGATGATAATGATAATGATAATAGTAATAATCATAAGTATAATGATTTATTTTAGTTGGCAGAGTTAAGGCCATAAGGCCTTCTCTTCCGCTCTTCCGTATACATAATATGTTCTATATAAGTTATGTATATATAAGAGTTACTTATGAATTAAACAATAAAATACTATGAACTATTAATTAAACAGTGAAATACAAACTGTGTAGCAGAATTAAACTAAAACACATTGAATGTTAATACGCATTTCAAATAATGTTAGATAATAGGAAGAGATTATTATGAAACAATTGTGAAAATACAGCGCTATCAGGATGCATGTATACGAGTAAATAACGAAGGTACCATATAGTCAGTGACCGTTTAAGTCAATATAATTAGTGTGAATTGCTAAGAAGTTTATCCTTTAAGCTATTTTTCAAAATGTTTACTGTCTTGCTTAATAGAAATTGATGCTGCTTGTGGTAAGAATGAAAATCATTTCTGATCATTGCAGAATGCGGGTGGATATAAGTAAGAAAAATTTCTTCTGTTGTTCGTGACGTAATTTACTCTTACAAATGATAAATATGGATAATAAATAATAAGTAGCAATGAAAATAAAGAGTTGATCGAATCTTTTCTCTGAGGCGGCTGAGTGGTTAGGCCAGTTTACTACGCAACTGGTTTGATTTGGAGTCCCGGTCAGGTCTTGAATTTCTCATTGACGCACAATTTCACAGTTGGATTTTTTTCGGTGTATTCTCCCTTTTCCCTATGTACATCAATCCGTCAAGATCTCTGTATCATTATCATTTTATAGCATTCTTCGAACACTGCGCTCCTCCAGCCTGAAAATGCTGGTAGAGCAACCCCAATACACAGCGGACCTTAGCAGAATCAGCTGGTGTGCGTAGAGAATAGTGTCCTGCAATGTTCGAACATAAGAGACACAACCAAGACATTACAAACTTCGTCTTATTTTATAAGAAGAATTACTCGTAAGATCTATGCTAAAATCTTTAAGCTGTTAAAACTTGGAGTAAGAGTGGAGAAAAGCGAATATTTTATAACAATATGGAAGAAACACGACGGACCTTCTCCTGCAGAGCGAACATCGGCGAATAACGAACTTCATCATACTCGACAAACTTGAACCGAACATAGCACCTGTAATGTATGACGCTAGGTGGAAATGCTCGAAGCTGGGAGTATGGTACAGTAGTGGCAAAAAAAAACCGGACCGACGGAATAATCAAAGTTCCCGAAATGAGCTACTGCGCATGCCACGCCCGCATTCACAAGATGGCGAGTAATCTATTGAAATTGTTGTAGTTTCGACTGCTGACGTAGCTAATTTCGAAAGCCATTAGAAAATAAGCTGGTAAAAATTCATGTTCTGGGAATAATAAGTTAATTACGTAGTAAAATATCGCTGCAATCGAAAAGTATTGGGAAGAAATTTGAATAAGAAACAAAAACAGTTTCCTTTCCAGGCAGGATTCGAACCACGAAAATCAGCTACAAGGGTCGGTCCGTTTTTTTTGCGACTATTGTACAATAGACCAGGAATGGTTTCCGTGCGGTAAGATCTAGATATCAAAAATAAAATGAATAATTTAAACTTCCATTTAAAACGATCACAACTGTTCGCCTCTAGACACTTTGTGACAATGTTGGGTTTGCCACAGAGGCCAATCTGTTTAGAATATGGGGTGCACCAGACCTGAACCTATATGATAACGACCTGTTCGCGGAAATTAAAGAACCACTAAGGGAAATCCGCAGAGATGAAATCGTAATGGTTTCGAGCGGTCTGTGAGAGAACCAATGATAGGGCAGGTGGAATACGTCGTCTACCACAGATTTGAATGTTTATCTTTGACATGGACTGTGATCGCATTAATAATCCGTAAAATTGAAATATTTCTAAATTGAATTAAGTTATAAAAATGATAGTGTTTACATTATTATCCTTACGGCCTGGTATTACCGTATTTGCTCGCGTACTTTGTGCCACCGCATATTTTACGAACCCTAAATTTTAAAGGATTATTTTGAACTTTAATTTTGCCCCGTGTATTTTCCGCACACATTTTACGTACAATTTTTTTTTTTCAGCGTAGTATTAATTTTCCTTCCCTAAATTCCATTGCCAATATTTGCATTCCACGTCATTGTCGATTGACCAGTACCCAACTCGACTACCTGCTTCACAAAGAAACCCTAAATAACGTTACTTCAACACTGATGCTTGTCCTTGTAAATTACCCTTAAGGGCAGTGACTGTGACAAGTTTTACTTTAACAGGTATCACAGCAACATGAAGAATGCATCAATCAACCACTTACAGGCCTATAAACTCGTGCAATGTGCTCAGTTAAAGACTACCAGGGGCGGACGCAGAATTTTTTTTCGGGGAGGGATTTGAGGAGATAGTAAAAATGGAGTAATGAGAAATAAGTTTATATACTCACAATTTGTTTCCGAGTCACTAACATTTACAAATTGGCCTGAGTAGCGTAGTCTGTATAGCCTTCTATGCTCGAAGTTGCGGGTTCTACCCCAACCCAGCTCGATGGCATTTAAGTGTGTTTAAATGCGACAGGCCTCATATCAGTCGATTTACTGGCATGTAAAAGAAGTCCTGAGGGAAAAAATTCTGGCACACCGGCGACGCTGATATAACCTCGGCAATTGCGAGCGTTGTTAAATAGACCATAATTTTTTAATTTTAACATTTACAATGACTGCAATACAAAAACAATGACAGAATGACATTTACAGAAGAAGGCGACGAGGATTCTTAGACATTTCATCCAGTACTTCATGAGCTTTTACTTCTACATTTTTATGTATATACATCAAGGCCAGTCCATTTAATCTGCCTGCTCCCATCGTGCTCCTCAAGTAAGTCTTCAAATACCGCAATGTTGAGAACGACCGTTCTGGTGTTGCTGTAGTTACAGGCAACGTGGAGAAAAGTTTCAGCGCCTTGCGAGTGCAGGGAAAAATAATTTCATTGCACCTGTTCAAAGATGATATAAAAACAGTAAGTATTAGGTGAAGATTTTTCTGATCAAGGAAATTTCTTCTCCACATCTTCAATTCATTGAAGAAAGACTCCGGTGATGCATCAACATCATTGGGCCACTGATTTACTACAGCCTGAACAGCAGTTTCTAAATCTTCATCTGATGCTCTCACTATGTTTTTAGACAGGAAAGTTTGTATGGACTTTAGGATTCCCTTATGATTTAAAAACCTGTCCTTGAGCTGACTAATGAAATAGTCTAAGAAGAGAAGGAAAATTAAAAGCCTAAAATACTCTTCATGACTCTCTGTCTTGAAGTAAGAACGCTGTGTTTGTCTTCCTGCAGTTCTTGGAATTTAACATTTTAGCAAAGAGAATTTACGTGGAAAACTCTCTAATTCCTATGTACATTCACGAATTAAAATTAATATTATTTTTGTTTCTTGTTTCGTAATTTTCTCATAATTTCGGGAGGGGATATATCCCCTTAATCCCCCCCCTTGCATCCGCCCCTGAAGACTACCTATTGAGAATGCTATGTCTGCTATGTACTTTGCATTCATTATGATTGTCATATACCCAATTTAATTATTATTTATAATTCATGTTTACCAGTAGTCTTAGGTGACAAAAGTACCAGATCAAGAAGTCTAATTAAAAAAATATATAACTTATATTACTCACCCCAATTTTTCAAACAGCCAAAATAGATTAAAAAGTGCGCAAATTACCCGAGCAAATACGGTAATTTCGATTTTGGACAACTTATTTCGTGGTCGTGGTTGTAATATCAATAATATTAGTAGTATTAGTAGTAGCAGTATTACATTTACTGACACTTTCAACTACAGAGGTTATTTTGTGTCAGAGTTCAACTTGAGTAAGAAATGGCTAACAGATTTTTCTTGGAGTCCTCTCTCAGAGACAAAGACAAAGTTCTTTTCATGCCGTCACGGGTCGTCGTGTTTTATCTGCCAGAGAAAGCCATGCTGTGGGTTTACCGCCCTTAAAAATCCATCTTCCTCAACCGGGATTGAAGTCGCGAACCTCCGAACCTAAAGCTAGCATTGTATTCGCTAAATCACCGAAGACATTATTTTATGTCATCATTATTAACCCAAGAGAAGTGTAGAACATTTTTGAGTTCAGGATATATTTCCTTCAATTTTACATAATACGCATTCCATTAACTGGAAACTTAATACAAATGAGATAAATTCAATAAAAATGAGTGTATAGCCTCTACTCGCAACAGGAGTGAAACTTTTTATGCTGTAAATACATAGTTAACGCCATAATGGTTCGTAAAATGAGAGAGTCAAATTTAACATTTTCGTACTCGGTACTCTACAGAATTTAAAAGTGAAACAATAAGGTTTATGGGAGTTGAAATAACATATGAAAAAATGAAGCACAAAAACCAAATTGATAGTTTATAAATTGTTCAGATATTTAATGCGCACTTCTTTAGGTAATGTCTTCACATTACGAACTGCAATTCAATCCCAAATCGCTGATACGAGTTAGATTAAGCATTTCACTCACTGACGTTTTGTTGACTGTTGGCGATGTAATAAATTCACTAAATCGTTGACACAATGTAACTGAACTGCAGAATAAAGGTTAGAAAATGCCTTTTTCTTATCTGTATTCTCGCGCTTGTTCTAGCATGCTCTGTTCCGTTTTTAGCTCAGTTCCCGGAAGTTCATTTGCAAGGTTTCTTTCACGTCACGTTCATTTCCTGATTTCGGTATATTTTCTAGCGAGATGCTTCTCAAAAATGTAATGTCACTCCACTTGTTTGCACTATATAACGTCGCTATACTGCACAGGTGCACTGCCCGGCGGCAGCCCCAATCCAAATAATTTATGCATTAATTTTATTTACGCGATAAAATAGCAGACGTATATAATTCTGTAACAATAACATTCAAAGCCTTTTACTTAACAGTATTGTCACAGAATTTTGTTTCACAGTATCCTTCCTAAAGAAGTATCAAATCAAAAAACGAAATATCTTGCAATGCGAATTAAAGCGAAAGAAAAAATAAAACAGGAAGAAAGTAAGGCAGTAAGGAAGAAATAAAGAAAGAAGGGAAGGGATGATCGAGGGGGAAGGGAAAATGGAAAGGAAGGAGGGAAGCGGGAGGAAGGAGGGAATAAGAAGGAAGGAGGGAAGTCGCCAATATTCTGTTTTATGTGATGAAGTTAGTATGAAGTTTTTATCTTGGAGTGCGTTGTAGGTGGGTAAATAAAAGACCTAAGTCCTTTAACAACCAAGAGCTGCTAATACTAAGTTTATTGATCAATCAGAAAATATAAGTTGATAGTAGAGAATGATGATGAAATTAAACTTAAACTAAACTAGAGACCGACACGTTTCGTAATCTTGTCTGAATATCTGTCTCCCAGCTCGCATTATGGAGTTTTACATGCCTCGGCGTGACTGACGTCATAGTTATCCTTGTACATGTGAAAGGCCACAGACTATTCTGGCATAGTCTAACTCATGATGTGACTTGGTTTGAACTTCATGAATACGTGCTTATATTAATAATATATAGACTTATAAGTAAACAAACTGACGCCCGTCCGTCTGCCTTACAGACGCGGCTGTGGGATAATTAATTTCAATTATAATAGTAATAGTATCATCCTTATTTTTAATAATAATTTCGTTACAGTAAGTGGATACTTATCAGATTTAAATACAGCTCTAATTAATAATTGTTAACAACGCTGCTACAATATTGTAGGCTTACTTCTGGAAGAAACTTACATACAGTGTTGTCAACGTTTGCCACATTCTCAATATATTTTTAAGAAATGTGAAAATTTTTTAATTTCTGTGACTTAAAATCGACCTTGATTTTATCAAAGAAACGTTTGGTACAGTTCATGTTCGCTCATTTTTTTTTTCCGTTTTGTATAAAATCTTCCATAATTTAGGAGTTTTCAGTGGTTTTTAAAGTGAATACGAAGAAAGTGTAAATGCAATTTCAAATAGGGAACTAATGTCCGCATTTCACGAGAAGATCCGAGCAAGGAATGCGAGTTTTTCCCCCACCCTTATAACCTATCTCCGACATGGAATCGGCCGGCCAATGACTGAGCCTTGTTTATCCAGCCGGCCAATGACAACACTCCCATCCGCCTGCTCCTTCAAGAACGCTGAGATACTGGCTTACTCTCTCCTCTTACCACGCAAGGACCATACTCCCCTCGCAGTGATCCTCTCGTGAAATTTGGACAGTAGTATATGATGCAGTGGTGCTGTTGTAATATTATCAAGCGAATCGATACCTTAATTAGAACGATTATCATGATTGAGGTTAATAATTGCTTCCTCCAGGAAAATCCTGCTGAGGGATTCAGATAGTGGGTTCTTCAGATAACAAATGTAGATATCTGAGAAGTTGGATCGATACGGTGGAGTTAGGCATGATATTAGTCAATGTGTCTTGCATTCATAACCGAAAATATACAGAGGGTTAAAAAATTAAAGAAACAAATTGTGCGAAAAATTTCTTTTTATAGAACAGCGGTTTGGTACATTCTCTTGCTTTAAACGAATAAAATTAGTTCAATTTACAACAGTGGATAAAAATTCGTCTTTACGGAGCATAAATAATTACTATTAAAGTGCAGACAAATTGACTCTTTACAAAGAATTTTAGCATACGAGTATTGTTCTATATTAAATAATTAATTTATGGAAAATTGGCATGTTACAGTAGTTATGGAATTATCATGACAACCAAATTTTTAATTTTGTTCGAAAATATATTCTTTCAATTCTGTTTACATGATCAAGATTTTTAATGTATACAGTTTCACTTTCAAGCACTAAATATTTACAAACATTTTCATAATTGAATTTTATTTATTTAATGAAATCATATTATGTAACATTTAGAGCTGTAATTGTGCCACTCTCTTTATCTCGGTCTATGTGATTGCATATTTTCTCTTTTTCTCTCAGTTTTATCCACTGGCTCTCTTGTCTTTTATGCCGTTTTTCTGTCTTTCTTGCTCTCCCTCTCGTGTTTCGCTGTCCCTCTTGTCTTATTCGCCGTCCTGATAGTAGAGATAGATGAGTAGATTATAGCGGAGAATGTTTGTAAACAGGAGTAAGGTAGACAGTATCGCATAGTATTCGGGATTGGAATTGAGGAATGATAAAGAAGGTGAAGAGTTAAAAATTACTGTACATCAGAAAAGATGGAGGACGAAAATAGACTGAAATAGCGTTTAACTTTATGTAATTGGAAAATATTGGGAGATATAGATGATAGCAGAAATAGTTTAGGATATATGATGGAAGTGGTGGACCGTATTTAGAAATGTGAGAGAAACCACTACCATGAAAGCCGTATGATGATAATAAATATGAATAAATATGAATGAATAAATATCCGCCGTCCCTTTTGTGTTATTTGCCGTCCCTTTTGTGTTATTCGCCGTGCCTCCTACTCGCCGTTCCTTTCGTGTTATTCGCCGTGCCTATTGTACTATTCCCCGTTCCTTTCGTGTTATTCGCCGTGCCTATTGTATTACTCCCCGTTCCTTTTGTGTTATTCGCCGTTCCTGTTTTACTCGCCGTAGTTGTCATCCTCTGAGGAGTTTAGTGCTGAGAGGAATGCGGTTCCGACTAGTCTAGCGCGGTACTGGAGTGGGAGGGAACAGTGACATAGCCAGTCTGGAAGGAAGTACAATCATACTGAAAACATTCGCCCAATTTACGAGAGCAGTATGCCTATTAGTTTTCTAACGTATTTTTGGCGAGATAGAGATACAACCATTCGCACTTGTGTTCAGAGAAGGAAAGTATTGTAGAAAAAAATTGTATTTATTTATTTACTTATTTATTTATTATTTATTTATTCTGGTGAAGTTAAGGCCATCACACTACCAGAAATACAAATACAATAAAACAAATAAAAAGAAAAATCATAATAAAACTGCAATACTATAAATGAAAAGAGGAATCATACTATAAAATTTAGTGATTAGTAGAATTGAATTAAATTTGTAAAGTAATCAATTTAAATATACTGCACTGCTGAACTCACTTGAGAAGTAAAACTGCTTGATTTGTATTTTAAGATATCACCAACAAATGATTTTCGCATGACATTATAGAAATCTGTTTTTCACGATACCAACCACACATAATCTAAAATTCCAATAGACTAAAACCAAAAACTTTTCCACACCATGTTTCCTTAAAAATGACTTGTAACGGTGAAATATCTAATATGAGTAATTCATATAATATTAACATAGCTAACATCAGGGAAATGTTTGAGCAAAAATTGCAAATATTTAATATATTAATATATTAATGTAAATTTTTATACTGAACAACAATGTAGTTTTATTATCTCAACAATAATTATCACTCTCTACAACTTAATTCTACTCCCTTCAACAATGGGATTTGCTCTCCACACAGTAACACATTATTCGTTAGTGCATTCCACAGACGACAATGACAATTTACTTGGACTATTACGAACAACAATGAACTGTTAATCTTAACTAATATTCACAAAGCACTATTTACAACACAGAACTGTCAGTTCTCAGTTCACAGCTCGTTTGTCTTGGCTAGTTCTTCTAGCTCAGTCACTCGCGTTCACAGAATCTCGAACCCCAGACCTTCGGAGACGATCCGCTGAACTTCGAACTCAGGTCCCCCAACTGCGGTCCACTGCACTCGAACTCCGGGCTTCAGGCTCCACAGTTACGGACACAACTCAAGTCGCGCTATGGTCTCGAAGCTGGCTGCACTGCTACACAAGACTGTCTGGCTTGCTCTCCACTGACTTTAACAACACTGCCTTACTGACTGACTGACTGACGTTCACTTGCGTCTTCTCTTTTATAACCAAACTATAGGTTCTGGAGAGTTCGCGAAAGATTCCACTCTCGAATAATCTGGATTTCCACTTCGACGGACTTCTGGGCGATTCGGGAGGGTCCGTCCCCCCTTCACTCCGCACGTAGCAGTTTGCTTCCTTCATCACTCGGCAAGTAGCAGGTGCGCGCGCAACCTCCCCTCGCCGCGTTGCCGTAATACACCCCCTCTGCCCTCTCAGCATGCAGATGCTCCCCGTACCAGCGTTTCGTCTGCCGCGCACCCTGTCGGACACGCGTTCGAACTCCGGTGCAGCTGTCACAATATTAATAACAAAACCATATAGGCCTCGGTAAACAATATGTATATGAAATATTCACACACTACTACAAACTGAAGACTGCATACTTTGGACGATTAATACTTCCCACTCCGCTCGGCTCGACTTGGCTATAGCAACAAAAGAATGTACCTGCACCCCCCCCCCCCGCACCGATGGCAAGAATACCTCAATTCCCAGCGCTAAACTCGTCGGAGGAAGAGAGTCGTATGGCATTAGCATTTTTAGTTGTACCCACTTTAACCTTCTGAATAAAATGTTAAAATCTTCACAGTTGAATTGCATTTACTTTGTAAACATATTTCACGCAATTATTTGGATTTTTTAAAGTCCTTATTAATGTTGATATTTTTCTTTTATTATTCCTTTGTTTAATTGAAGCACATTTGTCATTACTAAAATGGCGAAAATGTGTTCCGGAAATTTGGAGTATTTCCTACTCACTAAATTTGTCACTATATTGTGCTATAGTTATTGTTTCTCATATAAATATTACGAAAAGTAAAAATGTCGATGTATTACATTTAGATTACAGTTGATATCCTATTATTAAGTCAAATTTCACCGATCGACACACATATTCGTATTTATAAACGAAGGACGATGTTTACTGTGTCAGTGAGATGGATATCACTTTGAACCATGGAGCTGTATCCACCACACTTTTAACATAATACACAGGATGCAATGAGGCAGTGTCACGAGAAGAACGAGACCACCTCGCTGCTGAGTGAAGGACCGTGTTAGAAGCTCCATCATCCTGCTAGAATGCTTTTTACTAGTCACGAAGTGCGTAATGGCAACGCTTGTTTGCTACGCACGCCACAAATCTTTATCGCAATGTGCAGCCATTTAAAGTGAAGTTCCTTGACCATTGCTGCTTCTCCCGTATAAATTGCCTTCACCAGAATCCAGTTAATTTCTGTCACCAACAAACACGGAGCTAGGCAGATACTGCAATTACAGAGCATTCTGTGTAGGGACTGTGAATTTCAAAAGCATTGCTATGTTGCCCCTACCCCACCGGTCTAGTCTGTCTTACATAATACATCTCCCGCGACAGCAACCTTGTCTTCTCTGTCAGACTGCAGTGATTATCTTGAGGTAACTAGCTCTAAGATTCCCTCAATTGACATTAACTGCAGCATGTCTACTTTAGTAATAACTTAAGACTGTCCTCCAGTAAGTTTGACCCAGCACACGATTCGGAGTGTTCACCCTCTGCCCTTAAAACCGTGAGTTAATTCTATTAAAATATTGTGCGAAATTCAATTTGTTTTATTGCAAAGGTACATTACTTGACAAATATTATTCTATATTCATTTAATTCATAGTTTCTGCCCAAGGGCAGATCTTTCACTGCAAACCCAGCATTCTTCAGTTTTTCATATTTTCAGCCTTCCTCTTAATCTCCCCATATGATCCATATTATACGAGGCTGGTCCATAAAGTAACTTTCCCACTCGTCCCACAGCTAGCAAACCATATGTTGCGCGAAGCGACTGCGTGTACGTGATAGAGTAATGTCCTGGCATGGCACATGCGCTAGCGGAACTTTCCGAGTGCTCTCAGTAGCTTCGTTGCATTGGTTGAAGATGGACGTTCCTATTCCAGCTCCCGCCGCGTGAAGTGCGGTCAGTGATAAAGTTTTTGAATGTACAGGGCATAGCGCCGATTGTTTCTGCCCCATAAAATACTACACTCCACACAAAGCACTTCGCTAGTCTCTTCCTTAGTTTTTTCTGTTTTTTTCTCTAGAGGTCCGCAGAAGATGTTGATTTTTCTATTAAATCCTCCATATTAA
This sequence comes from Periplaneta americana, assembly GCF_040183065.1. Taxonomy (NCBI): domain Eukaryota; kingdom Metazoa; phylum Arthropoda; class Insecta; order Blattodea; family Blattidae; genus Periplaneta; species Periplaneta americana. Next base: position 158,672,535 of record NC_091119.1, read on the forward strand.
GTGGATTATTTCTTCACATTTTTAAGAGAGCAATGGGTGCAAATTTTGCACTTTTTGGTGAAAAATCATGTTTTTCGTTTTTTTTTTTTGTAGAAAATGAAGCTATGATGCCTACTTTATACTTTGACGAAGATTTAGAACCCTACGGCGGTTCTATAATTAATTATGTAATCTTTAGAAAGACTGCTCTCGCGAAGTTTAAAATGCATGCAAACTTTTAAACTGATTTTCTAATATTTCTCCACCCCCTCCCCATTTCTCCGTATTCACATAGCTAAGAATTCCAAGAATTTAATTCTAGGACGCTGAATGGTTAAGTTTAATTTCTCCCCTATTTTTGCAAGGTTAAACTAAAAAATCTGAGAAGATAGAAATTTTCTAAAGTGATCAAAAATATTGTAAACATATCCTTAAATTTGTGAGAGAGGAAAAGTTTTGAAAATATGATTATAATGTTAAGCTACTGAACCTATAAACATGAAACTTAAACACGCCATTATTGAAATCAATAGGATTATGTGTACAAAATATCAAATCTAGAGCTTAAAAGTAAAATAGAAATTTCACCCATCGTCCCCCTTAACGTGAAATGTTTATATAGTTCACATTCGAGAAATCTGATCACAGCTTCTGTTAGGAGAAATGGTTGAAACTTCTATTTTATAGATTTTTAAGTTAGAGACTTAATGTTTTGTTTACAATAACCTCTTACTGTTAGTATAAATACCCCGAATTGTTTTTAGTATCAGTTTAATAGCTTTGTGTTATTATTCTTGTTTTCAATTAATTTTGTCTTTTTCAAAATGTGTCTACTCCAACAAAATATATTACGGGTCTGTAAAAAATTCGCACGCATATAATGTAACAGAAGTGCCATAATTTGAATTTGTTGTTGTTCTTCTGCCTGACAAGTGTTAGGCCACAAGGCCTGTTACGGTCTCACATAAAATTTTCACGCCAACTCTTAGCAGGACGACCCACAGATCTTTGGCCATGTGGTACATAATCATAAATTGCCTTTGGGAGTCTACTATTACTCATTCTTTCCAAATGTTTCCAATTAGACTGATATTGAACAATGTAATCAAAAACTGGTTGAGTTTTTAGTTCCTTTGAAACTTCACAATTTCTTTTCACATCCCATTTAGTATAGCCCGCTGTTCTTCGCATGAATCGCATTTGAATTTTGAATGTATAATTGACCTGAAAAACGTAATCCAATCAGTTTAAAAATAATTTTTTTAGTGTTCGGCTAGTACATTTAATTTTTTAAATTTGGAAATATTTACTTAAAAAAAAAGTCTCTGTAGTTTTATTTAGTTAACCATACTTTTCAGAACATACAGTGAAAATTTCAATTTCATAACATGAAATTTTTCGGAGCCATAGTATTTGAATATGAGTAAATACAGTGAAAATTAAAAATTCGAAAAATGGCTCTAAAACGTAATTTTTCCCCACGAAAATCTGTTTGTATTGTGAAATATGTGAACTAATTACTCGTAGTAATTATAACTAAAATACGTATGTTGATAAAATGTGACCAACATGTAAATGAAAAGTGAGTCATTGTTTTTAGGTAAAAAATAGAAAAGAAACGGGAATTTCTCAGAAAATGATTAAAATTTCACCTAACGAATTCCTTAATACGGTGACGTCATTATTATAGTAGCATTGAAATTATGTAATTAAAATAAAGTATTTTTGAATCTAGCCTGACGTGATAAAACTAAACATGAAACAAATGATAATAGTGTGTTCGTTTGTGAACCTAAATGTAAAATCTTAACGAAATATTAAACTTAATTATATTTCGTAGACAAATGGGAGTGATTAATAAATGCGGGGAGTATAAAGACATAGTTAATGTAAAAACCTAATTCTAAAGTGCTTACCTGTGGTACTAATTTCCAAACGAATGCAATTCCCTATAATAACATATTATTCATTACAATAAATTTCAAACAACTCACTGGCGTCTTATTGATGTATGAATCGTTTCAACTAGACTATCAATTGAATTCTTGTCTCCAAGCTATGCCTAATGATATGAAAAAGCAAGTATCAAGTAATTAAGGAGAAGGCTCCGCCTCGTAAAATTTAAATGCTGGCAAGATAAAAAGACAAATAAAAGAAATATCAGGATTTTATTTCAAATCCCAAACATCCTTACCGATCCCAATGCTCATAATAATAATCACGAAGAATGTAAACGCTTCACTCAGTCACAAGAATTCCATGAATGCCCTGTCACGTTTTAAGGATAGCCCATAAATAAGAGTGACGCGGATTTAAGTCCGGTGATCTAGGAGGTCACCAACTATTATTCTGCAGTCGAACACCTCGCGTAATGCACGACATTTTTTGTTATTGTAGAATATATAAGAATGATTGAACCTGGGGTCTTCCGCTTCGTAGTCAGCCCCTTACATTTAAAAAATATTTGTTACAGCCGAAAATTGAAAGGGACCGCCTGGTTCATAAAGGTAAACTAAACACTTTAATAACGGGGAAGTCCTAGCTAAGATATGAGCAATTTAAATTGCCCTATTATTTTGTGTTTGCAAATTTCCTTCCTTAACCACGGGATTTTACATACTAATGTAAATACAAGTTTAAGAGCAGCAGGAGCTTCCCGCGGATCGTTGAGGTGAAATTAATCCATCCGCCGCTTTATGTATCAGCTTCCGAGTATTTAATGACGTGTAACAGTTGACAGGTGCGCAGCGCGTGTTCGGCATTCGAGCGTTACAAAAATGACGATTGAAGCGCATTTCCCTCTTGCCGATTATGTGGATATGCAAAATGTTCGATATATAACGCCGAAACCACGGACACTTACACAGTGAAAACGGTCCAGTGGACTGCAGTGTGGTGCTCAACCTCGTGTTTGGTCGTTACGAGAGCTTACAACTTCGAGGATGACAATGGAAATTTAACAAATTTGACGTCAGCCTACCAGGCCGGAATGTCCGCCAGTGACGTATAGTTTTGAGTTACAAGAACGGCAGTTTTGTTCCTGCTTAGGGTGTGATTGGAATTCCGCACATTTTTCTGAAAGTTAACTTTACTATTGTAGATTTTCCATTTCTAATAATATTATCATAACTGTTACTATCACCGGGACATCATTTTGCTTTTACTAACATTTCTAATATTAACCTGGCTATACCTTTGGATTAACGGTTGAGAACTCCCTTCCACGACTGGAGTTCGATGATACTGGCGTAAAATACAAACAAATCACTTCACTAGGTATAGGAGGGAAGAAAAGTAGTGCATCTATTTACGTAAACCAGGAACTATTACGATTTTCAGTTTGATAATTTTCGTTAGGTTTTTGTTTACTCAAAATACAGTACAGTATTAACAATAACTGTTTTTACTTACTAACTGAACTATCCAGGCGGACGTATTCATTATGCAATGTATAATATACTGTCTATAGCACATCAGCATACAATATGGAGAGTGCATTTAAATTGAAAAATAATAAAAATGTGGATATTAAAATAAATTGCTGAAAATGTTGGCCATTCATTTCTATACGAGCTTCAATTCTTTTGTGTGCATATTATCGAAAACATTTTCAAGCATATCTTCTGAAATTGAATGTATTGTTTCTGGAATGTAATTCTTTAATGCTTCTATTGTTGTAGGATGTTTAACAAACACAAATGTTTTACAGTAACACCAAAAGAAATAATGCAAAGCATCAGTCGACATGGGGGGCATAATCCTGTGTCTCTTGAAATAATAATTCTGTAGCTGCTGTATAACAGAGTACCTTACTTGCGTATTGTAATCACTTCACTTCTCTCCTATTCGCACAGATAAATTTACTCAGATTTCTGTCTGTCCGTCCAAGTAGTTATGTCTCAGGGTCGCAGAAAGGGGAGAATCATGTGACAATTACTTAACGAGGCCCTTTTATTTAAATTACTTTAAACAGTTACATAATATTACGTAGACGTCCAATTTCTGACAGCAAATGTTTTCAGAAAAGAACTAAGACAGCCCAGCCACTTGTCTTTACATAGGGGCCAGTAAAAACGGATGTTGGAAACAGGGAAGCGACGTAACCAGACGGATACAGTACATGTGCGAAAATGTGATTCAATAATGAATGGACTTTATTCACTGGAAAATAAGACCATATTTCTTGAACACACTATACTCACTCACTCAGTACTGTATACTGTGACCGTAAGGCGACTTTGACTGCATATGCGGCCTTGGGTTGAAGTTCACTAGTAGAAGGGGTGGGAGTGAAGTACATTAAAACACTCAGGTACAATAAAAATGGAAGTAAAAATAAAATGATATCCCTGTATAACTTCTTAATACTATAATTGTTCTTATCACAATCAAAGTGTCGTAATTTTTACTATTGTAATATCTACTAGCTGGAACGTCTTACAATTGTAGCTCTTATAATTGTAACTTCTTAAAATTGTAGTTACTTATTACTATAGTTAATTACTACCGTAAATTATTACTATTGTGGACTCTTATTATTGTGTCTCACTATTATTGTGGTTCCTCACAATAATGGCTTCTGACTCTTGTGGATTCTTGCTACTGTGGATTTTTGCTGCTGCTGTGGATTCTTGCTGCTATACAGTAATTTCTTGTTGCTGTGGATTCTTGCTACTGGGGATTTTTGCTGCTGCTGTGGATTCTTGCTGCTATACAGTAATTTCTTGTTGCTGTGGATTCTTGCTACTGGGGATTTTTGCTGCTGCTGTGGATTCTTGCTGCTATACAGTAATTTCTTGTTGCTGTGGATTCTTGCTACTGGGGATTTTTGCTGCTGCTGTGGATTCTTGCTGCTATACAGTAATTTCTTGTTGCTGTGGATTCTTGCTACTGGGGATTTTTGCTGCTGCTGTGGATTCTTGCTGCTATACAGTAATTTCTTGTTGCTGTGGATTCTTGCTACTGGGGATTTTTGCTGCTGCTGTGGATTCTTGCTGCTATACAGTAATTTCTTGTTGCTGTGGATTCTTGCTACTGGGGATTTTTGCTGCTGCTGTGGATTCTTGCTGCTATACAGTAATTTCTTGTTGCTGTGGATTCTTGCTACTGGGGATTTTTGCTGCTGCTGTGGATTCTTGCTGCTATACAGTAATTTCTTGTTGCTGTGGATTCTTGCTACTGGGGATTTTTGCTGCTGCTGTGGATTCTTGCTGCTATACAGTAATTTCTTGTTGCTGTGGATTCTTGCTACTGGGGATTTTTGCTGCTGCTGTGGATTCTTGCTGCTATACAGTAATTTCTTGTTGCTGTGGATTCTTGCTACTGGGGATTTTTGCTGCTGCTGTGGATTCTTGCTGCTATACAGTAATTTCTTGTTGCTGTGGATTCTTGCTACTGGGGATTTTTGCTGCTGCTGTGGATTCTTGCTGCTATACAGTAATTTCTTGTTGCTGTGGATTCTTGCTACTGTGGATTTTTGATGCTGCTGTGGATTCTTGCTGCTATACAGTAATTTCTTGTTGCTGTGGATTCTTGCTACTGAGGATTTTTGCTGCTGCTGTGGATTATTGCTGCTATACAGTAATTTCTTGTTGCTGTGGATTCTTGCTACTGGGGATTTTTGCTGCTGCTGTGGATTATTGCTGGTATACAGTAATTTCTTGTTGCTGTGGATTCTTGCTACTGTGGATTTTTGCTGCTATGTGGATTATTGCAGCTATACAGTAATTTCTTGCTAATGTGGATTCTTGCTACTGGGGATTTTTGCTGCTGCTGTGGATTATTGCTGCTATACAGTAATTTCTTGCTACTGTGGATTCTTGCTACTGTGGATTTTTGCTGCTGCTGTGGATTATTGCTGCTATAGAGTAATTTCTTGTTGCTGTGGATTCTTGCTACTGTGGATTTTTGCTGCTGCTGTGGATTATTGCTGCTATACAGTAATTTCTTGCTACTGTGGATTCTTGCTACTGTGGATTTTTGCTGCTGCTGTGGATTATTGCTGCTATACAGTAATTTCTTGCTACTGTGGATTCTTGCTACTGTGGATTTTTGATGCTGCTGTGGATTATTGCTGCTATACAGTAATTTCTTGTTGCTGTGGATTCTTGCTACTGTGGATTTTTGCTGCTGCTGTGGATTATTGCTGCTATACAGTAATTTCTTGTTGCTGTGGATTCTTGCTACTGTGGATTTTTGCTGCTGCTGTGGATTATTGCTGCTATACAGTAATTTCTTGTTGCTGTGGATTCTTGCTACTGGGGATTTTTGCTGCTGCTGTGGATTATTGCTGCTATACAGTAATTTCTTGCTACTGTGGATTCGTGCTACTGTGGATTTTTGCTGCTGCTGTGGATTATTGCTGCTATACAGTAATTTCTTGTTGCTGTGGATTCTTGCTACTGGGGATTTTTGCTGCTGCTGTAGATTCTTGCTGCTATACAGTAATTTCTTGTTGCTGTGGATTCTTGCTACTGGGGATTTTTGCTGCTGCTGTGGATTATTGCTGCTATACAGTAATTTCTTGTTGCTGTGGATTCTTGCTACTGTGGATTTTTGCTGCTGCTGTGGATTATTGCTACTATACAGTAATTTCTTTTTGCTGTGGATTCTTGCTACTGTGGATTTTTGCTGCTGCTGTGGATTATTGCTGCTATAGAGTAATTTCTTGTTGCTGTGGATTCTTGGTACTGTGGATTTTTGCTGCTGGTGTGGATTATTGCTGCTATACAGTAATTTCTTGCTACTGTGGATTCTTGCTACTGGAGATTTTTGCTGCTGCTGTGGATTATTGCTGCTATACAGTAATTTCTTGTTGCTGTGGATTCTTGCTGCTGTAACTTTCTACTATTGTAGCCCCTTACCTCTATAACTTTCTATTATTGCGGTTTCTACTATTGCAGCTTCTTACTACAGTGCTTTTCTTACTAATGTGGTTTCTTACAATTGTAGCTCCTTACTCTTGTGGTTTGTTACTATTGTAGCTTCTTACAATTTTAGAGTCTTGCAATATTGCAGCTTGTTACTATTGTGGATTCTTATTATTGTGAATTCTTACTATTGTAGGTACTTACTACTGTACCTTCTTAATACTGTAGGTTCATACTATATTTACTTTAATTTATGTAGCTTCTTATTACTTTAATATTTAATTTTGTGACTTATTACTGCTGAATTTGTAATATGTAGACTATTTGACTATGAGATTTGTAATCAATTTCGAATTTTGAAGAATATTCATATACGAGTATTACAATAGTATTGTAAAATCTTTGTTATTGTATGTAATTTTTGCTTGCAATAAAAATCTTGAAAATCTTGAAAGTTCTTACAACTTTCAACCCAGTTTCTACTTAAGACTACAACACTCAGTAGTCATAATTTCTTACTACTGTTAAATTTTTATTGCTAAAAATGTTACTGCTATAACTAGTGTTATTGATACTATTATAGTTCATGCTGCTGTTACTTTTTAACTGGATTGCTAGTACTTTTACTCTGTTGTTCTGTTACTACTAAGTTATAACTTGTGTAGCTGAAGCTGCTGTATATTATTATTATTATTATTATTATTATTATTATTATTATTATTATTATTGTTTATTTAACGACTCTCGCAACTGCAGAGGTTATATCAGCATCGCTGGTGTGCCGGAATTTTGTCCCGTATGAGTTCTTTTACATGCCAGTAAATCCACTGACATAAGCCTGTTGTATTCAAACACAATGAAATGTCATCAACCTGGGCCGAGATCGAACCCGCAACCTCGAGCACAGAAGGCCAGCGCTATACCGACTACGCTACCCAGGCCGACTATATACCGTTACTAAACGACATTTCATACAAGTTGAGAGGATGCGAAAGCATTTCTTTCCCCTGCTACATGCCCTGAGTTCGTCAGTAACAGGGCGGTAGCTGTTACCTCTTATACCTGCACCCCCCCCCAATAAAATATTAAATAAAGTACATAAGTGGATATAAAATCCAGTGACACAGATGTTTGACAATTACATGGCTGAGTATATTTTAGTGTCGTTTTTACAATATGTTCGTTAATAATTATAGTCAGGAATGTTAGTTTGTATTATGAAGTGAGGGAGTGACATAGTGCAGATTGTCCCATTGTGTATGCTGTAGAGTAGCAACTAGCGGTGGAGAAAACATTTATCTTCTGCTCTCAGTAGCGTTTTAATGTCCCAGTTGATATAAATAGCAATAAAATGAAATATAAACGATTAGTATAAACTTTTGAAATATAGATTATCAGTAAATATTTTCAAGAATATAATTTTTCACTATGTTGAAAGTCAATTAGTCGAACATTAATAAGATGGATAGTAGCATCTTCCCCTTCACTAATAGTTGAGAGTGTGAGTAGAGGGGAAGGCCTGTCAATCAAACTGAAATAGGGTTTAATAATGTGTGGCGTATGTTTATTTTGATATCACTGAATTGCTATATTTGCCAGTCGCTACTGCTTATACTGATTTTATTGATTTTATATTGTTGCTTCTAATACTACTGTACTACTGCAATAAATACAGCTAGACTACTACTACTACTACTACTACTACTACTACTACTACTACTACTACTACTACTAATTATTATTATTATTATTATTATTATTATTATTATTATTATTATTATTATATCATTTTCAAGGAAAACCTCTACACTAAAACATAACTATCATCTAAAAAATGTATTAATTAACAGAAAAGATTGTATTAGAGACCTCTGAGTATTAATTGACAATAAATTATATTTTCACAACCACATTGATTATATTTATAACCATGCAATAAGAATGTTAGGAATAATTCGGCCAATTACTCATTCTTTTTCAACACCTGACTCCCTTTTAATACTCTACTCTACATTAGTGAGATCGAAACTCGAATATACATCTGTAGTTTGGAACTCTATTACTAGTTCTGATTCGGCAAAACTGGAAAATATTCAAAGATTCCTGCCTAATAACTCCGGGTATAACTATGATAAAAAATACGAACACTTTAATTGTCGAAGCCTGTATGCCAGACGTCATGATCTCGATTATTTATTCTTATGTAAGGTCCTTAAAGGTTACATTAATTGTCAATCTTTCTTAAACAGTGTCAGCCTTCGTATTCCTATGAAGGACATGAGACATCACAAACTCTTCTATATTAGAAATTCTAAATCTTCCTCGCCGGTCTCCAGATGTATTAAACATGCTAACTTACATGTAGGCGATTTCGATCCATTCAATGTATAGAAGTACAGGGACATCGTTTTATTTTACTAACATTTTTAATATTAACCTGTCTATACCTTTAGAGAACCGGAAACACAGTTCGCTAACCCCTTCCACGACTAGAGTTCGATGATACTGGCGTAAAACACAAACACATCACTTTACTAGGTATAGGAGGGAAGAAAAGTAGTTCGTCCATTTACGTAAACTAGGAAATATCGCAATTTTGAGTTCGATAATTTTCATTAGGTTTTTATTTACTCAAAATGCAGTACTGTATTAAGAATAAGTGTTTTTACTCACGAACTGAGATATCCATGCGAATGTATTCATTATGCAGTGTATATTATACTGTCTACAGCACATTAGCGTACAATATAGAGAATGAAGTTCAATTGAAAAATAATCATAATATGGATATTTAAACACATTTTTTTAAATGGTGGCCGTTCATTTCGAAACAGGCTTCAGTTCTTTTGTGCATATTATCGCACAATAGACTACTGCATCTAATTCTAATTGCCAGTTTCGTCCTTCGTACTAGTAACTCATGTTGAAATATTTCTGTACCTACTGTATAAAAGAGTACCTTACGTAATGTAAATTCAATCTTCACTTCTGCCTGACCCGCACAAATAAAATTACTCAGACATGCTATCTACTGTCCGTCCAAGTGGTTATGTCGCAGGATCGTAGAAAGGGGGGAAATCACGTGACAGTTAATTACTTAACGAGGCCCTTTTATTTAAGTTATTTTAAACAGTTGCATAATATTACGTAAACGTCCAATTCCTAACAGAAATTAATGTTTTCAGAAAAGAGCTAAGACAGCCCAGCTTTTACAGAGTGGCGTGCAGAAGCAGGAAATCGGGATGCGACGTAGGCAAACGAATAGTACCTGTGCGAAAACATGGTTCAATATTGAAATCTCTTTCGTCACTGGAAAACGCGAACATATTTCTGGAACGTACTATACTCACTAACTCAGTGCTGTTTACTATATGCAGCCTTGATTCTGTCTGGAGGACAGTTGGAACTTCATTAGTAGAAGGGGTGGGAGTGAAGTACATTCAAAAACTCAGGTACAATAAAAATTGAAGTAAAAATAAAATGATGTCCCTGTATTAGAATATGGCAATGTCTTTGCTAATATTATTTGCATAATCCTTATACACAAATAGGTAGTTAGAATCAACTCCTTTCCCTAATATTCTATAGTATTAATTCTTGTAAATTATTGTAATCTATGTTCTTTATTTTGTGTTACTCAAGTATTTAATTTGTACCATAGTTGTTCATTTTAATGTATTAATTGTATCACTGTGCTCGACTTTTATTGGTCAGTGCCTGTTGTCCAGCACATAAATAAATAAATAAATAAATAAATAAATAAATAAATAAATAAATAAATAAATAAATAAATAAATAAATAAATAAATAATTAAATAAATAAATAAATAAATAAATAGACAAACAGACAAATAAATAAATAAATAAATAAATAAATAAATAAATAAATAAATAAATAAATAAATAAATAAATAAAAAATAAATAAATAAATAAATAAATAAATAAATGAGTGAGTGAATAAATAAATAATTATTTACTTGGAATGTCTATACAGAAGTTAGGAATAGTTCATTTTAACGTTTTCACTGCTGCCATTTACTTACTTACAAATGGCTTTTAAGGAACCCGAAGGTTCATTGCCGCCCTCACATAAGCCCGCCATCGGTCCCTATCCTGTGCAAGATTAATCCAGTCTCTATCATCATACCCCACCTCCCTCAAATCCATTTTAATATTATCCTCCCATCTACGTCTCGGCCTCCCTAAAGGTCTTTTTCCCTCCGGTCTCCCAACTAACACTCTATATGCATTTCTGGATTCGCCCATACGTGCTACATGCCCTGCCCATCTCAAACGTCTGGATTTAATGTTCCTAATTATGTCAGGTGAAGAATACAATGAGTGCAGTTCTGCGTTGTATAACTTTCGCCATTCTCCTGTAACTTCATCCCGCTTAGCCCCAAATATTTTCCTAAGCACCTTATTCTCAAACACCCTTAACCTATGTTCCTCTCTCAAAGTGAGAGTCCAAGTTTCACAACCATACAGAACAATCGGTAATATAACTGTTTTATAAATTCTAACTTTCAGATTTTTGGACAGCAGACTGGATGATAAGAGCTTCTCAACCGAATAATAACACGCATTTCCCATATTTATTCTGCGTTTAATTTCCTCCCGAGTGTCATTTATATTTATTACTGTTGCTCCAAGATATTTGAATTTTTCCACCTCTTCGAAGGATAAATCTCCAATTTTTATATTTCCATTTCGTACAATATTCTGGTCACGAGACATAATCATATACTTTGTCTTTTCGGGATTTACTTCCAAACCTATCGCTTTACTTGCTTCAAGTAAAATATTTCTTCAAATATTAGAAAAAAGTAAGGAATTGTATTTTTTGTCCTAGAATGGTGGTGGAGGAAATGTCCTTGACCAAAGCAGGAAACTAACCTCAGTCTCGCTTTGAAACTGCGATATCGTTGATCAGTTCCTGACCTGGCGGAACAATGGCAGAGTAACAAAGCCTGAGTGATTCAGACAAACATTCGTCTATCAGTGGATCTCCTTTGGAGACGAACGTCTCAGAAATCACGGCTCCATCAGTGAAACCTTTTACCGTCTACAAGGAAGTTGGTTTTACTAAGCGCATAAAATATATTTCGTACAAGGAGTTACAAAGGGAGGTATATGCAATAGGGTGGAGTGAAAATATGAAGTTCATGGTATCAAATGTAATACCAGGGAAAAGTTGTGAGGTGATATCATAAAGAACGATGCAAAATATATTTTCTCTAGATTAATATTTAGAGGTGCCCCAAGAGGATCATATTTCGAAATTTTCACAAAATTTTCAGGTTCAGATTTTTTAGGGACAGAACATTGTCCAATGATTTAATCTGAACAGGATACCAGGAACATGTTAAAAAATGCAGAGATATCATTTTATTTTTACTTCAATTTTTATTGTACGTGAGTTTTGGAATGTACTTCACTCCCACCCCTTCTACTAGTAAACTTCCAACCGTTCACGACACAGAGCCGAGGGCGCGTAAGCAGTACTGAGTTACTGAGTACAGTACGTTTCAGAAATATGTTCGCGTTTTCCAGTGACGAAAGAGCTTTCAATATTGAATCATATTTTCGTACGGGTACTGTCGTCCGTTTCCCTATGTCGCATCCCGGTTTCCGCCACCTGCTTCTGTTCGCCCCTCTGTTAAGTCTAGTAGCTGGGCTATCTTAGCTCTTTTCTGAAAACATTAATTTCTGTTAGGAATTGGACGTCTACGTAAAATTATACAAGTGTTTAAAATAACTTAAATAAAAGGGCCTCCTTAAGTAATTAACTGTCACGTGATTTCCCCCCCCCCTTTCTACAACCCTGCGACAAAACCACTTGAACGGACAGTAGATAGCATTTCTGAGTGATTTTATCTTTTCGGATCGGGCAGAAGTGAAGATTGAATTTACAGTACGTAAGATACTCCTTTATAGAGTAGGTACAGAATTATTTCAACATGAGTTACTCGTACGAAGGACGAAACTGGTAATTGGAATTAGGTACAATAGTCTTATAGTGCGATAATATGCACAAAAGAACTGAAGCCTGTATCGAAATGAACGGCCACCATTTTCTAAAATGTGTTTAATTATCCATATTATGATTATTTTTCAATTTAACGTCATTCCCTATATTGTACGCTAATGTGCTGTAACAGTACAATATACAGTACACTGCATAATTAATACTTCCGAATGGATAGCTCAATTCGTGTGTAAAAACACTAAGTGTTAATACAGTACTGTATTTTGATTAAACAAAAACCTAATGAAAATTATCAAACTCAAAATTGCGATATTTCCTAGTTTACATAAATGGATGATCTACTTTTCTTTCCTCCTGTACCTAGTAAAGTGATTTGTATTTTACGCCAGTATCATCGAACTCCGTCGTGGAAGGGGTAGCAAACGGTATTTCCTGTTTCAATCGTTAATAGAAAGGTATAGCCAGGTTAATATTAAAAATGTTAGTAAAAATAAAATGATGTCCCTGTACATGTTAAAAGACTCTGCATATTTTTGGTCCCCTGTTGTTTCATCTTGAAGTGTCACAGAAATCTCAATTTATAAGAAAATTGGGTATAGTCACAAAACTCTTACGTATGATATAATTAATATAATAAAATTAATAGAAATTCATTCTTCTGTGTTGCAGGGTATTTAAATCAGAATATCTCTAATTAATACAAGAAATCTGACCTTGTACCCTGTATTCGCAATGCCAGAGGGACTGGACCTATCACAATTACAACATTGCAAAATTCAAAGAAGAAGCAAACAAACTATTTGATATATACATACATCTTGATTACACAACTTTCAACACTGTATCACTTCGAAATATGTATGATAAGACTTTCTTGTGTTAAATTCTAACGTACCTTGTTTACATGTTTCGACCTATTATGAGTCATCTTCAGAACTAGTCGTTGCTGGTCTTGGCGCCTCTTGTGTTGTTTCCTGTGAGAGTGTGTTCGTGTGGTATAAAATGTAGTCAAAGAGTGTGTTCTGAAATTAAGTTGTGTGTTGAGAATTTCAATGGGGTGTGTTTTTATGTGTCTGTATATTTCATATTGTTCTAGTGTGTTTAGTTTCTGGCTTTTTGGTTGGATGTGTAGTATTTCCATGTCTGTGTTGATGTCTCTGTAGGTATGGTTAGCATTTGTGATGTGTTCTGCATATGTGGAGGTATTTTGTAATTTTGTTATGGCTGTGATGTATTCTTTGTAACGTGTTAGAAATGATCTGCCTGTCTGTCCTATGTAGAAGTTTTGCAAGTGTTACATTTGAGTTTGTATACCCACACACACTCTTTGACTCTTTGACTCCACTTTACACCACACGAACACATCCTCAAAGAAAACAAAACAAGAGGCGCCAAGACCAGCAATGACCAGTTCTGAAGATGACCCATAATAGATCGTAACATGTAAACAAGGTACGAGCGAAGAATAGAAAGACGGATGATAATTGGACCTATTCATTTAGTTGCCACTCAGAAAGAAATGAAAAAGAAAACAAGAATAAATCCTATTTTGTCCCTTTGGACCCCTTCAAATATACTGTATACTGCAATCCCAATTTAGAGTCTTCCAAATAAAGTTTAAGTATGTGATTTTACAGCAATTCATTAACTATGTAATGAAAAACAAAATAATAGAACACATATAAAAAGAGGCAAAAAATTATAATTTTAGGGAATTTCAAAGCTCTTGGGGCATCTCAAAAATTAAATATAGAAACTCCATACTTTTCATATTCGTAAGTTAAGTGAAAATACAGATTTTTGCAACAGTGACATTTAGAAAACAGATAGAAAACAATTTCATGTATAGATTCACTTCACCCTAATATGCAATTAAAATATTATACGTGAATTATATGTCATATTTATATATAGGCCTAAATAACTGTGTCATGGTAGCCGTTTTGACTTTTGTTTATAATAAGGGTCCAAGGCTAACTATATGAACTATTTCATGAGTTTTATTTTTTGAGCACCTTCTGTTCACTAGGGTTAGGGGAGAGTTGGGTAGTATCGGACATCGGGTAATATCGGACAGTGAGTTTCTTTCATCTACCACCAGATGATAGTACCTGAATAACATTGTTACGTTTCTGTGATGTCTCATGCCATGTTATTCAGGTACTACCATCTGGTGGTAGATGAAAGAAACGCACTGTCCGATATTACCCGATGTCCAATACTACCCAACTCTCCCCTACGAATTTACTTACAGAATATTCACAGTCATGTTACGAAATGTTGTGCACCTAATATCGCCAATATTCGTTATTTCATTTCGTAAGGAACATTATTGTGTTGGTTTGCAGATCAAAGATATGAAAGTGATACTCCGTTACACAGTGAAGCAGGACTAGTTCAAACACGAAAATCTATATATCGATCTGCATCGCGTTACTGCACCTCTGCAAGTATTGGACACGCCCCTCAAGAACGCACCTGGGGGCAAGCAGTGAGGATGCTTGAATGGAATTAATCGCTTTCCCTAACTACGTGTCAGGTTCTGTATTGTATCATCATCATTACGGGAAGACATTGTATAGCCTTGGATAATCTTCAACGAGATATGTCTCAGTTTATGCAAAGACAAAATTATACGATACGAAATTCTCCACTGAGGCAACAAAATCAAGGGCAATTTATAAGGAAGCAATTAGGCGTAAACTTAATGTAAACTAAATAATAAAGCTATAGATGTTCCTTAAAAAGAGAGGACATGCCTCTGGGATAATATACAGTAAAATACGAGTATAACGAAATCCTAGAAGAGCTCTGAAATTACTTCTCTATAGTGAACTTTCATTCTAAATGCTATTTCACAAGAGAAAAAAGGGTGTTTGTTCATTTACTTTTACTTACGCCGTAAAGTCCACACATTTTAATAATAATAATAATAATAATAATAATAATAATAATAATAATAATAATAATATTATTATTATTATTATTATTATTATTATTATTATTATATAACCAGAAAAATATTGTGGCAACACTGCTAGAAACTTCTCGTTGCTTCGGGATTCGATCTCGCGACCGTCAGAAGGAGAGCGAGGTCGACGGTGGCTGGGCGCGTCAAATGAAGTTGCGCAAGCATCTACTTCCTAGGGCATGTGCTGTGTGGTGCGAGGAAAAGGGGGGAAGCTGGAAGCCAGGCGCACTGATTGTTGTAACGAGAATGATCTCGAAATCGTAGTTTCTGGAAAGTATGGCTTAACTTATAAAAAGTGAGCAGCCTTCGAAGAAGTCGTTGTAGTCGTTGCTAGTTTTTGGACAGCAAGCCAATCAGTCTTGTGTAGCAGTGAAGCCAGCTTCGAGACCGGAGTTCGACTTGAATGTGTCCGCAGCTGTGTGAGCGTCCTGGCCAGTGGACTGTCGCCGGAAGTCCTGAGTTCGAGTGCAGTAGACTGCAGTTGGGGGACCTGAGTTCGAAGTTCAGTGGACTGTCTCTGAAGGTCTTGTGTTCGAGATACTCTGAACTTAAGTGACTGAGTTAGAATAACTAGCCAAGGCAAACGAACTGTGAACTGAGAACTGACAGTTTTGTGCTGTAAGTAGTGCTTTGTGAACATTAGTTGAGATTAGGAGTACATTGTTGTTCGCAATAATCCAAGTGAATTGTCATTGTCGTCTGTGAAGTGCAATAACGAATACGGTGTTGCTGTGTGGAGTGGAAATCCCATTGTTGACGGGAGTGTTTAAAGCAAATTGTAGAAAGTGATTATTGTTGTGAGAATAAAATTATATTGTTTTGTATTAAAATTACAATATGATGCAAAAAAATTGTAAATTAACAAAATTCTAGCACCCTCCTCAAAGACTCTTTTCCTGCTCAGGGGAGGATTTCATACATAATAAATTTACATGCATAAATTACAATAAAATAATATCTAAAATTAATAATTATTCATAACAAATTGTTTACAACATTCTTAAATTTCAAACTGTTGGAGGTAAATAGAGGTGGATGTTGGAACACGATACCCATGTTGTTTTCCTGTTGCAGTTATGGTCCGAAAAAAGTTTTGCAATATGTCCAGGTATGGCTCTGATCGAACTGTTTCCTCTGCGAAGATAAACGGCCCATAAGGATTATAGCGACTTACCGTGCACCAAACATTAACTTTAGGACTAGTCCGTTCCGGTTTATATGAGACTTGTAACTCGTAGCCCTCTGAACACCGTACTCTGGCTGAAATCGCCTTGGAACAGACGTTACACTTCAAATTTAACAAACCACAAGACACACTTCGCTCGTTATTGTGCAGTAAACGGCATTTTGTTTATTCGCTAGTTGCCGAGTAACTTCTTTTGTTTCTTATGCGGTAACAATGATGATACAAAACTCCCGTACTTCAGTATCACCATAGTCTAGTATATAGTCACGAAGCTTGAGTTGATGAGGGTACTAGGAACAATAGACTGTGCAGATACTATTTCGCATTCTCTGTGAAGAGGCGATAGTAGCGATCCTAGTGGTTAGCAACTATCTATGGATGCATATTTCCTATCTATTGAGCTTCGTGACTGTATTTACTAGACTGTGGTATCACATTGGAACTGAAATGAATTCTACAGCACCCCTATTGTACATTTTATAGTATTTTATTTTATGTCTTCCCAAATGGCCCAGACTATATTGTAAGCTTCTTTTATTCGAAAACAACGCCAATCCTTGTATAACAAGTTTATGTTATTGTGCATGCCACTTAAAAACTCGCTCAGTCCATATAGACCGTTGGATAAACAACTTACCCAGTCCTCTTATAAAAATGGGCTGAACACTTTTTGAGATCACACACTTCAATTCTATTTTTATTTAATAAAGAGTACCAAACCGTTTTACAGGAATTATTCAAAGTAGTACCCATCTGCATTGACACATTTCCAACATCTTGCAATGGAAAGTATTATTCACATCATCTAAACAATCATAATAAATAGATGAAGGATGCGTAGAACAGAGAAAAATTCTCTCCGGCACCGGGACTCGAACCCGGGTTTTCAGCTCTACGTGCTGACGCTTTATCCACTAAGCCAGCGTTTCCCAAACTGTGGTCCGCGGATCACTTGTGGTCCTCGAGGTCTGTCCTTGTGTTCCTTCAAAAAAGACAGAAGAAAAAATAAAATTCAAACGAATTGTGTTTCACACTATAGCTTAAAATCTCAGAGTTTGGAAATGACACATGGCAATCAAATTTCACTTTTTCTCTCTGTACTGCATTTTATGAAATTTATTACCTTACCTGTCTATCGACTTCCCACTCTACTCTCAGCAAAAAAAGATGGATTTAAAGCAATATATACGTGGTGTTTCTCGACATCTTTTCCCTGCACATCTGGCGCCGCGCCTGTAGCCCAGCCAGGGACTACCCGAATTCATAACAGAGGACCAAAGTACCGAACCTTAATTCAATTTTAAAATATAAATATAGGTCTATTGGTATTAAAATATGCTACGAAAATGATAAATTTTCTTTCGAAGGGAACAAGAGTAAGATGGTCCGCGGAACTGTTCTGACTTTAAAAAGTGGTCCCCACTTCAAAAAAGTTTGAGAAACGCTGCACTAAGCCACACCGGATTCCAGTTTCGATGTCGGATTGAATCCTCTCAGTTTAAGTTCTGCCACTACTGAGAGGGATCCAATCCGGTATCGGAACTGGAATCCGGTGTGACCTAGTGCATAAAGCGTCAGCACGTAGAGCTGAAAACCCGGGTTCGAGTCTCGGTGCCGGAGATGATTTTTCTCTGTTCGACCCATCCTTCATCTTATGGTAACGCAGAATACCTGCACGGAAATATCATATGTACTTCGGTACATCATAATAATATAATAAATAGAGTATAACTCTCACGCTAGAAGCAAACTAAGAGACAGCACAGTAGGCTATAATATACAAAAAACGTTTCTTATTATTCTTATTAACTTTTTGTCTAACAGCTGGTGCAAAGTGTTCTTCATTAATCTATATGAAGTCGTTGTCTAGACCAATTTACCGATAGAGTCGTTGCGAAGTGTGTTCCACAGGAAACTGGTCTACGCTACGTCCGCAATCAGATAAGAATATGATGGAGATTTGTTGGGATGCCACAGGGGAACCGGAGCTCCCGGAGAAAACCCCTTTTTACCTGAACCACGGGTTTGGGCAACGTAAGTCGTAAGTCGGAGTTACATCAGGGATCGATCTCGGATCCACATGATTATGAGCCCAAAGCTCTAGCTACTAGACAGTCGTGGCGGCTATATTCTTGTTAACTTATAACTATTTATAAACTTCATAACTGTGCAAATAACTGTTAACTATAAATTATGTACTTACAAACTATAAACTATCTATCGATAGTCGAAACTGCTTTGTGATTTATCACTGACTTTGGAGTGCTCTAGTGCCTTTGACTACTTGGACAAAGAACGTGTCTGAAATGATGTTCTTATAAAGGAAATTCGTTTTCTGTAGCAAAAGAAAAAGAGTCTGAAAAAAGGCGATGGAGAACAGTAATGACGGAGGAAAGAAAATAAAAAGGATGGCAGAGTACACAAACGGATGTGGACTAATGGATTTAAGTTGACTTTCGAATTTCTGCACAATTATGAGAGGGACTGACTGGTTGGAGCAGTACAAAGTCATGCCTGGTTGCTTAAGTTATCCTCGATGCCATGTATAATGAAAACTCGGTCAGCTAACAGTGAGAAGTTACTTTTTTAGCGAGGTGTTTCAACATAAAAGACTACAAGTGTGTGCAGTATAAAAACCCTTTCCCTATATTTACTCACGTTGTAGTAGTCCACTTTGGCTCTGGGCATTTTCTGTTTGTGAAGAGCAATTTCTCAGAAACTGCTGGTCGGTTTTTATTTATATTCAGTATCCACAGGTCAATTTACTCAGTGGTGAAATATAATTAATCTTGAATAGATCGCATTTTTGTATTAAGACTACTTATGGAAAAATACAAGGAAAAATCGAAATACATAGATTGGTTTTACTGACTTAGAAAAAACGTATGATAACGTTTGCAGAAAAATATTGTATCGAGTCTTAAGAGAAGCATCAATAAGTGCAGATGCTTTAGCAATTTTGAGATCAATATATCCAAAGAAATTTGGGATTTCCCGGTCTCTGATCGGGTCAGAAACCCTGATAGAACTGATATTTAACCCTCGCGGTGAAGTCCGGGAGCCTAATTAGTCGAATCCACTCTCCTCACCTCCATGTTGGGGCCCCCTTAGGTTTTTTAAGATGCCAAAGAGAGAGTGGTGTGCGGAAAGCAACGGTAAGCTACCACATTCCTATCGTTCCCAAGTAAAACTGCAATCATGACAAGACTAGTGAAGTGCTTTGTGTGGAATATGGCATTGGTATGAGGCAGAAACATGGACATTACGACGAAGTGAAGAGAAGCGAATGGAACCATTTGAAATGTGGATATGGAGAAGAATGGAGCGTGTGGAATGGACACACAGAATAAGAAACGAAGCTGCGTTAGAAAGAGTGGGTGAAGAAATAATGATGCTGAAACTGATCAGGAAGAGAAAAAGGAATTAGCTGGGTCATTGGCTGAGGCGAAACTGCCTACTGAAGGATGCACTGGAAGGAATGGTGAACGGGAGAAGAGTTCGGGGCAGAAGAAGATATCAGATGATAGATGACATTAAGATATACGGTTCGTATGCGGAGACAAAGATGAAGACAGAAAATAGGAAAGATTGGAGTAAGCTGGGTTTGTAGTGAAAGACCTGCCCTTGTGCAAAACACTGTGAATGATCAATGACATTCAAAGAATAAATGTTAAATTAAAATCAGAAATCATTTCTCCACAGAATTTAATACAGGGACATCATTTTATTTTTACTAACATTTTTAATATTAACTTGCCTATACCTCTGAATCAACGCCGTTTGCTACCCCCTTCCGCGACTGGAGTTCGATGATACTGGCGTAATATACAAACAAATCACTTTACTAGGTGTAGGAGGGAAGAAAAGTAGTTCATCCATTTACGTAAACTAGGAAATATTGCACTTTTGAGTTTGATCATTTTCATTATTATTTTTTTTTTGTTTAATCAAAATACAGTATAGTATTAACAATGAGTATTTTTACTCACGAACTGAGCTGTCCATGTGGACGTATTCATTATGCGATGTATATTATACTGTCTACAGCACATTAGCGTACAATATGGAGAATGAAGTTAAATTTAAAAATAATCATAACATGGGTATTTAAACACATTTTTAAAAATGGTGGCCGTTCATTTCGATACAGGCTTCAGTTCTTTTGTCCATATTATCTTACTATAGACTATTGTACCTAATTCCAATTACCAGTTTCGTCCTTCGTACTAGTAACTCATGTTGAAATAATTCTGTACCTACGTACTGTAAATTCAATCTTCACTTCTGCCCGATCCGAAAAGATAAACTCACTCAGAAATGCTATCTACTGTGTCCGTTCAAGTGGTTTTGCCGCAGGGTTGTAGAAAGGGGGGGGAAATCACGTGACAGTTAATTACTTAAGGAGGCCCTTTTATTTAAGTTATTTTATACACTTGTATAATTTTACGTAGACGTCCAATTCCTAACAGAAATTAATGTTCTCAAAAAAGAGCTAAGACAGCCCAGCCACTAGCTGGCGAATTAAAGCTGGTGGGGGAAACCGGGATACGACGTAGGCAAATGGACGACAGTACCTGTGCGAAAATGATTCAATATTGAAAGCTCTTTCTCACTAGAAAACACGAACATTTTTGGAACGTACTGTTTACTATGGCCATAAGAGTACTATGACTGTATATGCGGTCTTGGTTATGTGTGGAGGACGGTTGAACTTCATTAATAGAAGGGGTGGGAGTGAAGTACATCCAAAAACTCAGGTACAATAAAAATTGAAGTAAAAATAAAATTATGTCCCTGTATAAAAAAAAGGTTGATACAAGGTTGTTGTCTATAACCATTACTTTTAAAAAATGTATTGATTTATGTCGTAGCAACTGGTTCAGGAAAGGAAGTATAACACAATTGGAATTCTAATGAATCAACAATATTTTTACATTAACTACTTATTTATGGATGATCAACTCATATATTCTCAGGACACTGAAGATGCATGTATAAAGTGGGAACTATACTCAGGGCATTTCAAACTGACGGAGCAAGGTGCAGCAATGAACTGCATTTGTCAGGTGCGCTTATTCCAAATTCTGGACCATTCTCCTCATCTAAAATCAGCTGGTACAGCCGGGATTACCAGTGCTTCAGTTCACAGTTCAGTTCAGTGACTCGTGCGTGATTTGTATATTTGTGCGTTTGTACGTGACCGTGATCCGCCAGTTCGAAATGCGCTGAGTATAGTACATAGAAGGATATGAAAATGGGGGTTAAATACAAATTATAAGAAATCTGAATATCTTCTCTTGAAGATGGAAAATGAAGAAAAGTCAGAAATTGAAAAAGAGGGAATTAAAATGGTCAATAAACTTAAATATTTGGTGTCAATTAAAAATAAAAGAAGAATAAGTGAAGGAAAGAATAAGTTATAATTGGCGTGTTGAATTCGGTTCTTTCGGAGTAGAAACATTTCAAATAGAACAGAAACCCTCTTTTATAAGTCACTGGTACTAAATGTTAAGTTATACGGAGCAGAATGTTGAACGCGAGAGAGAATACACGAAAACAAATTATTGGCTACTGAAATGGATTTTTTACGGAGAACAGCGACAAAATCAAGAAGGAAAAAGTAATTAGAAAACGAAGAATAAGGAAAATAATGGAGGTGGGAAAGGACATTATTGAAGTAATTGAAGAATTAAGATTAAAATGGTTTGGACACGTAAAGAGCATGAAAAATGTAAGAGCACCGAAAATGATGCTGGAGTGGATTTTGGAGGGAAATATATAAAGAAAACAATTGATGGATGACGCCAGAAGTATGACTAGAAAGGCAATCAACCTATCGGGAATCTAACTCAAGCCCGAGCGCAGCTCCGGATCAGGAAGCAAGCGAGTCTGCCGCCTGATCTACGCTGATGACCAGAGACCAAAAGTTTAGGCAGGCAAAGAGGCATCACAAATAGCTATAATACGCAATAAAAGGCAATTACAAAAACCTTGCACTTGACCCACAACCTTGCACTTTCCACAAAGGGATTTCGGCAGCAAGAAAAGCTTTACATATTTAAGTCGAATGCAAATTGAGATTTTCGACTTGATGTTGCAATTACTGTTGAAAGCAAAGAAATCTTCTTCACAGTACCTTGGAAAGTGCACTTTTGTGTTTGGTTGTACTGATATGTTGCGATATGAAATATTTAGCTAGCTACAACAACGTCGCAATGAAAACTGAAATAAAAATAATCGGTAAAAATAACGTTAGATCCGAACTCATTGTTGCCTTGTCAAATAAACACAAGCGACAATTAAAATGCTTGCTGTTATACATTTTTGCACGGTAGCACTCATTGTTGCAAAGAGAATATGAACTGACTGAAAGACAATAATATACATTCGGTGAAGTCACTTTCATTGTAGCGGTTATAGAAATAAATTAAAATATACCTGTAGGCAATTTTTAATAATAAGTTAATAAATAATAGATTAATAATCAAATAAAGGCAAAAAAAGCATTTATTTTGTAAATTGGGCAAAAATCCCTTCCAAGCCAAATATATCAGCCTATCATAATGAAAACGCGGTATTGTACCACGAACCCAATAAATATAAAAGAAAGAAAAGAAAGCTTTATATTTAAAAAAAAAGGAAGAAAAGGGCAACATAAAACTGTGACGTTTCAATCACAAAGGTATAATTCGTTCAGATTTACTTTCAAAATGAAGATAGATTTAACGCATTTAAAAAGACATTCTGCCAAAATTCCGGTCTCTGCTGATGACTAAAGAATGTATAATTACATAAGTAGTTGAATTATACAAAAGAATATACCATACATAGCAAGGAGTTTAACTATACAAAAACATATAATACACAGGTAAATTAATTCAATTTACAAGCCCAAAGAATTCATCAGCCGAGCCATTCAAAATTATGCAGTATATAGCAAGCAGATTCATACAATTTACAAGGATATATAATTCAATCAATGTAGCAATTTTGATGCTCTGTATGTCATATTCAAGATTTTGTAGTTAAATTTTTGTTCCAGAGAACGCATCACTTATTCTTTGTTGCGTTTTAATCAGTATTGGCTTTTTCCACTACAAATTCCACTTATCCATTGCTGGAATTTAAACCAATTTGCTACGTTACCAATGACATTCTTTTCCTCTCGCCAATGTTTAAAATTGATACATTCATTTGTGTAGTATGTTTCGCCTATTTAGGGCCCATATATTATTATTATTATTATTATTATTATTATTATTATTATTATTATTATTTATAAAATTTGATGTGTTTATTGTCAGTATCTTGTCAATACGATCACAAACTGTCTGATGTGTTTTGTATATCCATAATATAGTGCTCTTGTTAGTTTGTGAAGTTCAGTAATGTATCTACATGTCATATTGGTTGTATCTGGTGGTATACTCAATAGCAGTCAATGCCTCAAATTGTGGCACAATGTACTGAAGTGTATCTGATTCTCCTTTATATCACCTACAAGAATCATTTGGGAAGTTTCCGTCTTTCATTGTGAACATCAACTAACTTTCTCTCGACACTATCTGATTGCCACTATGAGTCTCTCAGTCTAGACAAATTTATCTGGATGAGAGACTTACTTGCTGGATGTTGGAATATCATTATGATGCTGGCTTCATTCATTTCGACGGCGTCCATGAAATGTTTTGTGTCCATTTTTTTCATTTTGTCCTGTATTCTCATTAAGTTTCCAGGCTTGTTTTAATAAGCAGGGAATAATTTACAATTCATTTTGATTTTCAGATAAATCTATTCAAGATAATAAATTTATTTAAAATGCTCAGTCATATGATTTACCAATTTTGCAAATTTATTATTTGCTAATACATCTTAAAAATATATTTATGAACTTTTTGCCTGTACGGCATCATCAGATATTAAACAATTTGACGAGATCTAAACATAAGTCCATTAAGTTATATATATCATTCAACCTTTATGCATATTACTGTTGTACAATTTAATGGACTTATGTTAAGATTTCGTCAAATTTTTTAATATCTGTTGATGCTGTACAGATGAAAACGTTCATAAATATCTTTTTTTAAGATGTATTAGCAAATAATAAATTTGCAAAATTGTTAAATGATATGATTCAGCATTTTAAATAAATTTATTATCTTAGCAGAGAATAGGTTTACGAGTGGGTAAGATTTTCCTACTTGTATTACGACTTAATTCAATACAGAATGTATGGGAAGTACAGGGCTTGTCTACTTGTATTATGGCTTGGTGCAACGGAGAAGGTAATGCTCTAAATACATATTTTGATTATTTACAAAAAGAAAATATCTTACTGTCGCTAACAAACGAAATCACTTCCATCACACCTGTTTAGCTTAGATATTGGAAAAATAGTGAGACAGATAAAAAAAATACGGATTACGGAATGAATTATCAATACAAAAATTTAACAATGCTTTTGCAGGCGATATATTATTACTTAGAGAAACATAGGAAGAAATAAAAACTTCGACGAAAATGTTACATATCCATGGAAACACTTGGCTTTATCCACCACAAATACAACATCGCTATCGTCCAGATTTGAACACTGTTCGCGGTTGTCACATGCCAGTACTCTTCCAATTGGGCCACCAAGGTGACTAAATAATCCACTGTCACGTCAGTGTTGTCTTCTAAACACCCGGTGCAAACAGTAGTAAATCGTCACTTTTACCCGTCATCGCTGATGAATGGATATAGGTGCGGATTTGATAGGAGAGTCACTCACACAAGTCGCTACTTTTGCTGTGCAACTTTTCTACTGCAGCTGAAAAAAGTTGCGTGTCGTATTCACACGTAAGTCAAAGACGCGCGCTGCACGCTACTTTTGCTGCGCAACTTTCCTATTGAAGCTGCAAAAGTTGCGTGTCGTGTTCACACGTAAGTCAAAGAAGCGCGCTGCACGCTACTTTTGCTGCGCAACTTTCCTACTGAAGCTGCAAAAGTTGCGTGTCGTATTCACACGTAAGCCAAAGAAGCGCGCTGCACGCTACTTTTCGTGCTGCGCAACTCGAGCGCTGCAAAAGTTGCATCTGGAAATTGTGAGTCTGTTCACACACGAGGTACTACTTTTGCTGCAGCTTTGCATCTCCGTGTTCATTCTTCAAAGCATTTTATGGTTATGTTCACATTAGAGTTCCAGATTATTAAACTCAAGAGATAGCTTTCTCATCACCTCTTTTAGTTAGGAAATTGAGAAGATAACGTTGAATTACATAAAGCAGAAAATGCTGGAACAAAGAAACGATAGATCATACAACACAGTTTGAAATTACGAACTCCGAGGAATACGATGAAGGGCATGAATAGGCTATAATATTATACGAACTTTCTGTATTAGGAAAATCATTTTTTAACCCGTCTTTATTGTATTGGCTTCAAAGAGAATGCATTATTTTTAACATCGTCTTAAGAAATTTGCTCTGCAGTAGCAATTTCTGCTAAAGCCTTTTACTTCTTGTTGTGGGAATCGCCATTTGCAAATTCCACAGGAATTCTCTTGGTTCAAATAGGTTTTGTATATACACTATCTACCAAAGAGCAATTGGGCACTGTTTTTGCTCCTTTGGAATCTCTTGTTGCTATAACATCAGCCACCATGTCAGGCATGCTCTCCACTAGTTTGTGTAGGATATCCACTGGAATGTGTCGCCATTCCTCTTGCAACATGGCACACAGTTGGACAATGGAAGTTGGCTGCATATCCCGAGACCTCAATCGCCGGTCCAATTCGACCCAAAGGTGCTCAATGGGATTGAGATCAGGACTCTGTGCAGTCCAGTCCAACCTATGAATATTATTGTCTGCATACCACTGCATAGTAGCCGCCGAAACACGGGGCCAACTTCCATTGTTCAACTGAGTGTCATATTGTAAGAGGAATGGCGACGCATTCTAGTGGATATCCTACACAAATTAGTGGAGAGCATGCCTGACAGGGTGGCTGCTGTTGTATCAACAAGAGGTGGTACCACGAAGTTCTAAAGAAGCAAAAACAGTGCCCGATTACTTTTTGGTAGATAGTGTATTATTCTCTTTTAAGTAGTACTACGAAATTGACATTATTTGTATTATAAAGCTATCAGGAAAACGCCTATATACTTCCATGATAACCAATAGCATATTCTCATAAGTAGACAGTGGATGCGGGATGACTTATCGTTGAATGTAGGTGCACATTTACTATATGTTACATTTTTTTCATTCAGACCATTGGCTTAACAAGTTTTAAACGTAAACGGACGACGTCAACATGCTACTGTATCTCCGTACAATCAGAATGAAAAGAGATACGTGGTGTGTCTAAAAAGTTCGGTGAATGGTGTCATATCTGAACGGCAACTTGGCGCAGAGACTTCGGGAGAATAGATACACAACATGCAATGCATGTGACTGGCAGTGTAAACAGCCTGCGACCAGTTGAACTTAGTCAGTGTGAGAGGAAGTGTCACAGCGCAATGGAGCCACATGTAAACATCAAGTTCTGCTACAAATTGGGGAAGACTGCAACGGAGACACATGGAATGTTGGTGCAGGTGTACGGGAGGGTAGCCGTGAGCAGAAAATGTGTTTACGAATGGTTTAAACGCTTCCATGAAGGGAAGGAAACAATTGAGGATGAGCCACGTTCAGGTCGGCCATCGACAAGCAGAACCCCACAAATGATCGAGAAAGTGCGACAAATGCTGGCACAAGATCGGCGACTGACTCTAAGATCGATTGCGGAGGAATTGGACATTAGCAAGAACACGGTGCACACCATCGTCCGCGACGATTTGGGTAAGCGGAAGATCTGCTCCCGATTTGTGCCGCACAAGCTCACAGACGAGTAGAAAGCAAAACGGATGGAAACTTCTGGTGATTTCATTTCCATCTGAAAACCATCGTCACGGGAGATGAGACCTGTTGCTACCAGTTCGATCCGGAATCAAAACGGCAATCGATGTCATGGTGTTCACTGACTTCCCCGCGACCAAAAAAAAAGCCGTCTGCAAAAATCCAAGGTGAAAACACTGTTGATCGCCTTCTTCAACAACAACGGATCGCACAGTGTGCAGGGGAATTGTCATGGAGCAGCATCCATTTTCCAGTCCTGTGCAACTCTGGCCGAATCCGCCGGATACGCTGTAGCAATCGGTTCAAAACGGACTGGTAAAATGCAGCATTAATGATTTGACCTGCAGGAACAAATTCCTTGTGGATGATGCCGTTGTTGTTGAAGAAGGCGATCAACAGTGTTTTCACCTTGGATTTTTGCAGACGGCTTTTTTTTTTGGTCGCGGGGAAGTCGGTGAACACCATGACATCGATTGCCGTTTTGATTCCGGATCGAACTGGTAGCACCAGGTCTCATCTCCCGTGACGATGGTTTTCAGATGGAAATGAAATCACCAGAAGTTTCCACCGTGTGTGCACCGTGTCCTTGCTAATGTCCAATTCCTCCGCAATCGATCTTAGAGTCAGTCGCCGATCTTGTGCCAGCATTTGTCGCACTTTCTCGATCATTTGTGGAGTTCTGCTTGTCGATGGCCGACCTGAACGTGGCTCATCCTCAATTGTTTCCTTCCCTTCACGGAAGCGTTTAAACCATTCGTAAACACATTTTCTGCTCACGGCTTCCCTCCCGTACACCTGCATCAACATTCCATGTGTCTCCGTTGCAGTCTTCCCCAATTTGTAGCAGAACCGGATGTTTACACGTTGCTCCATTGCGCTGTGACACTTTCTCTCACACTGACTACGTTCAACTGGTCGCAGGCTGTTTACACTGCCAGTCACATGCATTGCATGCTGTGTATCGATTCTCCCCAAGTCTCTGAAGAACCATGCGCATGCGCAAGCACATGCGCCAAGTTGCCGTTCAGATATGACACCATTCACCGAACTTTTTAGACACACCACGTATAACGTACTGCAGTACTGTAGTACATATCTTGCAAGTTTAGTCCTCGTCATCATTGATGCAATTACCAGCGTTGCAGTAAACGACGATCTATTCTCGTAAGTTGTCGAAGCTGAATCGTCTTCGCCTATCTCTTAAACAGTTTTTGTATCGAGAGAATTTCTGAAAAAAAAAAAAACTCTAAAATGGGGATCACTCAATTTCTTTAGAGGGATATTTGCACTGAGCATCATGTTGCACGTGTCGTTTAGACCCGCACAACTAAATGATGATGATGATGATGATGATGATGGTTCCTCATATTTCATTTCAACGCATTTCCTGTGCGATGTACTGTTGCAATGTTTCTCTATAGCCTGAGTTGTTCTGGTTTTTATTTCAATTTTACATACATTACACACGATATTGTCTTCGTTAATACATAAAATGTCACTCTCATACTTCTTAATTGCATTTCGTATCTCTAAGCGAATTTAAGGTTTTGACTTCGACATTATGAATGGATCAACACTACACCATTCAACTCGTACTGAATACTTGAGCAGGATAACACAACTGTACACAAAAGACGGACGACGCGGCACATGCCATACACTCCGATACGAAACAACTTCACTTTTCCTTAAGTCATCCCGCATACACTGTCTGCTTATAAGCTATGTTAGAAACCATCCTGTTTGAAACTGCGCTACGGAAAATTAAAAAATGAATTATAGCGTGAGTAAATATACTCTGACAGCGCTGTACTTTTAGTTACTGTTAAACATAATTTATTTTCATCTTGTCAAACATTAAAATATACCAAAACAATACAAAGTATCATTGGCACATTTGCGTGGCAACACTGTTCTCAACCGCTGAAAATTTTTCAACAAAACCGATATCAGAAATGGTGCGGCTGCTACACTGAGAACCCTGTTCACACGTCGCTACATTTAAGCTGCGTGCAGTGTGAAAGAGTAGCGAACAGCTGGTTCGACCGCCGCTACTTTTAAGCTGCGCATAGAGTGAAAAAGCAGTGAACAGCTGGTTCGACAGCCGCTACATTTAAGCTGCGTGCGGTGTGAAAGAGTAGCGAACAGCTGGTTCGACCGCCGCTACTCTTAAGCTGCGTGCAGTGTGAAAGAGTAGCGAACAGCTGGTTCGACCGCCGCTACTCTTAAGCTGCGTGCGGTGTGAAAGAGTAGCGAACAGCTGGTTCGACCGCCGCTACTTTTAAGCTGCGTGCAGTGTGAAAGAGTAGCGAACAGCTGGTTCGACCGCCGCTACTCTTAAGCTGCGTGCAGTGTGAAAGAGTAGCGAACAGCTGGTTCGACAGCCGCTACTTTTAAGCTGCGTGCAGTGTGAAAGAGTAGCGAACAGCTGGTTCGACAGCCGCTACATTTAAGCTGCGTGCGGTGTGAAAGAGTAGCGAACAGCTGGTTCGACCGCCGCTACTCTTAAGCTGCGTGCAGTGTGAAAGAGTAGCGAACAGCTGGTTCGACAGCCGCTACTTTTAAGCTGCGTGCAGTGTGAAAGAGTAGCGAACAGCTGGTTCGACAGCCGCTACTTTTAAGCTGCGTGCAGTGTGAAAGAGTAGCGAACAGCTGGTTCGACAGCCGCTACTTTTAAGCTGCGTGCAGTGTGAAAGAGTAGCGAACAGCTGGTTCGACAGCCGCTACTTTTAAGCTGCGTGCAGTGTGAAAGAGTAGCGAACAGCTGGTTCGACAGCCGCTACTTTTAAGCTGCGTGCAGTGTGAAAGAGTAGCGAACAGCTGGTTCGACAGCCGCTACTTTTAAGCTGCGTGCAGTGTGAAAGAGTAGCGAACAGCTGGTTCGACAGCCGCTACTTTTAAGCTGCGTGCAGTGTGAAAGAGTAGCGAACAGCTGGTTCGACCGCCGCTACTTTTAAGCTGCGTGCAGTGTGAAAGAGTAGCGAACAGCTGGTTCGATAGCCGCTACTTTTTTTTAAGGTGCGCGCAGCGTGTAAATGTAGCGGGAAGTTGGTACGGCAGGCGCTACTTTTCGGATTGCATCGTTGTTCACACGTTGCAATACGAGAGTTGCGCAATATTTTGTACTGGAGCATTGCAAAAGTAGCGACGTGCGATCGTATCTTAACTGAGACTCCATGATTTGAAATCACGAACAGTCGATTCGTTTATCAGATATACATCCCGCAGAGCAGCACTCTGCATATCGAAGCCTCAGAGATACGTCTTCGCTCAGCAGGAAGTCTGCCTGAGTCTGCCTGATCAAAAGCATAGGAGTGGTTGCGATGCCTTAGGCTTCAATTGTCTTTGTAACTCGAGCTTTACGAGAAAAATTTGACTCCAGTTCGTATCTTGTCCTCTTTAGATGCCTCCAGAAGGAATAATTACAGTTCATATTACTAAACCTCCAAGAATACTCCTGCATGTATGTGACAAGACTGACTTACGTTAAGATTCATGAACAGAGCTAGGAACTTGTACCGATCGCTATCGTCCTATGAAGAGTGCGTCCAGCGAGGTGCGACGTCATCAAAACACAGCTACAGCTACTCAAAGAAATAGGAACGTACAGTAGAAAGGAAAACAAACTCGTCGTGAAGGTAATATTCCCGTTTCCGGAAAAGAAAGACCTATGAGGCATTCGTCAATGCACAGCTAGTTACATAATTATGTTTATGTACAGTAGTGGAAAAAGAAACCGGACCGATGGAATAATCAAAGTCCCCGAAATGAGCCACTGCGCATGTCACGCCCGCATTCACAAGATAGCGAGTAATCTACTGAAATTGTTGTAGTTTCGACTGCTGACGTAGCCCATTTCGAAAGCCATTAGAAAATAAGCTGATAAAATTCATGTTCTGGGAATAATAAGTCAATTAAGTATTAAAATATCGCTGCAATCGAAAAGTATTGGGAATAAATTTGAATAAGGAACAAAAAAAGTTTCCTTCCCAGGCAGAATTCGAACCACGAAAGTCTTAGTTACCAATC
Organism: Periplaneta americana; assembly: GCF_040183065.1. NCBI lineage: Eukaryota > Metazoa > Arthropoda > Insecta > Blattodea > Blattidae > Periplaneta > Periplaneta americana. The sequence goes on from NC_091119.1 coordinate 158,704,443, forward strand.
TATCGTGCTCTGGAGTGAACAAGGCTCTGAAATCAGCTATAAGGGTCAGTCGGGTTTTTTTGGCACTACTGTACAACTATACAAATTGTTACATACATATAGATTGACATTGATACAATTGTTATTTACATATGTACATCATTTACACCTATAAAATATAACACAGGGTGTATCATTTACAGAAATGATGCAAAACAACAGGTTAATAATAAAATATGCCTAATGCATTTTGTAAATATCTTGGAACGTTTACTAAGTAAACAACCAAAGAGGGAACATACATACACACATGCACGCATGCACACACTTACTGTGTTTATACAGGGTATGAATCTCGGTCACATTTGCAGTAGAACAACATGTTGTTACTCAAACGTCTTCCATACCGCCAATGTGACCCTATTGCATGCAGTAAGGGTTCTTAACATGATGCACTCCAAGGCAGGCATTGGTCGCTCAGGTCGCCCATTTTGTATGACCATTTCCTGGCTGCTCATACCCTGAATAACGAGGTCGGTACGAAGTTCCTAGCTCTGTTCATGAAGCTAGAAATGATAGCAATGTACATAGAGTTTGTGTTACTGCTAAAATGAAGACACTGAATAACCACAAATGGTAGTTACGTGGAAACATGTTCTTAATGACGGAAATGAATTGAGATCATGACGGTGATAGGATTAGGTGACAGAAAACGTATACAATAAGAGGTATTCACACTTTCGACGAAACTCATCCAAATCGGCCATCTACTGTATTTCTCAGTCAACTGTGAGTAGAATTGGTCTCACTTCTTTTACTTTCTGTTGGGAACATTTTGTTTTATGTAGATTTCATCAATGAAACTACTTTCATAAGACAAGGACTGACAAAATATACTCGTATATAAAATTGAATTCTCGTCATAGTCCTTCTGTATAAAAGAAATTGAATACTGCATGGCGATACAAAAAATATGCTCTTTCAGAAGATTAGAATGTAATTAAAAATGTCCTCGGTGACGTCATAATTTGCACAACAATATTGACAAATATTTTGTTTCTAGAAAAATGTTATGTTCTAATTACAAGGCTTGACATCTGTGCTTTTTTTTCCGAAATCTCCTCATTAAATTTTAATTGAAATGATATGTTGCAATATCTGTTGTTACAGCAAGAACAAATCTCAATATTTTCTTTTCAAATGTTATACTAATGTGTCACTACGAACGTGGTAAACAGAAAAGTTGAAGTGAAATATATATTAATGTAATGTATATGTACATTAAGATTCTTTTAATCTAGCGCAGAGATTCCCAAATTTTTTAAAGGCGCGACCCACTTTTGGGCGAGACTTCAATATACGACCCCTCCCCCACTACTTTACCGATTCTTCACTTCATTCCGAAAATACAAATCCCTGTAAAATACTGGTAGTAAACAACTATAATTTTACTCAGAATGGGTAGAAACCACCCAAAGGAAGATTTTAAACAACAGGTTTTCTAATATTTTCAGAAAGAAACTCAAAAAAATTACGACAGCAGCAGATGGGTACGAAATGCTTTGCGTTCAACTGGCCGAAATTCCAAAAAAATATGGAGAAAAAATTGAACGAATTGTATACCTATTGATGGAATGTTGAAACAGAACTGACATATGACTCTTATGACCATGATTCGGAAAATGATCTAAGAAATTATGAGTTTAGAAGTAAGGAAAAAAAGAGGTGAAAACTTATAAATTCGGTCGCTACTTATTAGTAAATTGAAAAATATTCAGACCTACAAAAGAGTCGAAAAGTTCTTACTACCGCAAAAGGGCATTTGTATTAGCCAACGTTGGAAGATGGCTTTAAATCTGTTCAAGTGTACAACATGTGCCTGTTGTGGAAATTTATTGAACATAGCAACTACCACAGAACTAAAATAACTCTTTGATATGCTCAGTCTAACATCTGATTCAGAAAGACAATATATCTCGTGCTGTAACTATGGAGTTCAGATCCATTAATATAAATGTTGAGGTTTCTCTTCATACTTAATAAACAGTTCAATATGTTTAGATTTACCATAGTTAAAATTTTGTCTCTGCTGAATAGGATTCTAAATGTCTAATGTAACACTTTATCTGGACATCGTTACTGAGGGGTTGGTAACCTATCGTACTGAATAAGACGACGTCGTTCTAGATAAGACTACATTAACGGAGAAGGCGAAAGAAAGGGAATTTCCTTATCAATAACTTGAAAATATTTTATTATCGTATAATTGAGGCGTTCATTTCCAAATGCGCCCTTGTCCATAAATTTTCGAAATTGAGATATTGGTATCACTGCGTTTAGGTGATCATTCTCTATCTAAATATACACGTCTTACAGTTCCAAAACGCATTTAAACCTGTATAAAAAGCATTTGAAAATTACGAACAGATTCAAAATGCACCCAAGGTTGCGGGTTCGATACCGGGCGAGGTCGATGGCATTTAAGTGCGCTTAAATGCGACAGGCTCATGTCAGTAGATTTACTGGCATGTAAAAGAACTCCTGCGGGACAAAATTCCGGCACATCCGGCGACGCTGATATAACCTCTGCAGTTACGAGCGTCATTAAATAAAACATATATATAATTCAAAATGCCCCTTGTCCACAACAGAGAATCAGTCATGGCTGACTATAGCAGCAGTCATCAGTACAGAAACAAAAGGAATCTTTTCCAATTGCGGAGCTCATGAAGAATGCGATATTTACTTCCAAAAGTTCCCTTGTCCATTTCTCATTTGGATTTGTCATCTTAGGTTTAATGCTTCATTGTACAGAGAATTAAACATATTTATATAATAATTTAATATGTTTCTGTTGGTAGTACTTCAATAGACACAGAGTATAAGAAACACATAAATTTGAACTAACAGTACAGCTGTGAAACATATTCAAAGTTGTCTTGTTTTGTTGAGGTAAGTGGTTCATTGTAGACTTTTATTTCTCTTACTGTGCTTTATTTTTACTCACATATTCTCAGTTTAATCATTGCATTAATTATTACGTTTTAATTCACCATAATTTTTATCAAGAATCTGGATTAACGGCAGCAGCCGTCTACAAGTTTTGAGAATGAGGTTAGGCGAATATCTGATGCAGTGACACCCTCACTCAAGGGAAAGGTCCATCGCTTACTGAGTTGCCATCTCAAGATGAAAGTGAGGGGGTTTCTTGGAAGATATTGAAACTGCCAATGGCTAGAGACAATGTAAATGCTATTTGCAATTTTGCTATTAATAGATAACTATGATTTATCAAAATTCTGAATTGTGTTCCATTCATTTTTCATTAATTTTGTGTTAATTTTATCGATGACTTTTCTTCTTTGCCTTAGTGGAGATGACCGAAGTATACATTCTGTTATTTAGGCTTCCAAATTGCCTCTATTTTTCAGTATTTGTGTACTAAACAAGATAATATAGATTCTTTATTATTAATACGACTATTATTATTATTATTATTATTACTATTAAATATTATGTTTTTTCTGTCACTAATAAAATTTTGCAAGAACAAAATGACCCTTATTCCTTTCAAACTGTTCTAAAATCGCACTTGGACATGAAACAATTCCAAAATAACTGTTGTCCAAGTAAATAACCTTATTTTCAACAAAACCAATAAGAATTTAGAGTTAACTATTTCAGAATTCCATTCTACAATCATTAATAAACAAAAGACAAAAGTTTCGTTAACATTTTCCAATCAAAAATATCAATAAAAAGTTTTCATGACATTCCCTAAAATTAAAAAGCATGGACAAGGATCCTTTTCGAAATGGACGCCTGAATTTGGCTCTTTTGTACTTTCACATTGTTGACTTCCATCAGAAACCCTTGATATCAAATTTCAACTTCTGCTTGTGAGTGGAATACTCATTCGCACGTTTGGCGATGATAAAGCGACGTACGGCCTGAACTTTAAACCAACACCGCGCCGTTTGTAATCCCGATTTCCCCTTTAAGTTCAGATAACATTGCGTATGTTTCACAGCTCTCGATCATGCAACCATCTACAGTCTAAACGAGGCGATAGAAGTTTAAATGGGAGCTACTTCGAAATCCAGTGTGAAATACCGCGAGTTGGAGGTTGATGAACTCCTTGTGTAAGTGAATGAAATGTACATGTCTAAGAAATTAATATCCAGAGAATAGTTACAGCTGAAAATGAGAATCTGCATACGTACAGATATAATTGGTTCTAACATATATACAGAATGGAACTTTCTACACTACAAGGGAAAGACCTTATACCACCTCGAAAAAGAACTTTGAGTCTGCACTACGAAAGATGGAGGAGATTCGTAACGGGCCAATGGATCTATGACTTTAGATTTATGACTTAGGAAACGTGGTGATATTTATACAAGGATAACTCAGTTCAGCATCGTGTATAGACTTGGAACCAAACCGTGCTTGCCAAGAGTGTAACATGTTGTTCAGCTTGGATCAATACATCACACAGAATTGCAACATTGTCATTCGCTACCTGTAAAAGTATCTTCACAAGCGTTCTTTCACCGACAGGAAAATTTCTTTAGATTTCAGTAGTGTTTATAATTTTTTATGATTTCGTTGGGATATGGGCTGAACTAGGATGTATTTAAAGATGAACATTAGTCAGTATTACTGCATTTATGAACGTATTATTTGTGAATACAATAATTAGATATTTTGCACACTCTTGATTGTATTTTATAACATAAAGGGGAAATCATCATAACACTAATCATCATCATCATTATTTATTTACTATTTATTTATTTATTTATTTATTTATTTATTTATTTATTTATTTATGTCTATAACAGGGCAAAGCCCCATTTACAATAGACAGTATAGATATTTGTTAAAAAAACATAGAATTGCATATAACATGAAAAAAGAGATAAAACAGATACAAATGCAAGATACAAGTGTAATTAAAAATTAAAAAATGAAAAAAAAAAAAGAAATAGATACTACCTAAATAAAAGACACAGATATAGATATAAATGAAAAATACCAAATAAAAATAAATGAAAAATAGTTAAATATAGATATCATAGCCAAAAATGTAAAATGTAGCTATAATTGGCAAATTACAGAGTAAATATAACACCATGTTAATAAATTCAATGTACAGTATTAATAGTAGTTCTAATAGCCTTAATTAATTTATTTAAGAAATTCACTACTACAGAACATGTGTTCATCATCATCATCATCATCATCATTATCATCATCATCATCATCATCATCATCATCATCATCATCATCATCATCATCATTATCATTGCTGCTGCTGCTATGCACTTCCGAACCAGTATTGACGCTAGAACACGGTGCATCGCTGTCATAATATCCCTGGAGTCTGGAAAGTAAATTTCTTTGCACTCTGCTTACATTCATGTCGATTCATAATGTAAAAATTACATTGATTTTTTTTCTTTCGAGTACAAAATGTTAATAAAATAAACAGTAAAATCAATAACTAAAATAGTAATAGAGTGACAAAACGAGTGAATAAGTGAAGGAATTAAATGAATACATAAGTAGTTAAGTGTAAATAAGTGATTGGCTAAATATTTAAATAAATGAACGAATGACTAAATAAGTGAATAATTGAATGAATGAATATCTAAATAAATGAATAAATTAACGAACCATGGCCTTATAAGTGAATGAATAAATAAATGAACGAATGGCTAAATACTTGAATAAATAAATGAACGAATGGCTAAATAAGTGCATATATAAACGAACGACTGGCTTAATAAGTGAATAAACAAATGGCTAAATAAGTGAGTAAATAAATGAACGACTGAGTAGTTACTGTACGTGTAAATAAGTGAATAAATAAATGAACGAATGGCTACATAATTAAAATAATTGAATAAATAAATTAAAGAATGACTAAATAAATGAATAAATGTATGAAAGGATGCGTAGTTACGTGTAAATAAGTGCATATTGTAATTGAACGAATGATTAAATAAGTGAATAAATAAATGAACGAACGAATGACTAAATAAGTGAACAAATAAGTGAAAGGATGGCTAAATAAATGAATAAATTAATTAAAAATGGCTAAATAAATGAATAAATGTATGAAAGGATGAGTAGTTACGTGTAAATAAGTGCATATCATAATTTAACGAATGACTATGTAAATACTGTAAGTGAAAAAATAAATGCATAAATGAGTGGATAAGCCAATAAAGAAATTAACGAATGAGTGGTTAAGTCAATAAATAATAAATGAAAGAATGAAGAAAATGGACGAATGAGTTGATCTCAATAAATAAATGAACGAATGAGTGAATGAGTAAATAAATAAATGGACAAACGAATAAGTGGATGAGTGAATAAATGAATGAAATAATGGGTGAATGATTGAATAAATAAGAGAAAAAAATGATTGGAAAAGTGAACAAATAAATGAACGGAATAGTGGATGAGTGAATAAATAAACGAATGCAAGCTTAACTGAATAAAGAAACCAATGAAACTGTGACTGATTAAATGAATTAAGAAATGAGTGGATAAATGAGTAAATAAATCGACGAATGAGTGGATAATTGAGTAAATAAGTCGATGAACGAGTGAGTGAGTAAATAAGTCGACGAATGAGTGGATAAGTGAATAAATAAATCGACGAATGAATAAACAAATGAACAAATAATCGACAGATGAGTAAATAAATGAACCTTTTAGTGAATAAGTGAATAAATAAATGAATGAATAAGTACAGTATGTGAATACATAAATGGACGAGTGAGTGTAGGAGTAAATCGATCAATGAGTGATTAATCGAATAAATAAGTGAACAAATATTTTAAGAATAAGAGAATAAATTCATTAATGAGCAAGTGAATAAAGAAGCGCATAATGGAATAAATAAGGGAATAAGTGAATAAAGAATCGAAAGAATAATGGAATAAATAAATGAACAAATAAGTGAATAAATAAATTAAGGAATGCGTGAATAAGTGAATAAAGTAAAGAATTAATTCATTATCAAACGAATGAGGAAATTATTGAATAAATTAAGGTGTAAGTAAATAAATAAGTTAAGGAATGAGTGAATAAGTGAATAAAATAAAGAATTAATTCATTATCAAAAGAATGAGGGAATTATTGAATCCATTAAGGAATAAGTAAATAAATTAGTTAAGTAATGAGTGAATAAATAAATGAATTAAAGAATTAATTTAAAAGCAAATTAAGAGATTATTAAAGACATGATGAATGAATGACTAAATGGATGAATAAACGAACGGAAGAGTGAATAAGTTAATGAAAGTTTAAATGAACTAGTGAATAAATGTCGTAATGAAATAATATCTTAATGAATTAATAAATTCATGTAATTATTTCAATGAACTCAAGTATAAAAATTTTCATGAAGAAAAACTAGAGCATAATGGATTGACTTCAAGTAGTTAATTTTTAGAGATAGTGGCTTTCAGTATTCCGGAGCAAAATTGACAATATGGGAAGGAAAACATCTCGATCTATCTCCTTAGTATGGAGTGTGCAGAATCAATGGAAATGTGGACCGGTCAGGCTGGTGGGTATGTGGTGCGACGTGACAGTTGAATTAAGACGTAAATAATTGACAGCAAGAACGCCACACAAGAGATATGCGCTGCCTGCACCCCCTGCTATTGAACCAGTCGGCCACTCACTGGTCAAAGTGAAATATTCCAGGGAATCGAAACTCTTTGAATATCATAAATATGCGCGCACATGTTCCTTTTACTGAATTGTCATAGAAAGGGCTGTCAAACATTTCAGTGGTTTAATGCCTCTCAAAATACCATCCCGAACAACTTTATTTGATCCCAAGTGAACAGTTACTCGGCATGGCAAGTTTCCCACTGTGAGCAGAAGTGCCGTAGCTATTGACATAATGTAATAGTGTCAGCTTTTGTACTGCACTAGATCCATCCAAAGAGTGAAGAGAAAAAGTGACGTTCTCGTGTTAGAATTGGAACTTATTGAATAATGTTATGAAACGACTCAGTGCCCACAAATACTGTCATTTCATCCATTGTACTGTTGTTCTGAGAAAACTACAGCAGGATTATTCCGTATTGATATACGTTATAGTTCTAATGAATACGCTCTCCACCGAAGTAGACGAAAATTTTATCAGAACCTCGGTTCTACTACATTAATAATTAGAAATATCTCCGTATTATTAATTAAATTCCAAATATCTCTATATTAGTATTGCTATCAGAAGAATTTATCGGAAGTATAATTTACACGCTTTCTATTTCAGATAGTTTTAAATATCAAAATTCTTATATTTAGCATTACAAACCATGTTAAATGGATACAAAAGTCCTTTAACCCTATAATGCTATCGTAATTGAGTATTAGGTACTTATTGATATTGATACGTAAAAATGACGTAATAGGTGAAAGTAAGCTTACACGAAATATAAAATCATATAGACCTTATTACAATAAAATATTTATGAATATAATTTTTATTTCGTTTCTTTAGTTTTATTTATTTTTGTTTCTAATTTCTGTTTATATCAAAATAAATTTACAGGAAACTAAAAATCATACAGATCCAACAAGAAAATATTTCAGAATACAATTTTATTCTTTCTTTTACTTTCTTCGGTAGCGGAATACATGGTGAGTTTCCCGTTTCCTGTTTTCTTGCTTTTTTTTGTCCTTTCGCTTTATTTTACAATTATTCTCAGTCTTTCCTATTGCATCTTCCATTAATTTTTTTCTCTTTGAGCTGCAACTTCGTCCCGGTATGTATTTTGTATCCTTGTCACTGTCACAAGCTTTATATTCCATCTCTACATTGACTTCAGCACCATCATGTAACTTTCATCTATAATTTGGAGAGTAGTGTCAGGATGAAGAATAGTGCCAGGATGAAGAGTAGTGTCAGGATGAAGAATAGTGCCAGGATGCAGAGTAGTGTCAGGATGCCGATTAGTGTCAGGATGCGGAGTAGTGTCAGGATGCAGAGTAGTGTCAGGATGCAGAGTAGTGTCAGGATGCAGAGTAGTGTCAGGATGCGGAGTAGTGTCAGGATGCCGAGTAGTGTCAGGATGAGAAATGTCTCAGGATGCAGAGTAGTGACAGGATGCGGAGTAGTGTCAGAATACGGAGTAGTGTCAGGATACGAAGTAGTGTCAGGATGCAGAGTAGTGTCAGGATGCAGAGTAGTGTCAGGATGCGGAGTAGTGTCAGGATACGGAGTAGTATCTGGATGCGGAGTAGTGTCAGGATACGGAGTAGTGTCAGGATGCAGAGTAGTGTCAGGATACGGAGTAGTGTCAGGATGCGGAGTAGTGTCAGGTTTCCGAGTATTGTCAAAATTCAGAGTAGTGTCAGGATACAGAGTAGTGTTAGGATGCGGAGTAGTGTCAGGATGTCGAGTAGTGTCAGGATGCGGAATAGTGTCAGGATGCGGAGTAGTGTCAGGATGCGGAGTAGTGTCAGGATTCAGAGTAATAATTAATAATAATAACTTATTTATTTATTTAATCTGGCAAAGCTAAGGCCAGTAGGCCTTCTCTTCCGCCCAACCAGACTCCAATTGTCCCAGGATGCAGAGTAGTGTCAGGATTTAGAGTAGTGTCAGGATTCAGAGTACTGTCAGGTTGCAGATTATTGTCCGGATTCAGAGTGGTGTCAGGATGCAGAGTGGTGTCAGGATGCCGAATAGCGTCAGAATGCAGATTAGTGTCTGAATGCAGAGTAGTGTCGGAATGCAGAGTAGTGTCAGAATGCAGAGTAATGTCAGAATTCAGAGTAGTGTCAGTATTCAGAGTAGTGTCAGGATTCAGAGTATTGTCAGAATGCAGAGTAGTGTCAGGATGCAGAATACTGTCAGGATGCAGAGTAGTCTCAGAATTCACAGTAGTGTCAGGATACATAGTAGTGTCAGGATGCAGAGTAGTGTCAGGATTCCGAGTTTTGTCAAAATTCAGAATAGTGTCAGTGTGCAGAGTAGTGTCAGGTTGCAGAGTAGTGTCAGGATTTAGAGTAGTGTCAGGGTGCAGAGTATTGTCAGGATGCAGAGTAGTGTCAGGATGCAGAGTAGTGTCAGGATCCCGAGTATTGTCAAAATTCAGAGTAGTGTCAGGATGCAGAGTAGTGTCAGGATGCAGAGTAGTCTCAGGATTCAGAGTATTGTCAAAATTCAGAGTAGTGTCAGGATGCAGAGTAGTCTCAGGATTCAGAGTATTGTCAAAATTCAGAGTAGTGTCAGGATGCAGAGTAGTGTCAGGATTCCGAGTATTGTCAAAATTCAGAGTAGTGTCAGGATGCAGAGTAGTGTCAGGATGCAGAGTAGTGTCAGGATGCAGAGTATTGTCAAAATTCAGAGTAGTGTCAGGATGCAGAGTAGTGTCAGGATTCCGAGTATTGTCAAAATTCAGAGTAGTGTCAGGATGCAGAGTAGTGTCAGGATGCAGAGTAGTGTCAGGATGCAGAGTAGTGTCAGGATTCCGAGTATTGTCAAAATTCAGAGTAGCGTCAGGATGCAGAGTAGTCTCAGAATTCAGGGTAGTGTCAGGATATAGAGTTGTGTCAGGATGCAGAGTAGTGTCAGGATGCCGAGTAGTATCAGGATACAAAGTAGTGTCAGGGTGCAGAGTAGTATCAGAATGCAGAGTAGTGTTAGGATACAGAGTAGTGTCAGGATACAGAGTAGTGTCAGGATGCAAAGTAGTGTCAGAATGCAGAGTAGTGCCAGGATACAGAGTAGTATCAGAATGCAGAGTAGTGTCAGGATACAGAGTAGTGTCAGGATGCAGAGTAGTGTCAGAATGCAGAGTAGTGTCAGGATAGAGTAGTGTCAGGATGCAGAGTAGTATCAGGATGCAATGTAGTGTCAGAATGCAGAGTAGTGTCAAGATACAGAGTAGTGTCAGGATGCACAGTAGTATCAGGATGCAAAGTAGTGTCAGGATCATCACGTAAGTTTTCATCCAGAGATATTTTATTACGCAAAACACACTTTTAAGTAAATAAATAAACAGCACTGACGAAAAACAGCCTATTAATACTTTTGTCACGTAAATCTGACGTACACTTCCTAATGTATCTTACAATGACTTAATAAGCGTGTAAGTTGCAATCTGCTGTCACGACTGCTAGTCAGAGACTAGAAGAGTGAGTGGCTCGCTTGGCGGGATAGGTGGTGAATATCAATACCATACCATACGTCAAAATTACGCGTGATAGCATTCTAGGGTTAAAGGCCGTTTTTGGACATGGTTTCAAGTCCAATGACAGTAATTTATACACAGAACTTCGTGGAGATCTTAGAATTTCTATTATGTCATTAAGTAGGATTCAGTAAGTCAAGTGAATTGTAAGTGAGGGTTTTTGGGAATGCAGAGCAATCATTGGTATTCGTCATCGTAAAGATTTAACAAGGTTACATAATAAAATATTTATTCGTTATGTTCGTTGTGTGTGCATTTTTTATCTAGGACAAAGGTACATAAAAGCTGAAATAAATGAGTAGCGACTCCGAGTTGGAAGGAAAAAAAAAAGAGAGTGGGTGGTAGCCAAAAGTTCCACAAAGGAATGTAGATGAGAATCACCCGGGCAACGACATCGGAATTACAATGTGACTGGCGAAGTCAGATGGTTTATGCGCCACTGCACCAGTACATCTTCTCCATAAATTACAAATATATGTTGTACAGTACTGCACAGTGCTAAACAAATCAGTAATCACACTTGAAATGTTGATACATATTGTAACACACAATAACAAAATGTATGAGTTGTAAGTATTTTGGATAGGGAATATATATATATATATATATTATTATTATTATTATTATTATTATTATTACTATTATTATTATTATTACTATTATTATTATTATTATTACTATTATTATTATTATTATTATGAGGCTATTATTATTATTATTATTATTATTATTATTATTATTATTATTATTATTATTATTATTATTATTATTATTATTATTATTGGTGGACATTTCCAAATATCTGGAGCAACAGTAACAAAAAATATAAATGACACTCGAGAGGAAATTAAACGCAGAATAAATATAGAAAATGCCTGATATTATTTGATTGAGAAGCTTTTGTCGTCCAGTCTGCTTTCAAAAAAACTGAAAGTTAGAATTTATAAAACAGTTATGTTACAGGTTTTTCTGTATGGTTGTGAAACTTGGACTCTCACTTTGAGAGAGGAACATATGTTGAGGGTATTGTAGAAGAAGATGCTTAGGAAAATATTTGGCGCTAAGAGGGACGAAGTTACAGGAGAATGGAGAAAGTTACTCAACACAAAACTGCACTGCGCACGGAATATGATATGCGAAAAATAATCACTTTGTGATTTAAGACGCTCCTTATTCCGTCGGATCTCGGCCACTTAGTCACTCAGAACGAGTGCATCTCTGCACATGTGTGGACATTGTGCCACAGTCATACATGTATGACGCAGTGCATGAGGGTAGGCCACTAGAGGGAACCCAAGAGGTGGAACTTAAACTGAGAGGATTCGATCAGACATCGGGATGGGAATCCGGTGTGGCTTAGTGGATAGAGCGTCAGCACGTAGAGCTGAAAACCCGGGTTCAAATCCCGGTGTCGGAGAGAATTTTTCTCGGTTCCACTCTTTCATCTTCATATGCTGTTTTAGTTTTATAATAGTACATAATGCAACGAGCCTATAATGATAGTAATTAAGACGCGGGGATATTTATGAAACGAGTGCAAGCGAGTTTCATAATTTTCATACGAGCGTCTTAATTACCATTATAGGCAAGTGTCATACGACTTTTTATGCTCGACCATATTTCTAACTTGAAATTATTAATAAGTATTCATGTAATTATGTGACTGGGGAGCGAACTGACCTTGTGCAATCTCGTAAATTGTGAGATGTGCGCAGACGCGAAAGTATTGATTTTTTCCGGGCAACGAATGTCGACGACCTTGATATAACCTAGAGAGTAAACTTGATATAACCTTGAAATAGAATTCGATATTGAAAAACGAGATGACAAATTGAATTTATTTGAATATTATTTACAATTAACGCTAATTATTATAGTAACAGAATATAACCTTCTGCGACAGTATTGGATTTCCAGCCTGCGTGACGTTTTGCTAGTTGCCTTTCGATTGCATATCCGAGAATAATCGAAAACCTGAACTTTAATGAATAGGTGTACTTTAATGACATGCATTAGCCTAAAGGACTGCTACCAGGTGTATAATTACTACATTTCGGCATGGTCGAGCATAAAAATATTAAGATTAAGTTTATTTTTGTTAACCTATATTGTTATCATTAAGTTGTTATTGTCATTTCATGTAAAATAATTCTGTAAATGTTTGTATAGTCATCATGTAATAAAAAAAAAAGTAAAAAGAAAAATCCATCCTGTACTCTAGACTTACGAACACACCTTCAGAAGCTCTATAGCAAGTCTTAAGAGCATTATAAACTTATCAAAGAACTCGAGAATAAAATCTCATCCTTAGTGATCCGTGGGAATTTCTGAACACCTGGTATAAGGCGTGTGGTTCCCCAGCTCAATACTCCGTACGTTCAAAGTTCGCAGGAGGGGTTATTGATTTTACGACCTGTGTGCTTGAGTCAGAGGAAGCGGATGAAGGATTCGCAATGGAACGAGTACTTTTAGAGTAATGAGATACGTCACCAGACGGTAATTAGGACTCGAGGAGCTAATCCTAGAAAACACACAGTTGCGAGCAGAGAACAATGCGAACCCCGATCTACAAAGACGGTTTCAGAGGCTGATAATAAGTAATTTACTGCAGGAAATTACTGAATATTTATTAAAGACGGCAATTCTAAGAACCACAGTTGCGCTCGCTTTTTGACAATTTTGTTACACAATACATTACAAGAAATGGAAAAGTTTTAATTCTTCCTGAGCTCATGTTACTTTGATTTTAAAGCTGTGATACTGCTCTGTACAGAACAACTCATAACATAAAGTTCTGAACGATGAAAAGTAATAAACCAGAGTAGGAGAACTTTGAAATTATCTCAAGATGGATGGAGTAAATACAGAAGCCTGTGTACTGCAGCTCACTGACAGACTTTTATTGTGAAAGCAGAACATTTCTCCAGAGAAAACGAATGAGTACATTGTTCTTCCTCTGCATAATTTTTCGTAATGCGTTTATAGATTTTTCATTATTAAAAGAAGTACAGTCCTTTCAAGAAGTATCTAGCCAACTCAATAATCGACTGTATTTATCTTCTTCGCTTTCCAAATGCCATGGAAACATATTATTTTCTTACACAGAGAGTTTTAACTTTAAAATTAGACATTCACTGTTAAATCGATTCCTGAAAGGGCGTGAGAATCAGAGTGCTGCATTGGAGTTAAATCGCTCGCTTAAACTCGGTCGAGTGTCGCACCCTCGAGTGAGATACGATCGGTCGTGATACGCTCGTAATAAATAGAAGCACAGTACAAGGTCATCTCACCGACATGTCTTATCTTGTATGGAAGGCGACAGATAAGATACACATATGTTTTGCTCACACGGTAAAAATAAGGCTTTATGACAAACGTTTTATGGAACAGTCTATGGAACGTACCAAAACAGTAACATGAAGTTATAAATAAAACGGTTATCGCGTCTGGCCGCGAAACCAGGCAGCCCGGGTTCGATTCCCGGTCGGGGCAAGTTACCTGGTTGAGGTTTTTCCCGGTGTTTTCCCTCAACCCAATATGAGAAAATGCTGGGTAACTTTCGGTTCTGGACCCCGGACTCATTTCACCCGCATTATCACCTTCATCTCATTCAGACGCTAAATAACCTAAGCTGTTGATAAAGTGTCGTAAAATAACCTACTAAAAATATAAATAAAATAGTATGAAAAACTTGGATATACAGTTATTATTGCTAATTAATAATTACCGGTATTCAATATTTGATTTACGACATATATAATGTGATAGGTCCGCACATAGTGTTCCGCCTATATACTGCGACAATGTAGAAACGTTTTACAATATATTATTGATATAGCAGTAGATTAATAACAATATTAGTGCAGAGATAACGTCATAGAAAATATAATAAAACGAATAATCATGCTGCACAACTTTTACAGACGCAAAGATTGATACACTAATTATTAGGGATTATTATTATCACTAGAAAACTTGATACGGTTCTTGCATTATCGTGATTGTGTTCTCCGTTTATAATTATATTTACATCCAATAACATCTATCAGATGTAGCAAAAACATAATCACTCCTGTGTGTGTGTGTGTGTGTGTGTGTGTGTGTGTGTGTGTGTGGGGGGGGGGATGAACATTTACATACAACATTTATATTCCATTTTAAAGCAAGTTTTGTAGTTGTACTATGGAGAGGTTAGTTAAACACTGCAAAGTTTTGAAATGATAAACATCTATGATGTTACTACACAGTTCATCACTGTAACAAGAACAAATGTCTAACGTTCGGCTTACACCGTTCGAGGATTTATCGCTCGTGACAATTTTACTCATCATCAGGGAACGGATTTATATGGACTAAAAATATATGAAATATGTAAATATATATGTAGTTATTTTTACCAAAATATGGAATTAAATATGGATTTTTACCAAAATATGGAATTAAATATGGACTTAAAATTATAAAAAAAAATGACTATGTACGTTAAATATTGGTACATTTTAATCAAACTAAACAAAAAATATAATGGACGTACCTTATCTTCCAATGTAGTTTCAACAAAACACAATTTTTATTGTCTGTTACCATAACAATAGGTTACAAACATTTCTTTCAAGTGCTGAAAAGTGAATCTTCTTCTATTGTCTCTGAGGATAGATTTATACTGACTAAAAGAGCGTTCGACGTCACAAGAAGTAACTGGTACATAATTCAATTTCACAATGTCTGCTGGGGATAAGTCCAAGTTAATCTTCACTGTTGATTCACCACTCATCACAGCAACAACCTTTTGTAGTTCTTCATATCCAGGGTTTTTTGAAAGTACAGTGTCCACCTTAGCTCTTACTGCATCTGCAACTTTACCTCTACCACGATTCAGTTGTTCCACAGTACTATTTATAATTTCAAAACTTTCAGATAGTGAAAGGTGCCTATTTTGGAGACTTTTGAGCGTTTTTATGATGCATGAAAATGTATGCTGAATGTGAGCTAAGTCATTCTTCACACTTATGTCACAGGTAACTGTTTTCGCAGTATCAATTGAGACTGCATCTTCAGAGTCCAATGCAAGGAGAACATTGTTAATAGAGTCTATATGTTCGGCATAATATTCAACTGCTTCTAGCCATGTACCCCATCTAGTTAAAATTGGCTTTGGTGGCAATGGAATTTCAGGGTACATTTCTTTCAACACGTTAACTCTACTGGGAGCTTTGAGAAATACTTTTTTCACTGATGAAATCAACAAATCTACTTTAGGGAAATTGTCTCTGACCACTTCTGCCACACGATGAAATGCATGCGCCACACAAGTAAAATGAGTCAATTTAGGATATACAACAGATAATGCTTGTCCAGCTTTGACCATATAAGGGGCAGCATCGCTAATAAAGAATAACACATTATCGTACATAATACCCTTTGGCCACAGGATACCCATAGCTTCGTTGAACAGTTTAACTATAGTTTTGTTATTGCACTTTTCTAGAACATCACAATGTAAAAGAATTCGTTCAGAATATTGTTCACTTAACAAACCGATAACTACATTACCAACAAGTCTACCTTCTTTGTCGGGAGTCTCATCAATGGAAACCCAAATTGAACTATCTTTAATTTCATCTCTTATCTTCTGTATTGTCTCATCGTAGATGGATGGAGCATACGTCTTCCTAAGTGTTGACTCATCCGGGATTGTATGTTGAGTATATTTTTCAAGGAATTCCCTGAAGACCTTATTCTTTAGTTTGTAGAGAGGAATATCAGCAGAGATGAGAGAACGGCACAGGTCGATGTTAAACTCAGATCTTACATTCGATGTTGTTGGTTGTGTTAAAAACAATTGTCTCTGCTTGGAATTTAGTTGTTTGTTGGCCTAATGTTTACTAGTTGTAATGTGTTGTTGCACCAGGAACTTTTGTGTAGATGATACTGCACACTGACACAAATTACAAAATAATATTTTATTGTCAGTTGATAAACCATCTTCTTTAAATTCTGAAATGTAACTTGTTAGTTTTGATTTTAAATTGACTGAATGACGTACTTTTGGCATATTTACCGTCTTTATAGTATGATTTACAAAACTGAACATATGTGTACTCTGACTGGCATTTAACTGTTGAGCTGCACAACTGAAGTCTGTTAAAAATTTTAAATTAAATTAATACAGTTTTGTAACTTACTTTCCCATTGTTGATAGGACTGCTAATTTTCAAATAACTCTGATGTTAAAGGGATTACTGAACATGTGTTTAAATCTCTATTGTTGAAATGTATTTTTAAAAGTTAATGGAATTTTGTTTTGTTTTATTGTTAAACCTAATATAATATGGACTGTTTTATATGAAATATGGAAAATATATGGAAATTAACGAAAATATGTACTAAACTCTAAAATATGGAAAAATATGGAAAATAAAAGTAGGATTTTTCAACCCTACACATTGTGAAACATAAAGATAATGCAAAATATAAATTATATTAGCTTTATAAGTAAATATGTATTTACATATAAATCCTTTCCCTGCTCATCATGCATGTGGGCTACGTATCGGATTATGCTATGAACTACTTGGCACTCGAGCGAAAACGTCCGATGCAGACCTCTGTTGAGAATACTGATAACAGAATACTTCGTGCTGTGGAAGTAGCGGTGAAAGAAAGTGAGAAAAAGTGAGTACAAACAAGTCAGGCATGAAAAAAGCGACATCTACAGTATATTATGAAAGCGAACGTTTTGTACAGTAGTGGCAAAAAAAAACCGGACGGACACTTGTAGCTGATTTCAGAGCCTTGTTCACTCCAGAGCACGATGGACTGGTAACTAAGACTTTCGTGGTTCGAATCCTGCCTAGGAAAGAAACTTTTTTTTCTGTTCCTTATTCAAATTTATTCCCAATACTTTTCGATTGCAGCAATATTTTACTACTTAATTAACTTATTATTCCCAGAACATGAATTTTACCAGCAATCGAAAAGTATTGGAAATAAATTTGAATAAGGAACAAAAAAAAAAAAAAAGTTTCCTTCACAGGCAGGATTCGAACCACGAAAGTCTTAGTTACCAGTCTATCCTGCTCTGGAGTGAACAAGACACTGAAATCAGGTACAAGGATCGGTCCTTTTATTTTTTTGCCACTACTGTACATCTACTCTCTTTATGTATCCCTTTCGCAGAAAGTTGGTTTATTTTCCAGTACTATAACATTTCTAAAAACTGTGTATATTATAGGGTACCATATTGATTAATTTTTTGGGGTTGTACTTTAAATCTCAATATGAAAGCATTTAAAGAAGAATAAAGAGCTTTCTGAGTTATATGTGTTTGTTATAAGTACAGCTCACAATATACATGCGATAAAATTTTGAAATATTTATTTGTATACTTAAATAACTCTTCTATCCCGCTGGGATCTGTTACACTCCACAGCAGTACCGAAGTAAATTTTATTCATCACGGTAACGCAGGGTTAATTCAGGATTAATACCTACTTTGTCTTCTAAAAAAAGTATAAGATGAACATCGCACCGAGCTTGAGTACAGCGATGTAATAAAACATTAGTTAATTTCTAAAATGCAATATTTTTATGATAATGAGACATTTAATGATGAGATCGGAATATGCAAATCAAAGTAGTAAGTATTGCATATAGATCTTCAGATTTGTACTGATTTTATTTTACATGGAATGAGGGTACAAAGTGAGAAATAGGAAGGGGGTGTAGGATTGCTTTGGGGTGTTTGTATGGGGACGCAGAGAGTTACTTTCATCCAACTGCTGTAACTGAAACTTGGTTGAAACTTGCAGCAAAGTTTCTTACTTTCTGGTGACAAAGTGAAACCTAAAACTTTTCGGTTGTAAGAAAGGGAAACACATTTCTGTTGTAGGAAATTCGTCCTTCTTAAACTAGTTGCAAAAAAAAAAAAAAAAAAAAGAATAGAATGCTGCTCCTTCATCCTTGTGGTTCTTATAGACTCAATATCTATTTCCATTTACAGGGATCTTCTTTTTGGAAACAAATGAAAGCTCCGGCTAAAGTCATATTTACGAGAAGGCATGTTGAGATCGGAATAAGGGAATGACTGAACATTTATTCAGTGCCATATTACAGAGTAGTCCCTTTGGTTGTAGATTAAACAAAATGGTATAACATAAAACTCCATATGTAGATTAAATTATTGATTCTAGGATTAATACGAGTAGATCGACTATTGATCAGAGATTTTATATTCGACAGATATCGGAGAAAAAATGGAGTGTAAGGGTTCAGTACATCAGTTATTCATAGGTTTATAAAAAGGCATATGACTCGGTTAAGAGAGAAGTTTTATATAACATTCTTATTGAATTTGGTATTCCCAAGAAACTAGTTCGATTAATTGGAATGTGTGTCGTGAAACACAGGAGCGTCTTTATAGACCAATTCTTGTCGAATACTTTTCCAATTCACTACGGGGTAAAGCAAGGAGATGCACTATGACCTTTACCTTTTAACTTTGCTCTAGAATATGCCATTACGAATGTCCAGGATAACGGGGAGGGTTTGGAATTGAAAGGGTTACATCAGCTGCTTGTCTGTACGGATTGACGTGAATATGTTAGGAGGAAATCCACAAATTATTAGGGAAAAAATGAGAATTTTACTTCAAGAAAGTAAAGAGATAAGTTTGGAAATATATCCCGAAAATACAAAATATATGACTTTGTCTCGTGACCAGAATATTGCACGAAATGGAAATATAAAAATTGGAAATTTATCCTTTGAAAAGGTGGAGAAATTCAAACATCTTCAAGCAACAGTAACAAATTTAAATGACAAATTAGAAACGCAGAGGAAATTAAACGGAGAATAAATATGGGCTATGCCTGTTATTATTCGGTTGAGAAGCTTTTATCATCCATTCTGCTTTCAAGAAAGCTGAAAGTTAGAAATTATAAAACAGTTATAATACCGGTTGTTCTATATGGTTGTGAAACTTGGACTCTCACTCTGAGAGAGAAACAGAGGTTAAGGGTGTTTGAGAATAAGGTTCTTAGGAGAATATCTGGGGCTAAGAGGGATGAAGTTACAATGGAGAAAGTTACACAACGCAGAACTGCACGCATTGTATTCTTCACATAACATAATTAGGAACATTAAATCCAGCCGTTTGAGTTGGGCAGGGCGTGTAGCACGTATGGGAGAATTCAGAAATGCATATAGTGTGTTAGTTGAGAGGCCGGAAGGAAAAAGGCCTTCGGGAAATCCGAGACGTAGATAAGGAATAATATTAAAATGGGTTTGTGAGAGGTGGGATGTGATGGTAGGGACTGGATTAATGTAGCTCAGGATAGGGACCGATGGCGGGCTTATGTGAGGGCGGCAATGAACCTCCGGGTTCTCTAAAAGCCATTAGTAAGGTATAAAATGAAAATTTCATCTGTGTATAGTACTTTAGGTTATTTATTTTTAAAACTATAGAACATTCTTAAGGTAAAACGTTAAAATTGTTAAAAATTTAAAAAAGGGTAATATATCTTAATGACAGACGGGCCCAACTCAACACCGGTGTAGTATCATAATCAGTATCCTTCGAACCGTTTCTAGCTGGTGTTGATTTTCTTGATTTCTTTCGTCTGTAATGGGGGTATGCTGCTCTTATGGTGGAGGAAAGTTTCTTGTATTTCATCTATTATGAGATAGAATAATGTATGTGTATTGAATTGTAATTTTATTGTGTATTAAGTATTATGTTAAGGCTATGTTAATGTGTGCTTGTACATTTCGTATTGTTCTAATATGTTTAATTCTGTATTTCCATTTGTATGTTACTGTAATCTTGATTGTTGTTGGTATTATGTTCTGCATAATTTTATGTGTTGTATGGTTTAGTTATTGCTTTAATGTGCTCATTGTGTCTTATTTGGAATGATCTTCCAGTCGGTCTTTGTAGAAATGTGGAACGTTATTACCAGAGACCGGAACTTTGGCAGAATGCCTTTTTAAATGTGTTAAATCTATCTTCATTTTGAAAGTAAATCTGTATGAATTATACCTTTGTAATTGAAGCGTCACAGTTTTATGTTGGTCTTCTCTGCCTTTTTTTAAAATATAAATGTCTGATTTACAAAATAAATGCTTTTTTTGCCTTTATTTGATTGTTTATCCATTATTTATTAATATATTATTAAAATTACCTACAGGTATATTTTAATTATTTCTATAACCGCTACAATGAAAGTGACTTCACCGAATGTATATTATTGTCTTTCAGTCAGTTCATATTCTCTTTGTAACAATGAGTGCTACCGTGCAAAAATATATAACAATAAACGTTTTAATTATCGCTTGTGTTTATTTGACAAGGCAACAATGAGTGCGGGTCTAACGTTATTTTTAACGGTTATTTTTCTTTCAGTTTTCATTGCGACGTTGTTGTAGCTATAGTCCCGTCGCTCTTATTTCCGGCAGCCAATCACGTTGCAGATCGACTACATTTCAACGTGTGCGACTTGTGATTGGCTGATGATGACGTTATGCATTTCCTAAGACTCGATAAGTACTTAATATAATCGCCCGCCAGTTTTGCTCTTTCGTTGGCGTTCGCAGAAAGCACACGAAGACGTTATTTTCCGCTCAATTATTTGCTGAATTACAGTGCGTTTGATTTATTATCATAGGAGCTACGACATGATAATGTTTAACGGTGTGGCAAATGGATTCCTCGTATGGTAGCTCTGCAACAAAAGAACAAAAAATGGCGAACGATACTACCTACCTAGACTTTATAGAGCCTTCACTTCCTAAGACGTAAGCAAAGAGGAGGAGTCACGCCGGGAATAACAGCGTCGAGACTATAGCTAAATATTTCATATCGCAACATATCAGTACAACCAAACACAAAAATGCACTTTCCAAGACTACTGGGAAGAAGATTTCTTTGCTTCCAACAGTAATTGCAACATCGAGTGGAAAATCTCAATTTGCATTCGACTTATGTAGAGCTTTTCTTGCTGTCGAAATCCCTTTGCGGAAAGTGCAAGGTTGTGGGTCTAGTGCAAGGTTTTTGTAATTGCCTTTTATTGCGTATTTTAGCTATTTATGATGCCTTTTTGCCTGCCTATTTTAATGATTCATAATGCCTAAACTTCAGTCTCTGATTATTACATTTTAATTTGTAATTCCCAGTTGAACTGTATTTATTTGTATGTCTGATATGACTATTCAGATATTTCTTTATTGTATTATTCGTTTTATTATGGTATCTTGTATTTTAATTTTTTGAATGTGGTTACAATTTTGTATGTATTGATATTGTGATGTGTTAATGTTATGCATTTATTCTCATGTATTGTTTGTGTTGGTTTGTTATGTTTTAGTTTTCTCTTTTTATTAGAGAGTCTATTATATTAGGGTTGCATCCGTTGTCTTGTGCAGTGTATCTTATTGTATTTAGCTCTTCAATGTAGTTATCATTGTTCATTGGTATATTAATTAATCTGTATGTCTCAAATCTGGTCTCAGATACGACTGTTCTCTTTAAAGGCCTACACTACGCACTCTGGAAACTGTGAGTGGAATTGTGTTTCTATATATCCTGCTGCATTAATCCCAATAAAGGAGAAATCACTCTGTGGTTTTATGGTATGTCTGGTTTATGTCGAAGCGACCGAGCGATTGCGTCACTTCAAGGAAGAGAAGAAATAATAGCAGCTTCCGGTGCACATAAAGTATTAATGCGGCCCGCCAGGCCAGATTCCAATTGGATTCTACTCGCTTGACCGCGCGGGAGTCTAGTATTCGCGATGGAGCCACTTAATGCGTTCACTGTCAGAGACGAACTCTGCCATGCATCACCACAGAGGAATTTCTGACATTAATATAAATTGAACTGTGTATGGCACCCCTGGACGCACATGGGCCGTGTTCGAGTTCAACTTATGACTAAAAGTTTAACAGTGTGACTAGTGATGGGTAAATTCGCTTTTGTTGACGTCGTACAAAATGTTGTCGAATATCCTTTTGCGAAGATTAACTCCATATGTAGATGAAATTGTTGGGGATCATCAGTGTGGTTTTAGGCGTAATAGATCGACTATTGATCAGATTTTTTTGTATTCGACAGATATTTGGAGAAAAAATGGGAGTATAAGGGTACAGTTCATCAGTTATTCTTAGATTTCAAAAAGGCGTATGACATTAAGAGAGAAGTTTTATATAATATTCTTATTGAATTTGGTATTCCCGAGAAACTAGTTCAGTTAATTAAAATGTGTCTTAGTGATACTTTCAGCAGAGTCCGTACAGGCCAGTTTCTATCTGATGCTTTTCCAATTCACTGCGGGCTAAAGCAGGGAGATGCACTATGACCTTTACTTTTTAACTTCGCTCTAGAATATGCCATTAGGAAAGTTCAGGATAACAGAGAGGGTTTGGAATTGAACGGGTTACATCAGCTTCTTGTCTATGCAGATGACGTGAATATGTTAGGAGAAAATCCACAAACGATTAGGGAAAACACGGAAATTCTACAGTACTTGAAGCAAGTAAAGCGATAGGGTTGGAAGTAAATCCCGAAAAGACTAAGTATATGACTATGTCTCGTGACCAGAATATTGTACGAAATGGAACTATAAAAATTGGAGATTTATCCTTCGAAGAGGTGGAAAAATTCAAATATCTTGGAGCAACAGTAACAAATATAAATGACACTCGGGAGGAAATTAAACGCAGAATAAATATGGGAAATGCCTGTTATTATTCGGTTGAGAAGCTTTTGTCGTCTAGTCTGCTGTCAAAAAATCTGAAAGTTAGAATTTATAAAACAGTTATATTACCGGTTGTTCTGTATGGTTGTGAAGCTTGGACTCTCACTTTGAGAGAGGAACATAGGTTAAGGGTGTTTGAGAAAAAGATGCTTAGGAAAATATTTGGGGCTAAGAGGGATAAAGTTACAGGAGAATGGAGAAAGTTACACAACACAGGACTGCACGCATTGTATTCTTCACCTGACATAATTAGGAACATTAAATCCAGACGTTTGAGATGGGCAGGGCATTTAGCACGTATGGGCGAATCCAGAAATGCATATAGAGTGTTAGTTGGGAGGCCGGCGGGAAAAAGAACTTTGGGGAGGCCGAGACGTAGATGGGAAGATAATATTAAAATGGATTTGAGGGAGGTGGGATATGATGGTAGGGACTGGATTAATCTTGCTCAGGATAGGGACCAATGGCAGGCCTTATGTGAGGGCGGCAATGAACCTGCTGGTTCCTTAAAAGCCAGTAAGTAAGTACTAGTGATGGGTAAGTTTGCTTTTGGGGATTTTTACGAGGTTCTCCAGTTTCGTTTTTTAATGGGTTATTTTACGACACTTCATCAACTGCTATGGTTATTTAGCATCTGAATGATATGACGGCGAAATGAGTCCATGGTCCAGCTCCGAAAGTTACCCAGCATTTGCTCTTAATGGGTTGAGGGAAAACCCAGGAAAGAAACCTCATCCAGGTAACTCGTCCCAACCAGGATTTTAACCCAGGCCCGCTCGTTTCACAGTCAAGCATGCTAACCTTTACTTCACAGCGGTGAACTCTCCAGTTTTCCTAGCAAAGGCATCGATTTAATTCTGTCAACATATCTCCGTATTCAAATATTGTCTCATCCTTTTACTTGCAATGTGCGCACATTGCGAGTATAGCGTGTCTGGGTGGGGTGGTGAAAGATGCAATTCAGGTATCCTGAACTGTAAACATTGTGAACAGGGGTGTCTAAGTAGCTAATTATAGTATAGTGCAAATATTAACAAGAGATGTGAAACAAATTTGTAATCTACGGTAAATAAATTATTTTATATTGTAAGAATCATTAGATCTGTAAAACTGAAGTTGTAATAAATTATAACATACAAGTTATCTCCCTATCTGACAAATGAAGAGCATTTGTGCAATGCAGAATGTACTACACATCAATTTGTATCATCATCTTATCTTTGTTCGTCAAATACATTGCAATGTTGTTGCTGTTGTTTAGTCAACTGTCCGAAGACAGGTTTGAACCTCATAAGTAACACCAATAAGGCATAATTCATGAGGCAACTAGGCCAGGAGATAAAGGGGTAGGGTGGCCAGTTCCTTTCCCTATCGAATGCATACATCGCCGATTACCTACATATTTCACTAATCGGACTTCAGATGTATGCAAATAATTGTTCTTTCTCTGACACATATCGTCAAGATGTACTACCTTAATGGATATACATATCAGCCAATACCTCAATCAGAGGTAACATTGCAATGAATAACAGTATTTTTGTAATATTGCAAAAGTGAATCTTCTCCTCTGATGGGCTCGGTCAGAAAATATTGTAAATCGTGTCCAAAAGTTGATGGTGTTTTTTGAGGTTGTAGGATTTCTTATTTTAACCATTGTAGTATAGCCTAGCTTATTTTCAAAAATTATATTCATTTTCAGCTGTAGTTTTTCTGTGACAGAGACAGGAGCTGGTCTAAACTTATTAGCTTTTCAATAAGGTTCTTTTAACTAAACGCCTAATATGGTATGGGCATCTCCAGAGAATGTCAGCCGACCGCTGGCCTAATAACGTCTTCAACTGGACTCCCCCGGAAAAAAAGAGAAGAGAAAGGCTAATGAAAAAAAATTTAGCAAGGAGGTTCAGGAGGATATGGTCTGCAGGGGTCTACAAATGCGCGATTGGCAAAACCGGAGTACCTGGAAGTTGAGAAGCGAGAGACGGCAACAGCTGTAAAATTACTCGCAATACATACAATAAGGTTCTTTTACAAATCGCAAGGAATCAGGCATTTCAGTATTTGTCGCTTCCAAACTCTTAATAGTTTTGGTCACAACTGCAAATTAATGTTTAATTAACTACAAATTTTCATGTAGTTTGCTTGTAACGATCGATTGTGCAGATCTTATGGCAGAGCTGTCTTCAATATTACAGTGTTACTTTAACGATTTTTTTTCCAGTCCCTAATTTCTGCATTATGTAATTGACATTAGATGTCTCCATTCGTTGTGAAATTTTGTCTACCAAATTTCTCCAAGAACGTGGCAACAATGGGATAGCAAGTTAAGAAACTGTATTACACTATCTATCAAAAAGTAATTGGGCACTGTTTTGCCCCTCTAGAACCTCGTGATACTACCTCTTGTTGCTATAACAGCAGCCCTCTCTCCTGCTCTCCCCTGGTTTGTGTAGGATATCCACTGGAATGAGTCGCCATTCCTCTTGCAACATGGCACTCAGTTGGACAATGGAAGTTGGCCGCATCTCCCGAGACCTCAATCGCCGGTCCAATTCGTCCCAAAGGTGTTCAATGGGATTGAGATCAGGACTCTGTGAAGGCCAGTCCAACCGGTGAACATTATTGTCTGCATATTACTGCATAGTAGCCACCGAAACATGGGACCAACTTCCATTGTCCAACTGAGTGCTATGTCGCAAGAGGAATGGCGACGCATTCCAGTTGATATCCTACATAAACTAGTGAAGAGCATGTCTGACATGGTGGCTGCTGTTACAGCAACAAGAGGTGGTACCACGAGGTTCTAAAGGTGCAAAATCAGTGTCCAATTACTTTTTGGTAGACAATGTATTTTAATGCCATGCTCAGATGCTTCAGTGGAAAATATTTTTTGAATGATGTCTTGTGTGTGGACTAATGTTAGGAATAAATCAAAACTGGGAACTGTCAAATTAAAATTTGCTGTGCCTTGCTTTACAAAATAAATATATTTTAATAAATTAATAAAATAAATTATATTTTTCTTTACAAAATATAGTATCTTTATTAAAATTTAAGCATTTGTAAATAAAATGACTACAATTCACTGCTGTAATATTCAAACCATATAAATTATGTCAGGAAAGATAATGAAATCCAGTTCTGCGATCCCTTAAGATATTTTTGATTTCTCTATATTCCTCGAGTACCTCGTACCCACAATCGCAACGGAATATAGATTAATTTTGGCAGCTCCGTGGAGGAGCTTGTGTTCCTGGAGTTGGGCGCACTGTTTCCTAGCAGATAACATACACTCACCAACAAACACGTGCGTTTAGTATCCACTCAGTGCTCAATAATCCAGTTCGACAGTGCTCCTCCGCTACACACAATGACGGTAAAGACCAAACTAACCTTTCGTTGAAGTTCCGCCGTGCTCACGTTTCACAGATAATCTGCTCACTAAGTACATCCTAACCCTCTGCGGTGGCTGAAATGGTCAGACCTTCAGACTGTCACGCACAATTCAATTCCCGGTCAGGTCTGGGATTTTTTCAGAACGGCAGCTGGCGACGCACGGAGGGTGCTGGCCTAGGGACGAGTGGGGTTATCTGCTCGAAACCTGAGCATACAGAGAATCTTAGTGTGGTCAGCCGGTGTGGCTTTGGGAATGTGTCACCAGAGGATCAGCGCAAAGATCTTAACAGGTCGCAGTGCTGGGACATAGTGCCCCCCTCTTTTAAATTAAATTCAATTCAATTCAAGTATATCTTAGCACATAAACACTTCAATGGTCTATAATATCATAAGGAAGCTCTTCCGACCTGTAGTTAGTAAAATGATCATACTTTGATCCCACCTATCACACCAAAATTCTTTTTGCCACAGTTTTCTTGTCGACCTCGTTGGCAAGTTGGTATAGCGCTGGCCTTCTATGCCCAAGGTTGCGGGTTAGATCCCGGCCAGGTCGATGGCATTTAAGTGTGCTTAAATGCGACAGCCTCATGTCAGTAGATTTACTGGCATGTAAAAGAACTTCTGCGGGACGAAATTCCTGCACATCCGGCGACGCTGATATAACCTCTGCAGTTGCGAGCGTCGTTAAATAAAACATAACAATTAACATAGTTTTCTTCAACAATTTATATTACCGTAAGGAAACACTTGATAACACACGACTAGGCCCACTAAATATAATACACATCCTTTCACCCTACCATTCAACCCAAAAGGTTTCTCCAAGTTATTTGTCACTCTACATAATTCCTTATTTAGACCTTTTAATAATCCTCCTATTTTTCAACGGCTTGTAAAATCGTAAAGAAATCACTTTTGAATCTTCGCTATTTAAGAAAAGATCAAGATTTCGATATCTTCCATTGTGTCCAAAATTTGTTTCCAAATTAGTATGTTTACATTGTGTCCAGGGTATAATGTATTTCAGATCTCTGGAGTAACTCAATTCCACTAACACAGATGTAATACTCCGCATTCTAGGATCCTGTTTATTAATATTTTTTGTCATAAAGCATAGACCTATCTTAAGCTTCTTGTAATGAACAGAAAGTGAAGCTGGTCCGCTGTCTTGTGTAGCTTCGGTGGAGGAATATGTCGACTGGAATGCTGTCTGCGCCTCGCCCGTCGCCCCAGTCTCTGCCAATTACTCCCTTCTCCCAATAATGAAAACCTCTCGAAGAGAAGCAGATTACAGCGTAGGAGAAAAGAAGCGAAATAAACTACGACATAGGCAATTAAGAAAGTTGCAGAAAGAGACATGAAAGAGTGAGTCCGGGCGGCGCAGCTGCCAGGAATTTGTGAGGGCGGAAGGAAACTAGTCCAAGTTGGCGTGAGAAAAACAGCTCGGTTGACATGCTAGTTGTTGAGACAGGGGACAAACAACCATGATGCGCGCCTTTCCGCAGTGTGATGCATTCTGATAATTAGATACGCAATTACTCTTATACATGCAGTACGTCAACTACAGTAAGTAGAGGACAATATTGACGTCAATGTTTCTATAATAATAATAATAATAATAATAATAATAATAATAATAATAATAATAATAATAATAATAATAATGTAATATATGATATAATATAATATAATATAATATAATATAATATAATATAATATAATATAAATATAAACATAAACATAAACATAATATAATCATTATATATATATATATATATATATATATATATATAATTTGATCTGGTAATGGAAATTACGGGAAAACGGCTGGACGGATTTTAAGAAATGACCCCTCATTTTGAAGCTTGGAACTCAAAGTTTTTCGGAAAAATAGTAGTTTTCAGTGAAATGTCAATTTTTAAACATAATTTTCCTATTTTCCAAAATCCATCTGCCGTCAGTTTTGAGAACTAGCTAATAGCATTCACGGCCGACTTGATATTCCCTTCGCTTTTTTTGTAAAGGAGAAGCGAAGCGAGCATCAAGTCGGCCGTGGTGCATTTCAGAATAAAACAAAACACACACTATAGTAAACAATATTACACGAAGGCCATGATCTGCAAGAATGCTGGCATATTTAGAGCTCAAATTAAATTGGTTATTAAAAACTTCAAGCCTTACTAAAAATAATTTACAGGTCTGATTCTGTGGTGTGCAATTTTCTGAGTACAGCTGTGTGTTGGATATTAAAAAACTACAAAACTTGAGGTGGTTTGATAACATTATTACCATTAGAAATAAAATATTATTATAGTTAATGCCATGCTGTGACTATTTTTCATTAATTATACTGTATATATTAATGCTATATTGATGATATGAAAGTGAAACGTTTTGGGGTTATATAAGTAGATATAGAGAATATCTTAAATTAGATATTGATTTCTATAATTTACTGAGTGGCGGCTATATAGTATATAGTGTATGTTACTGAAAATTATAAAACTTACGTAAGATAATAATACTGTTATTAAAAATCAAATATTTTTATAGTTATTAATCAAGTGGGATTGAGTCTTTTTCATATATTTAATGGTGGTGTGGTGTAGATATGCGTGATTCTCTTCAGTTTTGGCTTGAGAGAGCGCAAAAATTAGAGTTCCTAAGGAAAGACCAAAAGGTAATACTTACTGATAAAATAAGTGGCCTACAAGATTTTGTAGTTTCCCGATCATTTTAGCAAGATCTCTTAGCAGGATAAAATAATTTTACCCTCTACAGTTCAAGGTAGTTTACGAAACATGCAGCAGCTATACCAAGATGCTATGTCTATTGTTCGAAAGTATAGCAAACCTGACTTTTTTTTTTAATTTTCACCTACAATCCGCAATGACCTGAAATAGCTATTGCTTTACCCTCACATGAAAAACCGACTGATCGTCCTGACATTGTTACTTGCGTTTTCGCGTTCAAACTAAAAAACTGAAGGAGTATAGGTTCAAGAAAAAGTATTTGGCATAAAAAAAACCATTCAGAGGGAGTATGTTTCATTATTATGGAAGCAAATAACTTTCAGGATGTATGGTATTCTTCATTGAAAATAAATCTGAAAAATGTTTATTTGAACGTTTAATGAACTTAGTTTGCAGCATTTGCTGCACAAGCCACTAGTATAATATAATATCGTCGTTGTTCCTGCAATAACCCCTATGTGCAAAAATACAATTTTTCAGTTGTAGGAAAAAACACATTTATTACCCTATGGCAGTCGTACATAGAGGACTGTGAATTCTTACATTTTCGAAAGAAAGAAATATAATTAGATTTAGGAGATTTTGTTATTTTCTGTATCACTATTTAAGGTATTTAATAAAGGAAAAATCTGAAAATCGATAAATATATCACATAGAAGTTATTGCAGGAACAACGACGATATAACATCGAATTACTTGACATAATATACAGGGTGGAAGGGCACTGATGCACCACAATTTAAGAGGTGATTCTAAATGCTAAATGTAGCAAACCTTTTATTATACTTTTCTTCGATGAAGTACCGTTAAGCAGGAAAAAAATATCTTTGCCCAATGTTTGAAGCGCTCTATTGCGATAATGGTCCCGAGAGAAATCGCTGATTACTAACCTGAACAGTTAATATCTTTAATCTTTTTTGCTTATCAAACCATTTAGTAATGAATTTAAATTGAATAATTAAGAAAATCGTTAAAATATATCTTGCAACGCAGCGCTCTGTCGCGTATCACCGAGTACAGCAGAGGGGGAGGAGAAGGTAAGGAGTGCCGGCCGCGCTTGGTAGAATTATTGCATTAGTCGTGATGTTGCCAAATGTTTCATAGAAACATAGAGATTTCCTTTAAAACGGTGAATGTCAGAGAAAAATGTATTTAGGTTTTTCAAATCTCTCCTCATGATATATTACCAGTTTAATTTTGGCGCAGAGGTTACCATCCACCCCGTATAATCGTATATAATATAATAAAATTATAATATTATTGTATAGGCAACTGTCCGAAGACAGGTTTGAACCTTATGAGGTATCACTCACGAGACAACTAAGCCAGGAGATAATTTGGTAGGGTGGCTAGTTTCTTTTCGCTTTCACTGTGTACATCGTTGACTAGTATAACATATTACACTAATTAGACTTTAGATGTATACAAATAATTAATCTTCCTCTGACACACACACCGTCAAGTAAGATGTACTGCCTGATAATAGACAAAACCTCAATAAGAGGTGTAGATACCAATAATGGAATTTAAATAGCTGCTAGTAATGATGAAATGTTGTATAGCATACGGGAGTAAACATAGGTCTTATTGTTTCTCATATAATAGCCTATACAGGGTGTTTCCGGGCTGGTGTTACAAACTTTCAGGGATGATGGTCGAGGACACGTGTATCAATTTGAGATAAGGAACCCTGGTCCGGAAATGACTGAGTCGAAAGTTATAAGTAAACATAGTTGTATGGAAATGAAATTGTAATTTGGCACCATGTGTCCTCCATCCCTTAACCTTTGGAACAGTCGTGGAAAGATGGTATGAGTCGGATGTCTCCTACATGGGTACTTGACCCGATACACTCTGTGAGCTTGTCTACTGTTCCCATTGGCTCATCCGTATTCGAAAATCAGGTCTGCATATTCCGCTCTCGTGTACTCCTCCATTTCACTAAGACTGATCGACTGGACACTGCAACTTGTTCACATACACTGCTGTCTACAGACGTGTATATCAGGACCGACCATGTCCGTTATAGATTACGTTATCTGCATTACTTTAGCGTAGTTTCCTGTCCGCACCCCTCAGACAGCGCACTGAATCGAAAGTAGACAACGTCAGATGAATACAATATGTGTAAGATGTACAGATAAATACATATAAATAAGGTGTACAGAGGAATAAAATTATTCCATTTCCACACAACTATTTTTGCTTATAACTTTCGACTCAGTCATTTCCGGACCAGGGCCCTTATCTCAAATTGATACATGTGCCCTTCCCCATCATCCCTGAAAGTTTGTAACACTAGCCCGGAAACACTCTGTATATTAAAACACCAATAAATGAAATTATGAATCCAATAGATTATACTAAATTTCAGGCTGTATAAGCATCAGCATAGTCTGAGTAACGTCGAAGTACACCGGCTAATCCAAGAAAATGCTGAGGGAAGAATGTTATATTTACTCCTGCAAATATAATTACAAACTGTGCTTTTAATCATTTTGGATTTATAGTCAAACCTGTAAATAGAGGATATCGTTGAATAAATCCTGCTACAAACGTTCCACTCGGGGATAAAATATGGCATTACTCTCGTATTACTGTGAATTACTATATCATAGCCCCTTAATAGTTTAAAATAAATAGCTGTGGTTTACAAATGTACAAAATGCAATATGACTACACGTATTAAGGCTTGTAACTAGCACAAGCAATGTGTACAGATACAGGTTTCGTTTATCTCGGAAAATATTAAATTTTATTACGTACCATAAGGAGGAAGAGATTTAAGAAGACCACATCGCCGGCGGATTGCCCAAGTTCCATTGACGCAGAAAGGACATTGGCTACTAAAACCTTTAAGAGGAAAAATAATAAAAAAGTGCTGTCCCTACGAGTTATGTCGTATCTTTGTTCTCCCACCCGTTTCTGCTGGCACCTCTGTAAAGGCTTATGGCAGGCAGGTCTTACAAGCAAACATTCTCTTGGGGCAGATAAAAAAGTTATTTGTTTTTTTCCACCGTATTAATAAAGTCAAAACAAGTGCTTATACAAATTTTGGTCACTCGAGCGCAATTACGAGAGCCTGGGACCGTTTACAGAAAGAAAACACAATTTAATTGGAATAATTTATTGGAACTGACACAACAATTATTGAGATATTTTTCAACATATTCCCCACCGGAATTGAGATATTTGTCATACCGTGGGATCGACAGAGATGTGCAGACGCGTGTCAAACACTGGTTCCGATCCCAGGCGGCAGATTAAAAGACACAGGGATATAAATGTTGACAAATGTCTTAATTCCGGTGGAGAATATGTTGAAAAATTGCTCATCAATTGCTGTATCTGTTCCAATAAGTCTTTTCCATTAAACTGTGTTTTCTTTCTGTAACGACTCCAGGGAAACTTATTATTTTACGGTCCACGTAATTGCGTTTGAGTGGCCAAAATTTCTGTAAGCACTTGTTTTGACATTATTATCATGGTAGAAGAAAAACATTAACTTTTTTATCTGCCGCCATGATTATGCTTGCTTGATAGCTAATTCTTGAAAAAAAATCCTGTTCGAAACTGGACGTCTGCGTAATATTATACGACTGTTTATAATAATCCAAAGAAAATGGCCTCGTTAAGTAACTGTGGAGTGATTTCCCCCATTTCGATGATGTCACTGCGACATAACCACTTGGACGGACAGTACTTAGCCATGAAAACTGTTCACATTAATGACTTCTATACCACATTTAAACGTTTGTAACGAAGTCTTTGAAGCACACTGTATATTGTCTTCCTGTTGTTGGCGGTCTGTAATAGCAGGCGAATAAATTACCTAAAATTATTTTCTAAGTATAAAGTTTTCGTATGCATATTGACGACTTTATAGTGGATTTATTTTTAAAATCTATGCTGAGATGTCAATTCGATTCCTAGCAAACTTTGCATACAAGCAACTTTAAGCTTTACTTTTACTCTCGGAATGTAGTATCTTATTTACAGCGTACTAACGAAGCGACAACTTCTTGGAGAACCAAAATCGGAGCTACCAGTTAGATATCTCTTTAAGGGGAGAGTTCACTGAAAACAATGAAAATTTTTCAAAAACATTTAATTGACTATTTGACTTCCTTAGAATGTGTATTTCCATATCCCAAATGCATTTAGTTCAATTCTTATTACAAATAAGTTTATTTTTTAAATTAACGCTGTAAGAGGGCGTGGCATTTAAAGAGCTGTTAAAATTAACTTTTTTATCAAAGAATTCTTTTTAAAAATTTCCGATTACAAATTTAGTAACTTTTTGTTCTAAAGTTGGCTCCCTGAAATTATTAGAGAAGTAGCGGAGAAGAATTTTAATAGGTATGTGTTACATATAAATTAATTTTACTTTCAAATTCATTTTTCTGTAAGTTTATTTAACTTGATTGAACATAAACTTTTTATGATAAATATTAACCAATTTGGATAGAGTTTTTACTGCAAGTATTTATGAGGTAGCAACATGTTTCTATGCATTTATTTTGTAGGAACTGCTGGAAGTTAATTTTTTGAATGAATTATAGGAAAAATAACATTTTGAAAAAAAAATAAAAGTGAATAAATGAGATACTTCACAAAATTAATGCATAGAAATGTTTCTCTATGTCTTGTAAATGTAACTAAAACAAAGGAAGTTTAAAAATTGAGATCTCCTATTAAAAACTTGGGTTTGAAAGTATTTCTAAAAAATTAAAAAATAAAACTCAAAAGCCAAAAACTACGGTATTTAATTCATACATCCAAATTATTCATTTAAAATTGTATTTTAAATGAATTTCCTAAAGTTAAGATCTCGGAATAATAATCGACCAACACTTAAGTTGGGATAAACGTGTTCGTTTTCTGTGCAATAGATTAAGACAAATTATTCACTATTTTGCTATCCTACGAAATTACTTGGCTGTCCATACTTTACGACTGATTTACCTCGCATTAGTACAAGCTATATTACAATATGGTATTCTAGGTTGGGGTAGTGCTTATAGTACCTCCCTCATGCCAATAACCCTGCTAGAGAAAAGAATAATAAAAATATGTCGTAATAAACCTCTTGATTATCCCTTAGAACTGTTGTATTCAGAATTTAAAGTATTTGACTTCCACCAAATTTATAAAAATGTCTTATTGAATTTCGTACATAAAAACCGAAATATATTTAATTTGTATTCACATAAATATAAAACCAAAAGATCAGACAACATAAGCTTGACAGTACCCAAATCTACCACAAATGTAGCTTATAATCACAGTAGCAACTTCGGTCCAAGACTTTATAACAAGTTAATAGCTAAATTCGCAAACACACAATTTGCTAGACCGTAACAGGCCACTTGGCTAATACTTGTTAGGAAGACGACGACGACGACGACGACAATTTGCTAATGCTCCTTATTTTAAAAAATCGATTTAAAAATTGCTGTTTAGAGAGAAAATTTAAAGTTCAATTATTGTGATATCTTTTTTTTTTTACTCTGTCATTTCATAAAATATCTTAACATTATGTGGAATGCCCGAGGACGAATATGTAACTTACTCTTTCTGGAGATGCGAGAGTTTTTTATACAGGGTGTTTAAAAAATACGGGGCATAATTTCAGGTATGTATTTCCCACATGTAGACAATCAAAATAGTTCATTACAACATGTGTCCGGAAATGCTTCATTTCCGAGTTATGGCCTTCACAACATTGAAATTCACCGGAACGTTTTTCTTTCCGCAGGTCGTTGTCATTACAGAAGATGTTCAAAATGTCCACCTCCTGCTTGAATACAGACCTCACATCGATGTCTCATTGACCTGCGAACACGATCCCAAACTCCAGGAGTATTGCGTATGTCCTCAGAACATGCCACAATTCGATTCCGAAGGGATTCCAACAGTCTCCAGACAGTCGTATGAGGAACATTGACTTCCAACGCTACCCTTCGTGTGCTGATAGAAGGAGTCATGTTCACAGCCTCCAGTATCTCCTCCTGTACTTCTGGAGTTGTAGATCTTGGTCGTCCCCTTCCCAAACCAGGAGAGTTAAATTTTCCATACTCGCACAGACGGTAATGGAGACGTACAAATGTCTTCCGATCTGGACATTGTCGTTGTGGGTACCTCTCCTGGTACAAACGATGAGCCAGCGCAGCATTGCCGTCCGCCTTACCGTACATGAAGTTTATCTCTGCCAGCTCTTGATTTGAATACATGTCGCACAGTCTAACGCCTACACAACACTGAATGTAACCTTCGCCTCGGAATGAACTGTCAGAGTGCCCTCTTAATGTCTCCTTTGACGGCAACGACCTGCGGAAAGAAAAACGTTCCGGTGAATTTCAATGTTGTGAAGGCATAACCCGGAAATGAAGCATTTCCGGACACATGTTGTAAAGAACTATTTTGATTGTCTACATATGGGAAATACATACCTGAAATTATGCCCCGTATTTTTTAAATACCCTGTATAAAAAAGCAACATGTATCTTTGTTCTGGAAATAAAGTATTATTATTATTATTATTATTATTATTATTATTATTATTATTATTATTATTATTACTATTATTATTAATATTTGGGAGTTCAAAATTTGAATTTTATTAGTCCTTTACATAGTAAACATGCTCTGAAAATTTGGTTGAAAAAAAATGATTAGGAAAGCAGTTGTCATCTATTAACGTTACGTTTTTTTAACTCTACATGAGTTGTAGCAGAGTTGAGGATTAAAACGTCAATAAATAAATTCCTGCAGTTGAGCATCAGAGTTACAATTAGATAAATTTTAAAGCTTGCCAGGCGCCTTGGAATGATGTGATCAGTGCGTAGTTGTCGTTTTATGTAATGCACTTAGTCTGGTTTTCCAGATGTGAAGAAAGATGCTCAGTAACATTTGCTAGAGTATCATTGATAACTGGTGTTGATGGTAGCCTGTAAGTTCCACATGGGTTATAAGTTATTTCTGTTCTGAGATCCATATATTTCAGTCGCTTCTCAGATCCCTCTTTTATTATATTTCAACCAACTGGAATAGCTACATAAATAATTTGCAAGTTCTGGCGTTACTGTCAAGTTTTATGACGTCTGGTTTGTTTCCTTATATTTTTCAGTTTGTATTAAAAAGTCCCACAGTACAGTGATAGCTCTTAGAACATGTAGAGACCGACCTTTAGGTACTGTTTCTCTCTTTTCCGCACACACATTACTTATAAAAGAATGTTAATATGGTACCAATTACGTATTAACTATTTATTTTTCCTTCAAAGTCTTGGTATAATCTAAACCGACTCTGTACACCTTTATAGGAACAGTATCTTACTATAGTCACTTTTGACATGAAACATTTATAATTTTATTTAATGTACTAGTTACAAAAGTGAAGCTTCAGTAGCAAGAGGGTCAAGTTAAAACACGACCGCAGAGAGTATTTTAAGATCCGCGAGTTAATAAAGCTCATTTTCTAACGTGTTGACTGCAATGTTTTATCTACGTTTCATCTATTTGACGAAAATTACTTTTAAAATGTAGAAAAATTGATTTATAATAACTTTTAATTCATTTTAATCAATCAAAGCCCATTTGATTGTTTACAGAGTCGTTTCCAAGGAAAAAGATTGTGTACGTAAAGATAATTTATTTTATTGTGGTAAATAGAAAAGTGTGTTGTAAAAATATGGTATAAAATACTTCATAACACGTTGCTTTGGAATTTTATTATACAGGTGGCGCATAAGGTAATTTACATTTATTTACTGGCATGTATTACAGAACATACAGTGCTTGAATGAGTTTTGCTGTTAAAGAATATGTTCGATGTGACCCTCGTTACACGCCATGCATAGGTTAGTTCGGTCCATCCAATCATCCTGCACTTTTTGGAGGATGCCCACATTCCACTCCGTTGCGCTGTATGAGGTGACCCAAGTTCCTGATTTTCTCTTCGTACATCTTGGATTTGAGGATCAGGCGAACGCGATGGCCACTCTATAGGACCTCGTCTCCCGATCCAGTGCCCAGGGAAGTTACTATAAAGCCACTTCAGTGATTTGCTTTGAGTATTCGCTGAATGCTCTAAGGTTTACACCTGTCTCACTCGAAAGTTGACGGTACTCTTCTTCGGGCTTTTAACGATGGACGCAACAATAAATGTCGACGTGTGTTCATTAGTTGCTGTCTTCGGAAACCCACTTCTCTTCTTGTCTTCAACACTATCGTTTCCTTAAACTTAGCTATCAACTTAGAAACAGTGTCATGTGTGATGGGACACGGTCCGGATGACTTCGTTGAACAAATGAGCAACCAGCCGGGTCGTATTGTCGCGCACAAGAAGGATTACTTGAATTCTCTCCTGCAACGTCAGTGGCGTCTTACTGTATCTTTCAAACTGTCAAATAACTGTCAAACTGGACAACTGCAAAGATAAAAAGCAGAATTAAAACCTAGAATATACAATAAATGAATTTAACTGAAAAGGCAACATCATCTGTATGGCGACTTATGCGCCACTGTAGAACAATAAAAGTAAAAATTTTGCAATGTAGTCTAAGAGTGTTATATGATGTTCTTCTTTTCCAACATTAGTAGATAATTTTTTTGTTTAATTTTATTAGTGACGGGTAATTGACTATTCTCATTCAAACATATTATGCAGCCAGTTGTGTAGACCGATTTTCTGACAGAGTCGTTGCGCAGGTGCGCCATAGATCTACTACACACGCCGTGAGATGAGATGATGATGCAGATTTGTTGGGGTACCACAGGGGAACTGGCGCTCTCGGACAAAACCCCTGTGTAACGTAGACCAAGAGCTTGCCCAATAAAGTTATAATTTAGGGGTACGCCGGGGATCGAACGGGGGTCCACAGGATTATAAGTCCAGCGTTCCAGCCACTAGATCATCGCGGCGGCAACGTTTAGTCTATAACATAAAAATCACAAAGAACTTGCTAATTTCTTAGATAACAACCCTGTATTATGATAATAGGGGAAAATAAATATATTAAGTTCACAGGGCTAACGGCTTCGAAGCTGGGTACCTGGTTCTAATGAAGTGCACTGGTAGCAATCTAAAACATGGGGGCATGAGATAGTTACTCTGCCCGCCATTAAAAATTCACTTCAACTAAATCCCCAAGGTAAAAAAAAAAACATAAAAAATATGAAAACTTAGGAACAAGTGTTAAAAAAAAAAGTAACATATCTTGAACAATGGACGTTACTGTTTCGATACTGGTTCGTGTGCCATTGTCAGCGTCTAGTGAACTACTGCTGCAACATCTCTTCTTCCTTCTATTTTCACTATTTCCTGTCATCTGTGCGAGATATTGTCTTAGGAAAGCTTATGATAATGTCCTAATTTCAGAACTGGCTACAAATAATACTTGCTAGAAATACTGTTCATAATATGAGTCGTGCTGAAGACAAAATTGAGAAACGCGTATGAACAAAGATGAAAAGATTTCGTCATTAAATGAATAAATAATTAATAGATAAATTGACAATGATTATTAATACATTACTAGTCTATAAATGTAGCTTCAATTTGTAAAGCTAATCAACACAAAATAAAAGGTGCTTAATAATCTGAGTTACTTCTCTTGAATTAACTGTACTGCTGCCAGCATGATTTATTCAACCTCATACTCCACCATTCAAATATACTGTAATATGTTGCATAGTTAGCGGATAGTAATACTTTTCCCTAACCCTATGTTTATTTAAATTGTGTTTGTTGTATGTGGGATTATGTCGTGAATGGGTTAGGGGAAAGTCCACAAACGATTAGGGAAAACATGGAAATTTCACTTGAAGCAAGTAAGGAGATAGGTTTGGAAGTAAATTCGGAGAAAACAAAATATAGGCCTATGATTATGTCTCGTAACCAGAACATAGTACGAAATGGAAATATAAAAATTGGACATTTATCTTTTGAAAAGGTAGAAAAATTCAAGTATCTTGGAGCAACAGAAACAAATACAAATGACACTCGAGAGGAAATTAAACATAATACACTGAAGGGAAATCCCTGTTATTATTTCGTGAAGAAGTTTTGTCATTCAATCTGCTCTCAAAAAGTCTGAAAGTTAGAATTTATAAAACAGTTACATTACCGGTTGATCTGTATGGTTGTGAAACTTGGACTCCCACTTTGAGAGAGGAACAGAGGTTAAGGGTATTTGAGAATAAAATGCTTAGGAAAATATTTGGGGCTAAGAGGGATAAAGTTACAGGATAATGGAGAAAATTACACAACTCAGTATTGCACGCATTGTATTCTTCACCTAATATAATTATGAACATCATATCCAGACGTTTGAGATGGGCAGGGAATGTAGAACATATAGGTGATTCCAGAAATGCATATAGAGTGTTAGTTGGAAGACCTGAGGGAAGAGACCTTTTGGGGGACCGAGACATAGATGGGAGGATAATATTAAAATGGATTTGAGGGAGGTGGGATATGATTGTAGGAACTGGATTAATCTTGCTGAGGATAGGGATCGATGGTGGGCTTATGTGAGGGCCAATGAACCTCTGGGTTCCTTAAAGGCCATTTTTATGTAAGTTAGTATGCATGTGGTATTATTTGTGTGTCACTTTAAATTCGAATTCAAGAAAATAAACTATACATTGGTACAATTTCTAATCATGTTAAAAAACTGAATTATTGTAAAACATGCAAATCGAATAAGTCCAATGAAAATGTGTCACATTCATGATGATTTGTAAGTTTCCGATGAGTCCAGTTCCTACCTTCATGATTTACGACGTTGAAATATTTTAGGGTGTACGTGCAGCAGATAATAACCAAATCGTGATTAAGGATGCAGCCTACAAGTTTTTATATACACATACAGTATGTGTGGGTGCTTTGTTTCCGAAATTCAGGGTATAATTCACGAATGTCTTGTTCAAAAACACATTAGTGAAGTTGAGTAGAACTATGAGCTCCTTTACATTAAAATAATAGCTTGGCCTATGTTTATCGATTGAGTCGGTTTACAATGGAACTAACATTAGACATGAACGCATTTGTTCGTAAGAAAAATGAACTCTGGATAATGTTGAAATCCCTACTCATACTTCCACTACTAACTCCATGCTGTTTTGTGTGGCGTGAGACGAAAATCAGATGTTACAGATTGAGATTATGAGAGCGAGAGCGAGAAAGAAAGAGAAACTGAGAAAGAGAGAGAGAGAGAGAGTCGCTACTGTAGAAACTTCTAAAGAAATAGTTCGGTGTACGTTGACCTAAACAAATACAAGCCAAGTTAACTGATGTTACATTCATTACTACAGTTTTAAGATCCGTAATAGTAATATACGTTACAAGAGCGGTATGTTGACGTTTTCATGGTCGAGGAAAGGAATAAAAAAGCGAAACGTAGTTGAGCTTTTTTAATTTCCGAGAACATGAAAACAAACATACCGCTCGTGTATCGTACATTATTTTGTACGAAGATCGTTTACTACATACCTGAAAGACGAATTTCTAATTAGTTGCAATGAAATCTCCATGTTAGTTTCTGTTTAATGACGGCAACTTCGAAACCCCAAAATATCTTTCTTCAACATTGTTGCTATAAAATGTTTTCTGTGTTTACTATACTCCAGCAGGCCGTGATATACGTCTGTCTTCCCCCCCCCCAAGTCTATAAATGCGAACTTAAAACTAACGGTAAGGTTATGTAATGATTTATTTTTCATTTTAATATTTAAACAATATTATTTATATAACATATTGCAGTAATAACATCGGCAACTGGAATCTTGTTGATTTTTTCACAGCTTCCTTAATGTTACTTGTATCAGGAATGTAATAAGTTTCGTGGAGTAGTAGACTTTACTTAATTTTTGCAAATATTTAAAAACAATAATTAACAGTGCAATTCAGGTGAAATTGCAGTGGTAAGTTTCCAATTTATAATTATTACTATGTTGAACGTCTCTAAACTAATATGTTAAAAGCCTAAAGCAGTAAAATGAATGTCGCGCTTAAGCGGTAAGAAGAGGGAAATTGTTATGTGTGTTGCGTTGGGAATACTGAATGTGGTATTTCACACTTACCGCGTATTGGTTCTGTGCGGAAAACAAGCAAATACGCACTATCTCGCACAAAATTATATGTTGTATGCTTTTATCAACAGTAACCTCAATAGAGGTTTTGATTTATCTAGTGAAAATCAAAACTCGAGTGGGATTTAATTGACTATTACACGATTAGAACAAAGTATATAAATATTATAATAAAATACTTTGATACAATAAAATATTAATTGACTTACTAAAATTCTTAAAATAGGCTATTAATTGACTTCTTAAATTCTATTTCACTTATGTTAGCTTCACCAAAACCTTTGAACGAATCAGCCATTTTCAGTTGATTGTCTATGCGGTAAACAAATGACGATCGCAAAGCATGTTTTATAGTACCATAAAGAATTTTCAGTTTGAAATGTTGTCAAATAAAGAAACAAATGTTAGGGAGGTGATAAAAACAGAAGAAGGTATAAGAAGATTTAAAAAAATAACGTGCTCTGATGCAATAAAATAGATATATTTGTTTTCCAATGACAGGTACTGAGATTTACATCTTTGACTTAAACACAATTTTAATATAAAGAATAAAATAAAATAAAAAAGGCATGGAATGAAAAAGGAGAAGAAAATGCCCTTCATTGTCTGATTAAGTTCCTTGCCTCCCAATATCGGTCACAGTCTTTCACTTTGGTTAAGATTGGACAGCAAAGTAGGTGGTCCCTGTTCATATCTTCTTGTAGATCACACAAGGTACATTTTGGGTCTGGTAGTAAGCCAAAACGATGAAGGTGATGAGCTAGGCAGTCATGCCCAGTGCATAAGCGGAACTTTACGACTGCTTCATTTCTTGGTCTACTTGGTATTTCTAAGATGTCCCTTTGCTTGTGTTTCTCTTGTGTTCTGCTCTTAATATCTTGCACGTAATCTTCTTGGATAACATTCTTGATGTTTAATTTAGCTGTAAAATAAAGTATTTGTTGTTTCGTTGTTTGATAAAATAGATATTAATTGACTTACTAAAATTCTATTTCACTAATGTTACCTTCACCAAAACGTTTGAACGGAGCCACCATTTTCAGTCGACTATCTATGAGGGAAACAAATGACGATCGAAAAGCATGTTTTATAGTACAGTAAAGAATTTTTAGTTTGAAATGTTGGCAAACAAAGTAACAAATGTTAAGAAAGTGATAAAATTTTACGATAAGCAGTCATTATTGGTTGAAAGATGTCCTTTCGTACCATTTTATTGGTTAAAAGTAGTATGACGTAGTAAAATTGTAATAGTCTTTTTAAAAAATGAATATATTATATTAAGAAGCAATAGAATACAAAACGTGACAGGGATTCATGGAATCCCTGTAATTGCTGAAAATATTTATGGTATTCCTGGTTGTTACTGTAAGCATGGTTGGATTTGTAAGGGTGTTTGGGACTTCTAATAAAATTTTGACTTCTTTTTTCATTTCTGTCTTCATAGTCACCTCAATTTAAATTTAACAAGACGAAGTTTTGTCGTTAAATATCGTAAAGTGGGGATATTTCGGACGCAGGGGTAACATCGGACGGTAATTCAATGTATCATATTTTATGTTGGTAACACCAGTTCTTAGCATCTTTTCCGCGCTTTATACTATGTTCGTATGTTTCTGCACATTTTTAAAGACCCATTGGTGAACTGGTGTTACCAACATAAAATATGATAAATTGAATTACTGTCTGATGTCACCCCTGCGTCCGAAATATCCCCACTTTACGGTACTTCATAATCTCTTCCTCATTCCATGAGGCGTAGTCTCGAGACGACATCGCAACTGACAGTTGAAACGATTTACACATCAATATGAATTGTTCATCGTCATCATTATCGTCATCGTCATCATCATCATCGTCATCATCATCATCATCATCATCGTCATCGTCATCGTCATCATCAAATAATGTTATAAATTTTCAATCAAAGACACAACTATCTGCAAATGTTTATTTGCTACATGAATATAAGGTATATAAACGTTTTCGCCTTGTGGGGCATCATCAGATATATTAAAATTATGTGATCTGAACTTAGATTAAATTAGATTTATAAAAAGCAAATACGAACAGTGTGTAATACATGGTGATAAAATTTCATGAGTTATATGTATACTAATTGTAACAAGAAATAAGATAAAATGATGAATTTCAATGTAGTGTAAATTCAAATATGATTAAAATTGGAATTGTGTGTACATATAACTCATGTTACATTATAATACATATTTATCAAATAATGTTGTGCAAATTATGATCATGTTAAAATGAATAAATGGATAAAATCTTGGCTTATAGTTATTCAATGTTTAGAAAATGACACGTCTTGGAGAACTATGCATCATACCGAAGTTTGCAGTAATCGAATGTTGTAGGTTGATTGTTATGTGCGTATAAATTATCATTCATATAGAGTACTTTGCTTGATTGTAATCTAAATGTTGTCTAGTTTCGATGAAAATAGTGGTTATCCTTGATCCTTTAGATCTAAAAAATCTATCTTTTATGATGCATATAGTTGTTGAATAACTGTGTTTAATTAAGATTT
The DNA here is from genome assembly GCF_040183065.1 of Periplaneta americana. Taxonomy (NCBI): domain Eukaryota; kingdom Metazoa; phylum Arthropoda; class Insecta; order Blattodea; family Blattidae; genus Periplaneta; species Periplaneta americana. The sequence goes on from NC_091119.1 coordinate 158,749,194, forward strand.
GTGTATATGGAAGAATTGTATATGTCTCGGTGTATGTGGGAAAGTTGATGGTTTGAAGTAGTCTTATATTCATGTAGCAAATAAACATTTGCAGATGGTTGTGTCTTTGATCGAAAATTTATAACATTATTTTATGATATTACTAGACACATCTGAAATATAAAATGAACTGTAAAATAAAAAAAATCATCATCATCATCATCAACAATACGATTTAGGCCCATTGGCCTGTTTCGTCTCCATAGCGGTATTAAAATTGGTCTAGGGCGCCTGATTCGTTTTCTCCCTTGCGGTTTATAATGGTGTAGCCTGTATGGAATGCGGGTTGGTTCCATCCTAGATATATGTTCATGCCATTTATTCCTATATTCTGTGATCGTTTCTATAATATTTGTCATATTTAGTTCCTGTCGTATGTCTTCATTTCGCTTGTGGTCCAATAAGCTATATCCTGCTATTGACCTTAGCAGTCTCATTTCAGCTGCTTCTACTCTCTTCATTTGTTGAGTTGTCATGCATCATGGTTCCGATCCATAGGTTAATGTTGGAATTGCCATTGTTTTGTAAAATTTTAAAATTGTGTCGGTTCTTACTTTCTTCTTTAGTGTTCTTTTTATCGTGCCAATTAATTGCTGGAATTTAGAGAGCTTCCTATCTATGTCGTTAATTATTTCATATGATATCATGCAACCTAGGTAATTAAAGCAGTTCATTTGCTGTATGATTTCATTATTAATAATAATTTTTGTTCTTAATGGCGTTGTTCCCTTAAAACCCATCACTTTAGTCTTTTTAGTAGATATTTGAAGATCATATTCTTTTGCGATGCAGTTCAGTTTAAACAAAGCTCGTTGGAGGTCATCTTCTGCGGTTGTAAATATAGCCTGATCATCGGCAAACAATATTGTATTTAGAGGTGTATTGGTTCGGTTAAGAATTGTTTCCATATGTAATAGCCACCTTCTGGTGACGTCGTCCATGTATAAATTAAACAAAACAGGTGATAAAGAACACCCTTGTCGAACACCTCGTGCTATTTCTTTGCTTTCTTTGCTTATTCCATTCTTTAGTTTAATTCTAATTTTAGTGTTACTATATAAGCCTTGTGTTACCCTTGTTAGATGATCTGGTATTCTTTTAGATCTCAATACTTCCCATAATTTTTGACGATTAACAGTGTCAAAAGCTTTATTATAATCAATAAAGGCAATATAAGTTGGGATATCGTATTCTCTATTTTTCTCAATCATCTGGCTTATGGAGAATACACAATCGATACAGGATCTATTCTTCCTAAAACTATTTTGTTCTTCCAGTAATATATTTTCTGTTATAACAGCTAATCGGTTTGTTATTGTTTTAGAATATATTTTATATCCGGTATTTAGAAGACTGATCCCACGATAATTTTCACAATCTCCCCTGTCTCCTTTCTTAAATAAAGTTGTTTAGAATTGAAATGAAAAGTAATATTATGTTATTTCAGAGAATTGGATTCATTCGCAATTTAATATCACAGTTAAAATAGGGTAGCTGAATAAAACAGAGTACTGTCTTGTAACGTCTTCGTTACTACTGTCATCGTGCAACTGATTGTTGAACTTTATTCCAAAGGCTGCCATAACATATTTAACTTGGTTGCGGAGAGCTGCTTTGTTTTGCATTCAGGGAGGATTGTGTAACAAGTTTGTATTTTTCATCAGTGAATATCAATGTTTCTGCATCAGAGTGCACCTTAAATAATATTGTTCCCGACTGCATTTCCAAAATTCGAGTAACTTTTCTTTATTCTGAAAAAAAAAAAAAAAAAAAAAAAAAACATTTGTGTTACTCTACGAAGGCCAGTGGAGTCCTGCAGCCCGGAGCCGTGGCGCTACTGCTCCTGAGTTTATAATACCGCATCGCTGTAGTTCACATTACGCCCGCGGCTCCACTCGCCTTGGTCGAGTAATACCTTCTTCATCACAAGATGTAACTGGAGAAATACTGAAATATGATTCAGTATCCTTTACTGTAGCAGAGAGTGAAGAAACACAGCTTTCTGAATCTTACAATGCATTGGCACATCACATGAAACGCACACTTCTTTTCAGTAACACTTTTCATTTCTACTTTAATAACTATTGGATTTTCTGCAGATATCTGAACAATTATTATTATTCCACATCCCGCGGCAGCATTTCTGGAACTCAGCAAAGTGATTGCTGCAGGCAATTGTCAGAAGGGATATTGAAACATAACAACATTACACATAGATCGAGAAAGAATACTGTAGTCCACGCCTGTGGAGTAACGGTCAGCGCCTCTGGCCGCGAAACTAGGTGGTCCGGGTTCGAATCCCGGTCGGGACAAGTTACCTGGTTGAGGTCTTTTCCGGGTTTTCCCTCAACCCAATACGAGCAAATGCTGGGTAACTTTCGGTGCTGGACCCCGGACTCATTTCACCGGCATTTTCACCTTCATTTCATTCAGACACTAAATAACCTAGATGTTGATACAGCGTCGTAAAATAACCCAATAAAAGATAAAGAATACTGTAAAATTATGTCTACTTGTATCAGATTTTGAAGTAGAATGTTTTCCTTTATTGTTGTATTTTCCATGCAAGGAAAGGTATTCCATATTATATATTACATTATATAATTTCCAGTAAATTTTTTCTCCATTTTTTATGTATGATTATTTATCAGCAAACCTTGAAATATTGCATTGAAGTTCGTGTGACTATGTTAAAACCGCTCACTAAACTGCACAACTCCACTCCTAACGTTAGCACGTAATGAAACTGCTTCGCTATTCTGCATGTTGCTATAATGTAGTTATGAAAGTCATCCATTATAGGGGAGAGTCGGGTAGTATCGGACATCGGGTAATATCGGACAGTGAGTTTCTTTCATCTACCACACGATGATAGTACCTGATTGACATGGTTAGTTTCTGTGATGTCGCATAGAGAAACGTAGTCATGCCATTCAGGTACTTCCACATGGTGGTAGATAAAAGAAACTCACTGTCCGATACTACCCGATGTCCGATCTACCCGACTCTCCCCTACTTTTGAGATGTTTATGTGAACAGAGTATGATATCACAATCTACCTATATACAGTCACGAAGCTCAATACGTAGGGAATATGCATCCATAGATAGTTGCTATCCTCTAGGATCGCTACTATCGCCTCATCACAGACAATACGAAATAGTACCGATACAGTCTATTGTTCCTAGTACCCTCAACAACTCAAGCTTCGTGATTGTTATATACACAGAAGACAGCTAGTGTAATAGAGCGCCGTGAACTGTATGTGTGGCTGGAGTCAACCTGATATCTATGTTTTGGTACAAACTTTCTAGCCCTACTCGTAAATTAACGCAGGCCTTAAAATTGATTTGTAAATTCAAATCTATGTTTCTTTTCTTAAGTATTTTTAACTACAAATTGTTCCGTCAATACATAAGCTTATTTTACCCTGTCGAAATGTGGTTGTAATTCTGGAGAGAGCTTTTGTTAAACATTTTACTTACGCACCCTAATGTAAAGAACCGATGATCCGTTACTTATAGTGGGATTCGTTGAAGCTCAATAGATATCCGTAATTGTAAGACGTGCAGGAAGAAGAGCAGCCGGGCTAATTCTTTTGTGGCAACGAGACAGCTCCGTCGCCGTGACGTTCAGCCACAAAGGGAACAACTAGAGCGTGCGCTATATTATTCGTCGATAATACCGAACACCAGACCAGGATTGTGGCATTGCTTTGAATGGAAAAGAATTGTACTGTGTGGGATATTTCGTAACGGTAACAGTCGTGCTTATATGAAGGAATCGATGTACTGGGTAAATTGCCCTCAAAGTAGTAGACTTAAAGCGGTGCTAGAGGGGAAAGAAGTAATGAAACTGGATTTTATAGCTTGAAGTTGGCATTTTATATAGACTGGAAATAAGCTTATTATTCTCTTTTGAGATATGAATTATTGAAATGCGCAGAGCAAGAAAATCTTAAGTAACTTTTTTGTTTCTTTGTGGATGTTTTTCTTGAAAATAGTAAATTTGTTTATTTCCTCCATTAAAATTTCAAGCACGTAAATTTAATTTTTGGTATATATCATGTAGAAAGTTATAGAATAATTCGATTAAAAAAAAACATGTATTTGACTTCATCTTTTTCTATATTATTACGATGTACCAAAGTACTCGTACATAAGATATTTCCGAGCAGAAATTCTGCGTCATCATATGATGAAAGATGAGTAAAACAGAGAAAAATTCTCTCCGGCACCGGGATTTGAACCCGGGTTTTCAGCTCTACGTGCTGATGCTCTATCCACTAAGCCATACTGGATTCCCATCCCGATGTCGGATTGAATCCTCTCAGTTTAAGTTCCACATCTTGGGTTTCCTCTAGTGGCCTACCCTCATGCACTGCGTCATAGATGTATGACAGTGGCATAATGTGCACACATGTGCAGAGTTGCACTCGTTATGAGTGACTAAGTGGCTGGGATTCGACGGAGTAAGCGCCATCTTAAATCAGAAAGAGTGCTATTCATAGACATTTCGCTAGCCCGCGCTACGAGCGTGCTAAACTAGCCCCGGCTATGGACAGGATTCATATCATATCATATCATATATCATATCATATCATATCATATCATATCATATCATATCATATCATATCATATCATATCATATCATATCATATCATATCATCATATATCATAACATATCATATCATATATCATAACATATCATATCATGTATCATATCATATCATATATCATATCATATCATATCATATCATATATCATATCATATCATATCATATCATATCATATCATATCATATCATATCATATCATATCATATCATATCATATCATATCATATCATATCATATCATATCATATCATATCATATCATATCATATCATCATATATCATATCATATCATCATATATCATAACATATCATATCATATATCATATCATATATCATATCATATCATATATCATATCATATCATATAATATCATATCATATCATATCATATCATATCATATCATATCATATCATATCATATCATATCATATCATATCATATCATATCATATCATATCATATCATATATCATATATATCATATCATATCATATCATATCATATCATATCATATCATATCATATCATATCATATCATATCGCTAACACTTGTTCATGAATAGGAAAAACGCTGTTCGCTGATCATCCACCGGAAGCCCGCGCTAATAATATCTATGAATACGGCCCAAAGTGATTATTATTCGCATATCATGCCACTATAAATATTTTATTTTTTTTTTATTTCAAAAGTATTCCTTTAATTATAAAATCATGCGCTACTTTGTTATCCATAGTGTATAGAACATGTAGTAAAAATGTCATGTTCTTAACCTCAAAATTGTAAGTTTTTACACTTCGAATCTGACGATATGTGCCAAAACAAAATGTGAGAAAATAGCTTGTAAAATTTGCATGGAATAAATATGAGCTTTAAGAGGTTTGTGGCACTCAAAAGGCCTGGAACCGTTAGTCTAGATCACTAGAGTTAATCTGAGGAAAAGTGAAATACCTAATCAATGAAATACAAGAATAACACTACAATGCCGAGACTCTGATAGTTCTGAAATGCTTGCGTAGCTCTAATCGCTGGAGCCAAGTGTATCCACACGGAATAAACCCAATTAGCTGTGCTAATCTCATACCTAACATGTCGTTGCCTCCTGTTCCAGATGTCTGCAAATGTTATACAAAATGTCTCGATGTCTCAGCTAAGAGGATCTGTAGAAGATTTTGAGGCGGGAAAAACTTTAATTTGGTCCAAAACTTTGTCAGTTTCGGCTTTATTGCGGCGTTAAGGGCAACTGTCGCTTGTTCGTGCGCCCCATATAAGGACGAAAGGAACACTTTTGATGATTCCTACTTGGTTGTATCGTTCTCGGTGGCTAGTGATTATCATGTTGCCTGCTGCGTGGGTTCAAACTCTGTGGAAGGCAGTCAAATTGAAGGGTTCAGAACCATAGTGGGCCAAGCCCCACTTACTAAAACCGTAGAAAACAAGGGTTAAAATGAAGTTATTACCATAATTTAATGGAAACATAAAGCAAGTAATATAAAGTATACACATTAAAACTCAATGATAAGTCAATGTTCATTAATCTGTGGTATTCACTTGACTTTAACCCTTGCTTTCTCCGTTTTTAATAAATGGCGCTTGGCCCACTATGGCTCTGAACCCTTCAGTTCTTGGTATGAGATATCCTTCGGGAGGCAAGTAAAGCTGTGAGTCTCCTGTCGTAGGTTTTGGCTAGTGAAGGAACCCTATCTCTGAGAGGAGGCTGAGTCAAATTTGACAGCCATTTCTCGCCCATACTGAATTTCGATATTGAATAATCTCTACAGTTTTCCGCGTCTGTAGTTCAAGGCGTGCTGTTTTTCCAACCGGAAGACTTGGTTTCGATATCTAGTCAATTTGTGATTCAATTTGTGCTGGACAAAGCTGAAGTTCCACAAGGTATTTCTCGGGGTACTCTCGTTTAACTCATATGATCAATACTCTCGACTTTCTCTCATTCAATTTATCATCTGCAATAGTTCAAAATATACTGAGTTGGTCTTGGAGGTAGTATGGGTTTGCGATATTGATTAAAAAGTGATTGGCGCTCCGGGGCTTATCGGATACTCGTTTCTAGATAGGATCTCGCTCTATCAATGTGACATATTATGGCCCACATGTTAGCATCGGATTCACCATCGTCACTTATGCCACCTGTCGGACTTGGACAGTCTTCGCATATATAGAGTGGAATTAATATAATTGTGCACATTTTAACAGGTTCTTCTTTGAACAGAATACAAAATACCATATTAGTTCCAAATGAATAATTTTCTTAGAAAAAATAATATTCTCCTAAAGGTTAAGACTATTTTACTCGATAAGTACAAGGTGCAATCAATATATTTCCGAACTGAATTTATTTACTTATTTATTTATTTCTTTAAATATGTATTTATTTATTTAAGTATTTATTTACTTAAATATTTACTTATTTATTTATTCATTTATATATTTATTTATTCATTTATATATATTTAAATATTTATTTATTTATATATATTTATTTATATATTTATTTAAAAATATATTTATTTAAATATGTATTTATTTATTTAATTATTTATTTATATATTTATTTAAGTATTTATTTATATATTTATTTAAATGTTTATTTATATATTTATTTAAATGTTTATTTATTTATTTAATTATTTATTTATTTATTTAAATATTTATTCAAATATTTATATATTTATTTACTTAAATATTTATATTTATTTATTTATTTATTTCTTTACTTATTTATTTATGTATTTATTTATTTATTTATTTATTTATTTATTTATTTATTTATCCTAACAGTATTAAGGCCGTAAAACCTTCTCTTCAGTCCTACCAGATAGCATGCATAAATCCAAAAAACTATATAGGCTACAAATACTGACAAAAATAATACAAAATAAATTAAAGCCCTATTACATTTGTATTTATTGTACCGTTAAACATACATGCGCGTGTCACTGAATATCATTGCTGCTATGGCTGTTGAATCAGTCTGTCAAGCAGGGTCAGATTGTCTTTAAGAACTGAGCGTCTACTCATGATTTTGTGAAAACATATCAAGGACCTATTACGATTTTTCCTGGAATCTCTCTATATGCGTCTTATGGCTAGTCTTCTTCTCTGCATTTCAAGTGATGCATTTATTATAGATTTCAGACGTTTTCTGGTTCTAGATAACTTCTCCGTTTCCTATGTCTTGTGTGTTGCCTACATTCAGAGTAGTCCGGAAACTTATTGACCGCCCCTTGTACTATCCGTACGACTGTAATTTTTACTCTTATCAACAGGCAGGTTTATAAAGAAAGATTTATCCCTTTACAGTTTTTTTTAAATAAAACGGAAATATTTCTTGCATAAGTCATTTGTTTGATATCGCGTAAAATAGAATATAAATGTCTAGGTATATTACGTTAAACAAATGAATACCTTGTACTGAAAATGTTGGGCATAAACATAATTATATTTGTCCTAATTTTGAACCTGTGTTCACAGAGAAATAGCTGGTTGACTTATAATAAAGATAGGAATTTACCCACAGAGATTACAAGCTTAAGTATGCGTAGTGTTCGTTATATACACGAGAAACATATCCCAATTCAATTGCGATACAAGACACATTTCAGTTGTAACCTGGACATATCTCAGGCTACACGTCATTCATGACGTAACGATAGTCTAAGCACAACTAACCTAATATCCTCATGTTGTGGTATAATTCCTACCTTTACTTATACTGTAGATTCTTTGTTAGAGATGAAACCATTAGTTATCTCGCTTTTAAATATTTTGTATGACGGCGATATCCATTTTTTTTTATTTTACGCACTTCTATATTTTCTTTGCTGTTTTTTTTCCTCTGCATACAGTACATAATTAGGATCCATTTCTTCCCCCTCTCCACACAGCACACAATTAGAATAGGCCTGTAGAATAACGCGGGTCCTTCCTAGGGATTGACGAGGCACTGGTATTCTGCAACAGTTCTGAAAATGGCAGCAGCTGGTTAGCGTGCACAGCGAGGAATGCTAATTGTATTTTTTTTTTAAATATTCCATTTCTGTTTCATCTCAGTAAGTTAATATTGTTCTCCAGCAGCTAAATATTACAGATCGGAATTACAATTTCTCGCAAGCTCGTGTTCAATTCCCGGCGTTATTGGGTTGATACTTGTGACGGACAAGATAGGAGAATAAGGTTTGGAGTGACATTTATTGTGCTACTTAGGACCAATTTACCCTGGAACCTTCTATCAAGGACAGTGTTATCTACCTTTTAGTCGATTTGCCTGCTGATACGGCGCTGCGCTTGGACATGAGTTCGAAACCCGCTTGGGCTGATTACCTGGATATTAAGTTTTACCGAGGTTTTTTACTAACTGTAAGGGGAATGTTAGGTAATCCATACTTCCTGTCGTATCTCCACTGCAGCTGCGTGAATCGTTGCGGCTAGATATTCTTTATTTGCTCTCTCATAGCTGTAGCTATGTTCCTTCACGAGGCCCCATAAACAGTAGAAGTCCAATTATGTTAAGTCTGGAGACCGCGCCGGCCAAAAACCTGAACCAACCTTAATCACTGCAAGACGGAGGAATCGAATTTGAACTATAAAATACGTTACACTCATCACAACAGTGTACACTTGGCGAAATAAAAGACAAATGAGTCAATAGATTGTGACAATCAAAGGAACATTTATCACTGTACAACTGGAAAACGGGGATAAAATCGGAAAAATGGTATCAATATTGCTGCAAACCATATCCTCTATCACGTCCTTACTATTGACCTTACTTTGACGTAATCTGTAAGCCTATATGCGGTCTCCCCAGCGAATAGGGATTATATAGAATTGACACAGCGAATTTTCCTGTTTTGTTTCTCTGTGCGCCGGCGTTTAGTTCCACTTTCAAGCGCTAGAGATTAGTGTAATCGAGTACACGCTAAGATAATAATTGAGCATAGAGTTGAGACACAGGATCTAAACATCACCTATCTTATTGCATAATCCAGTAAAGCTCTACTTCAAATAAATTCAAGTTAACAGCTTTTCCTTATTTCTCAGTGACAAACTAGTTGTAATGATAATTTTTTAATTTTATATATGCTAAATTATATTATAAAATAATACAATACATCATACAATTATGTATAAAATTCGCAAAATTTACGATTGTAGAAGAATATCGAATGTAATTATATTCGTTTCAAAATATATTCTTTTTGTTACAAATAAAAATATGACATTAATGACAACCGTTCTAACGAAATTTTTTGTTAACTTGCATCGACGCTAATATCTCTCATCATTAGACGCTGTAATTAATGTTTGAAGACAAGGCACCGGCCATGTTCTCCCTCATTACACCGAGAGACCGGGTAACTTATCCGCGAAGCGTGAAATTTGTTAAACGACAAAGAATTTCTCCGCGAGATCTTGCACTATGAGCTTATCGGAGGCTGATAGAATAATCGCTATTCCACAAACGAAGTCAATTATCGCTATCCCTATGTAATGAGGGCTTAATGGCGCATCGTCACCGACCTGCCTCGACCTCGTTAGTCCGCGGACCGCTATGATAATCACCTCATTCAATGGTTCCTGAAAGAAATACACAATTGGAACTCATTTTGCAATTCGATTTTATACTGAGTTAGGAAAGTCTACTAGCTTAAGGTATATGTACACCTTTACATACAAAAAATTTTCTTTTGTATAATTTTGCTCTGTGAAATTTTTATACAATTGAGAATGGTACCAGAAAGAGAATGAAGTGAACAGATCCCTTTAAATTATGTCTAAATTGTTTTTAAAAATTATTTTGTGCGAGATCGTGCGTATTTGCTTGCTTTCCGCACAAAATCAATACGCGGTAAGTGTGAAATACCACATTCATGGCGAAGTGTATCAACATCGGTTAAAAACGCACTAATCGTAGATTATGAAACGACGGTTAAACAGTAACAGTGGTTAAAATGTAATTTGTGTGCACCATTCATAATCACAGATTACTTAAACATGGCTAGCTGACACCTCATTTAACCAGAGTGAAGTCTATGCTGGTGTACTGTTTCTACAAAATGACTAAAGAAAAGCATCCATACTGCTGTAAAGATAATAGTCAACCTCTAAAAATGACTGCGCTCACTCCGTTCTACATCGAAATGAACGTGTCCTACATTTTCACTTTGCATTTGTTTGCCTTTGGGCGCTGTTATATTTGCGAGTTGCATTTTTTTGCTGTTAGGTTAAAATCGTACAAAATAGAAAATTGAATGCAAAAATGATTATATCCCAATGTGTGGTTGAAGTGTCGCTAGACTTAATTACTACAACTTAAATATATTATATAAAAAGATGGAATATCTATAAAGAAAAAGGATGCAGAAGATTAATAGGAATGTGTATACGATCAAGCACCTCATTTACACGAGGAAACTGTTCATTATCCTAAGATCCATAAATAACTTCTCTTTGTTCAGTCAGTGACATAGAGAAAGAGATATTCGAGTATTCCCTCTTAAAATACAGAAAATATCAGTTACATAGAATCGTAATACAAGCAGCCGAACCATAGGAGAAATATGACTTTTTGCATTATTTCAAGTGATCCATTTGTAGATTTTCATAAACGAAATCCCTCCTGAAATTTTCTGTCACCTAATTCCTCGTAAGAATTCTCTCTTTCCACTATAGAAACTTCACGCTCACGCTCTATCCAAGTAATTCAAGTACTGTATAATAATAATCGTCTTCAAAATAAACATCTGTGGCTCTGGCCGCCATTTTGCTTTACTTGCTCTACTAATCACTGGTTATCTCTTTTAACCGCTCGAATATGGCCGGTTAGAGATTACTGTCGTTAACCTCCTATTTAAGTCGTAACCGAGGTCGATCCACTGTAAAAATGCTTAACCAGAGGTTAGGTGACAATTTTAACCGGTGGTTACACTAACTGACGTTGATGCACGTGGGCATCAGTATTCCCAACGTAACACACATAACAATTTCCCTATTCTTACCGCTTAAGCGTCATATTCATTTTACTGCTTTAGGCTTTTAACATATTATTTTTTAAGAAGTTCAATATAGTAATAATTATAAATTGGAAACTTACCACTGCAATTTCACCTAAATTGCACTGTTAATTATTGTTTTTAATTATTTGCAAAAATTAAGTAAACTCTACAACACCACAAAAGTTACTGCATTTGTAATGCAAGTAACATTAAGGAAGCCGTGAAAAAATCAACAAGATTCCAGACTCATCATAGACTGGGGGGAAAAAAAAAGACAGACGTATATCACGGCCTGCTGCAGTATAGTAAACACAGAAAACATTTTATAGGAACAATGTTTAAGATAGATATATTTGTTTTCCAAAGTTGCCGTCATTGAACAGAAACCAAGATGGAGATTTCATAGCAACTAATTAGAAATTCCTCTTTCAGGTATGTAATAAACGATTTTCGCACAAAATAATGTACGATACACGAGCGGTATGTTTGTTTTCATGTTCTCGGAAATTAAAAAAGCTCAACTACGTTTCGCTTTTTCAATATTTTCCTCGAACATGAAAACTTCAACATACCGCTCTTGTAACGCATATTACTATTGTTTATAATTTTGACATGCAACTTGAAACATGATAGCTCATGCAGTTTCTAAGATAGAGCCACAGTTTTTTATAGCTAAAACTATTCTTTAGTGCCTAACATAGAGCTATTTTTTACATTAATTAAATATTACCATATATGCAACTTAAAATAATATTTTATGTTGCATAAATCATGTAAAAAATCCATAGATAATTAATAATTATATTAATGTTATTTTACTCATTGTCAGGCACTGGGGGACATTTCAATCTTCAAAATGACACCAATATCTTCTTGGTATCACCATATTTGGCTGAGACATCATGTTTGAAAGAATTAAATATTCTAAAATTACTATTTACAGGAAATGAGCCACAAATTTTCAGAGCCTAGAAGACTGCATCATCATATGTCACCCCTTAAGCAGCTTCATGTCGGTCCAGTTTCAGCTTCTTTCTGCCTCTCAAATACCTCCTCCTTGTTTTAAATTCAGGTGTTGAATGTTTTTTTTTGGCATTTTTGTCCCTATTTCCATCGATGCAATAAATCCTGCGATGGTGTTTTTCCCAGGGTTTATGTCCATCCTCCTCAGAATTGTAATTTCTACTTTTGGACTCTTATTAAATGACGTACAACATCATTGACACACAAATTTACAGTTTTATGGCTAACAGTAAAAGATTATAAATTACTTCATTATGTAAAAAAGTGTTTTCAATCTAATGATCATGCCCGGATATGTATTCATCTATTTCGGGACTAGAAAGATGTTTATTTTACAAGTAATGCTGTACGAGGGGATTGACTGCTACGAAGATCAGTCCAAAAGTAATGCACTCCAAAAGTAAGTGACCGTGGCTGATGACGCAGCATTTTGGAAAATGGGACTTATCTGAAAAACCATAAAGCATAAATCGAAAATTCTTATATCAAAATAAAGGGGAGAAAATTGTCTATTAAAATAGTTATATTTTGAAAATTCTAATTTTTTATCATTTTTTTAGTTTTGTGGGTGTACATATACCTTAAATATTTCAATTCTGACTCAGTGTGGACATACGGAAATTGAAAACAAGTTATTCAGTTTATTATGATTCAAAAGTCTAACTACAGTCAACTCCGGATATAGTGAACCTCTGCGGATTTGCATATTTCGTTCATTATATCCGAAGTGTCTCTCCCTAACCTTAAATGACAGAAATGAATGAAATTGTGAACAAGAAAATAAAATATTTCATTTTTGTGTAATGGATTACACTGTATACTGTTACTCACAGTTGAATTATTATGCTGTCGACCCAAGGCCGCTTGCGAAAGACCACGTTCAATGTCACTTATAATATTCGCCTTATCTTCCAAAGAAAACGCTTCAAGCTTCGACATTCTTACACAGTACATTCCCAGTTGGAACACTAGGGCCCGATTGTATAAACCATTTAATCTTAGATCAGAGGTTAAATTGATCCTTGTTTCAGCTGAACTTGGAATTTTGTGTTGTATAAAGTCTAATCTGAAATTAATTTGTCTCAAACTAAAGTCAACTTTGACTGAAGAAATTTCTTCGATTAAGTTAGATGATCCAAGTTCAGTTATTTCTTTTCTGTTTGAAATATACGAGTGACAGATTGTGCAAATAAAATATCCATTATTATTAATATTAATAGATATGATAGGTGCATTTATATATATTTCTTTCAATTTCTTGCCTTAATACACAAACAATCTTATATTTTATAAGGCTCTATCGTGTTCAGCAGTATCAAATAACATAACCTATAATTATATTATGTTTATAACAACCATTAATTATTAATGGATATGATAGGTACATTCATAAATTTTCAATTAACTGTATTACTAAACAAAAATTGTCGTTTTATAAAGCTTTATTATGTTTAGCAGTATCAAACACCATAACATGATAACAACTCGGAGAACAGTCAACCTTCTTCTTATTGTCCGCCATTATTTACATTGCACAAAAAACCAGTGTCTCCAACAGAGTGTACGGAAAGTCGCGAAAAAATAGTTGTAAAGTCGCTAGATTTCTCATTATCAACAAAGAAAGATTAAATTTTGTCACTATGGGGTGCTAAAAAGGTCACTAAATCCCTATTTAAGCAATATTAAAGTTAAAAGAAATTGTTGTTGAAAAAAAATTAAAGTCGCTAGATTGACAACACTGAACAAACCTGTCCGCGAATCACGTATTTCACCTGTTTATGCGATGTTGCCAAATCCTTTTCACGTGAACTTAGATTGCATTTGAACCAAGGTAATTTGATCGCAGAAAAGTTTTATACAATAGAAGAAGTGTCTGAACTCGGTTCACTTTTCGATCTTCGATCAAAGTTGATCTTTAGTCAGGGAGTTTTATACAATTGGGCCTAGATCAGGTAGAAATGACAAACGCTGTTATGATGTGCCTAAGTACTCAGAAACTGGGAGAGGGTTGATGGAGTTTGAAAGCCATCGAAATCTTACCTTCATTTATCCTCTGGACATAATGTCCGTCTCCTCCTCTTAATAAAAGAAGGAAATTTCATTTTCCGCTGTTTCGATGCAGTAGAAACATTTCTGAGAACAAAAGACAACCCTTTGACCGTGGAGTATTAGAAAAACAGTAGAGTAGAGTGCCTGAGAACAGAATGTCAACCCTTCGACGGTGGAGTGTGGCAAGATCGTCACGCGTTGCCTGGATTTACAGTACAGCTCATTGTCTAGGAATCACTAATCCTACCTTTGACCTTTGACAAAATTAGTAAGAAACTTAGAATGTTGTTATCAACATATTCTTTCAATTTTATACAAGAAGGTTTGACTTCAAATAAGAATTTGTCAGGATAGAAGATTCATTATAACCGAAGCGAAGGTTCACTATAAACGGAAATATTAATGTACTTTTTAATGTATGGGGGTCGGGACCAACGATTTAGGTTCACTATAGCCAAATGTTCACTATAACCGAGTTCACTATATCCAGAGTTGACTGTATTTTCTTTTTTATACGATCTGACAATTTTCAATTATGATTCAAAAGTTCAACTATTTTTTTATTTTCATACGATCTGACAATTTTCACGGGATCAGAGAATAAATTACCATTAATCAACTTGACTTTTAACGGGTCGGCCAATGGGTACGGGTGCATTTTAGTAGACTGTGAAATGCGGACGCAACGACTGACGAATCGAAATATCATATTCTCTTTTTTTTGACGGAGGATGGACCCGAAGGCTTGCACAGCAGTTCGAAGTTTATTTTGCTAACTACTCCTCTTCCGTGAAAGATTTTTTCGCCGAACGGACGCACTCTTATACAGGGACATCATTTTATTTTTACTAACATTTTTAATATTAACCTGGCTATATCTTTGGACTAACGGTTGACAACCGGAAACACCGTTTGCTACGACTGGAGTTCGATGATACTGGCGTAAAATACAAGCAAATCACTTTACTAAGTATAGGAGGGAAGAAAAGTAGTTTATTCATTTACATAAACTAGGAAAAATCGCTATTTTGAGTTCGATAATTTTCATTAGGTATTTTGTTTAATCAAACTACAGTACAGTATTAACAATAAGTGTTTTTACTCACGAACTGAGTTATCCATGCGAACGTATTCATTATGCAGTGTATATTATACTGTCTACAGTACATTAGCGCACAATTTGGAGAATGCAGTTAAATTGGAAAATAATCATAATATGGATATTTAAATACATTTTTAAAATGGTGGCGGTTCATTTCGATACAGGCTTCAGTTCTTTTGTGCATATTATCGCACTATAAGCTATTGTACCTAATTCCAATTATCAATTTCGTCCTTCGTACTAGTAACTCATGTTGAAATAATTCTGTATCTACTCTATAAAAGATTACCTTACGTACTGTAAATTTAAACTTCATTTCTGCCCGATCCCAAAAGATAAATTACTCAGACATGCTATCTACTGTCCATCCAAGTGGTTATGTCGCAGGATCGTAGAAAGTGGGGGGAAATCACGTGGCAGTTAATTACTTAACGACGCCCTTTTATTTAAATTATTTTAAACAGTTGTATAATATTACGTAGATTTCCAATTCCTAACAGAAATTAGTGTTTTCAGAAAAGAGCTAAGACAGCCCACCCACTAGCTTTTACAAAGTGGCGAGCAGAAGCGGGTGGGAGAAACCGGGATGCGACGTAGGCAAAGGGACGACAGTACCTGTGCGAAAATATGATTCAATTTTGAAAGCTCTTTCGTCTCTGGAAAACGCGAATATATTTCTGGAACGTACTATACTCACTAACTCAGTACTGTTTAATATATGCAGCCTTGGTTCTGTGTGGAGGACAGTTGGAACTTCATTAGTAGAAGGGGTGGGAGTGAAGTACATTAAAAAACTCAGGTACATAAAAATTGAATTAAAAATAAAATGATGTCCCTGTACAAATATAGCATGCTGCACAGTGAACTTAACCCGGGCTATGGTAATGATGGCAATGATGTTTTTAATAATGATGGTGGAGTGCAGGGTCCAACGTAGAAAGTCACCCAGGATTGCTACTTCAATTAGTTGAGGAAAAACCTCGAAAAATTCCCCAACCATGTAACTTGCCTCAATCAGAATTTGAATCCGAGCCCTCTCGAGCAGACATGCTAACCGTTTCTGCATAGAAGTGGACTATGATATTCATATACGAATTAATTTTCTCTGTTATGCAATTTGATTAACTATGACATATTTTTCAGTAAATCAATGGACATATTTTTCTTTAGAGGCATCGGATATTCGTCCTGGGACATTCGTCCGATCCAGTATGTTGCAGTCTGATAAAAATGCGTGCAATCATCGCCACGTCGAACGGTCCGAGACAAAACTGTCCTCTCCGAGATAGAATGTTTGATGTAGTATGCTGCCGGCCTTAAAGAATGTATACGAGTAGGACTAAACATATTGGATATGAGATGTTGCAGAGTGCAATGCATAGACACGGTAACTTAATAGTATGAACTGACCGAAATTTAAATACTTCACATTTCAATCCAATTTTATATCAGCACTTATTCTGATTTTTTGGTCATCAAGAATGGAAGGTTAACAAATACGAGGGCTTTATTTCAACCTCCAATGATCCATAAAAAGAAGACAAGATAGTGTAAATAACAAAATTAATTTATTACGAAAAGTTGTGTGCGAGTACATACATGGTTACTTTTCGACATAATCACCGTGAAGATTGAGGCTTTTTCATATTTATGGACGAGCTTTCCAATCCCCTCTTCATTGAATGTTGCCGTCAGTCAGTTCAGATGGGCCTTTACATTGTTTTGAAGCTCCTTATTAGTCTGGAACCTCTGCTCTCCTAGCCACTTTTTCAGTTCAAGAATGAGGTGAGAAGTCGCTCGGCGCTAAGTCGGGGCTATACGGCGGGTGTTCAAACACTTCCCATCGAATTTGCTGAGAAAGCTGTTGGGTTACAGCAGCACTGCGAGGGCGGGCGTTGTCATGAATCAGGAGAACTCCAGAAATCAGGATGCCTGTTATGCAAACAAATTTACAGGAAACAATTAATTAAAAGAAAGAAACGTTCAATATTTTAACTGTATAAAATAAAATAAAATATAAATACCAGAGAAAAATCTTCACTATTTTCTAAGAAAGCACCAAAAACAGTTAATTTGATTTTAATTGAATATAAACTTTGTGAACGTCTTTTTGTTTTCATAGTACAGAACTTTAATGTTTACCAACTAAATATAGTACCTCCTCAGGCCTATTTTTCCCCCTTTACTCTTTCAGATGGAAACTTAATCTACCAAACAAACATTCTGTAAACGAAACGCAGATGAATATTGGAGAACAACGAATTTATTTTTCATATTTTATTTTTCATTGCGAAACGTGTTCTCTCTATATTACATGTTTCATTAGAGCCGTTGCTTCAGTAAATAAACGCAACATTTGGCGAAATGCTATAAAAGTCGAATGCGTTAGTCTCTCCATCTCTGTCATACTTTATTTATCGTTTCTGTTCCCTTTGTTCTCTACAATTGCGGTACATTAAAGCCCGCAGTATCTTTAATGGTCTTAACATTGGTGTACCTTGCTGTTTTAATGATCTCTCTCTATGTTATTAGAAGTATCTGCCTGCATCAGCAATACATACCAGTCTACCCTTCACCCAGCCAGCTAAGCCAACGATTTAGCACTTAGTACTACTTACTGCTCAGGCTACTGACCTCTAGTTTAATCTAGTGTGAATCTACTTAATTTGATAAATGTAAGAATTAAAAAAACACACTTTGTCTACGATAATTCATGTTGTTTGCTGATCTGTCCGAAAACAGGTTGGAACCTCATAAATAGACAGTGGATGCGGAATGACTTAAGGAAAAATGAAGTTTTTCGTATGAGAGTATATGGCACGTGCCGCACCGTCCGTCTTTTGTGTACCTGGCGAGTACAGCAGCGTACATAACGAAGAAACCCCGATCTGTTCATAGTAACATTGCAACGCAATGTGTGCAGTTGTGTTATCCTGCTCAAGTATTTAGTACGCGTTGAATATGTTGTGCTGATCCATTCATAATGGCAAAACGTTAAAAAGGCTCTGCGACACGAAATGCAATCAAGAAGTATGAGAGTGACATTTTATGTATTAACGAAGACAAAATCGTGTGTAATGTATGTAAAATTGAAATAAAAACCAGAACAACTCAGGCTATAGAGAAACATTGCAACAGTACATCGCACAGGAAATGCGTTGAAATGAAATCTGAGGAACCATCTACATTATCATTATTTAATTGTAGGGTCTAACAATACGTGCAACATGATGCTCAGTACAAATATTCCTCTAAAGAAATGGAGTAATCCCCATTTTAGAGGTTTTCTTCAGAAATTCTCTCGATACAAAAACTGTTTAAGCGATAAGCGAAGACGATTAAGCTTCGACAACTTACGAGAACATATCGTCGTTTACTGCAACGCTGGTAATTGCATCAATGATGACGAGGACTGAACCTTGCAAGGTATGTACTACAGTACGTTATATTTCTTTTCCTTCTGACTGTACGGAGATCCAGTAGCATGTTGACGTCGTCTGTTTACGTTTAAAACCTGTTCAGCCAATGGTCTGAATGAAAAAAAAGCAACATATAGTAAATGTGAACTTACATTCAACGATAAGTCATCCCGAATCCACTGTCTACTCATAAATAACGCCAATAAGACATCACTTATGAGGCAACTAAGCCAGGACATAATGGGGTGGGATGGTTAGTTTATTTCCCCTCTGTTTCATAGATCATTGACTAGTCACACATTACACTGATCAGACTTCAGATGTATGCAAACAATTCAAGGGCTCCCTGCAAAAGCGAGGAATTTACATTTTCACAAAGTTGCGAAAAGCTACAAAAAATTCTAAAAAATTCAAATATTAACTGAACTTCTTTCCTTTTTCAGAGTATGTCCTAGGTACCTAGGAGTTTCATTTTATCGCTCACAATCAGTCATTTATTACAATCAGCAATTTAGTGGAGTAAAGTATAAACATATTTCATATAAAACAAATTTTTTATTTTTAAAAGGAGCAAAATTGTCTTAAAACTTTTTTGTTTGAAATATCTCAAAGTACAATTTCCTGAAATCAATTATATTACTTACGTTTCAACCTGTATGTAGGCTATACATGTATGTGTGTATGTATGTATGTATGTATGTATGTATGTATGTATGTATGTATGTATGTATGTATGTATGTATGTATGTATGTATGTATGTGTGTATATGTCTTGTGCTGTAGGTTTTAATACTGACACAATAATTATGTGTTCAGTGGAAAACGTGGCTAATTATATCCAATTTTACTGCAAAAGTTCGGTCCAATACCGGTCCAATACTAGGACGCCACCCCATAGAGTCGACATTTTCAGGTTAGTTTTGTTGCGCCTATAATTTCTAAACTACACGACATACTCCAATGAAGTGAACAATGATCAACAGACGAAAGATCAGTGTATCCAACGTTAACTTTTAGTTGGAGCGGTTGACGTCATCTAGCGATACGTGGGAAGGAGGATTTGAGACACGAATTGGTATGTCGCATGGCAGCTGAGGCAGTGTAACTCGAGAATGAGAAGAGATAGAACGTTCGCAGAGGTGCCAAACGATTTGTAACGAACCAGGGTACCGTGTCAATTGAGCAACAATCAATAGTTGACAACTTAAATTGGAAAAGTTTCGCGACTGAATTTGAATTGAGATAAAATCCATAATGTCGAGGCATATACAGCACAAGTGGGAGCGGGCATATAAGCAACGTTTACCTTACTGTACATTCAACATCCCATTCCTAGAGACATATTCACGCATAAAACTTGCGGCTGTGTCTCTGATAGAGCCTTCCTCGAGTTTTTGTTAGTGATGTATATTTTACACTTTACTAACGTTGATTAACAATATTTTTCTTTTCATTTCAGGTAAATATTTCCACCTCGGCGTTCCATGCACTGAGCAGTATTGGTAAGAGAGCATTTACATACTTTACATTTATTACAATGTTTCAAGTTTTATGTATATTAAATTAGTTTATCTTCACTAGTTGCTTTCACATGATAACCTGAAGCATATTTTCCCTTGAGTGCCTCTGACAGAGAGTTGGTAAATATGAATCGTTATAAGAGAAATGTCTATCAAATTAATATTTAAATAAATCTTAGGCATGAAACGAGTTTTACTCAATGTTTTAAGTTTCATGTGTGGGAAATTACATTTGTGACATAGCGGTGACATGCAAAGAAATTATCTGGCAAGAAAATTTAATCAAATAATACGTGCATTTCATGTACCCAATATTTCCATGACTATTGTCTACACAAATCCATTTAAACTTTACTTACAGAACATTGTTCCTTTTCTACTTGTTTAATTTCTGTAAGAATTATTGATCTATTATAACTGAAGTAAGTAACATAGTTCATACAAGAAAGAGAATCAACATCTCTAGCGAAAACCATATCAATATAGGATTATTATTTTTCTTTGCAGTACTAATTTTACTGCTCTGATAGTCCATGGATTATGTTAGAAAATAGCAGTGGTCTTGTATGAAGGTACTGACGAGTGACCACATGAACAGAAAACATGCAATATAAACCGTAACACTATCTGATGTACCACCTTATGTCATACCATATATATATATATATATATATATATATATATATATATATATATAACCTTATATCATAGTATCCGTAAGAACTTATATTATATATATATATTATTATTATTATTATATACATTATTATATATTATACCACGTCATGCTAATTTATATGCACCGTAGTATATCATATCACATTAGCTAAATTCCTCTAATTACAGCACACTAAA
The DNA here is from genome assembly GCF_040183065.1 of Periplaneta americana. Lineage (NCBI taxonomy): Eukaryota > Metazoa > Arthropoda > Insecta > Blattodea > Blattidae > Periplaneta > Periplaneta americana. The sequence continues at coordinate 158,770,825 of NC_091119.1, forward strand.
CTTTTTAGTAGTAGGTTATTTTACGACGCTTTATCAACAGCTCAGGTTATTTAGCGTCTGAATGAGATGCAGGTGATAATGCTGGTGAAATGAGTCCGGAGTCTAGCACCGAAAGTTACCCAGCATTTGCTCATATTGGGTTGAGGGAAAACCCCGGAAAAACCTCAACCAGGAATCGAACCTGGGCCACCTGGTTTCGCAGCCAGAAGCGCTAGCCGTTACTCCAGGTGTGGACTAAACTTTTTAAATGCAACACAAGACATCATACTGCATTAACAGGACACACAACATTACAATCACAAGTATTATCTTAATCAAGCACAATAGTTTACATCACAATTTATTAATCTTAATACTTCGGAATACAATACATCATATAATCTAAATGCATCCATACTATCTCATTCATATTATTTTAATTGCTTCACACTGTATCACAGAATATTAAACTAAAAAGCATCACATTATGTTACATCAAAATTAGAAAGCACTTAACCATTCGCAGTACAAATTAATTTTTTATGTTTTTCATTTCATGGATCATAAAAAATCTTCGATCAATTTTTTCAGCATTTTAACCCTGCACACAATTTCAAAACATAGATGGCACCTCTATGTATACTCAAGAGGTGGTTCCTTGGTGGAATATCTATGCCATAAAATTTAGAAAGAAAGAAAACGGTGGTTCTTCTGAATAACTACTATGCTGCAAAGGGTCAAATGCATTACAAATTATTATATTATTATATCTCATTAAATTAATTAATTGCATGACACATAATTATCACATTATCCTAATTACATCACAATACATTATATTGAGTTATCCTAAAGTTGATCTTCTAGCTGATCACATGACATTCCTACAAATACAACACAATCATTAAGGGCCATATTCTTAGATATTCTTAGCGCGGGCTTCCAGTGGATGATCAGCGAACTAACGTTTTTCATATTCATAAACCAGTGTTAGTGATATAATTTGATATGAATCCTGTACAAGTAATCAGTCGATAGCTGGGGCTAGTTTATCACGCTCGTAGCGCGGGCTAGCGAAATGTCTATGCATAGCACCCTAATAGACTATGTCAACTCATTTAATCCTAATTACAGTAGCCTACAATAAATCGCAGCCTACAAATCAAATCAACTTGTGTTAACCTAAATATTAATTGTATAGCATAATTTCATATCATATTGAACTAAGTACAACACATAATATTAAATATTAGCACAGAAACTGCCAAAACATGTTAACATTAATATATCGCAATATCTCACATCACTGTATCCTAATATAGGCCTATCACATTGATAACATCATAATAATTGAAGGGTTCAGAGTCATAGTGGGCCAAGCGCCATATATTAAAAACGGAGAAAACAAGGGCTAAAATTAAATCATTACCATAAAATAATTAAACATATAGCAAGTAATATAAAGTATACATATTAAAACTAAATTTTATGTCAATCTTCATCAATCTAAGTTATTCACATAACTTTAACCCTTGCTTTCTTTGTTTTTAATAATTGGCGCTTGGCCCATTATGGCTCTGAACCCTTCAATTGTCACATCCTATTAACAAACAATACATAACATAACATCATACGCAGCTAAATACACCACATTCAGTTGTATCATTACTAAATACTATTTAATACGCATGATTATCTCTGTATTTTCCAATATTTATATTGTAATAGTCTAAAATGAATGAGCAATACACATTAAACGAACCAAAACCTCTCAAACATCCTGTTTGTTGCTTGCTCATCCACGAGCGTAACGCTATGATACAGCCATCTTCTCAGGCAGTCGCACTTTAACCCTGTGTCTTGTAGGCAAAGCCAGAATTAGAGCCCACATTTTATGCTCTCGTTTCTGAGAACTGTTTAATAATGCATTTGTTGAAAATGTGCTTCATCGCTCCATACTGGAATACCAGCACCAAAATAACCCGAGCAGTTACCGACGTGGGATTATTCCTGGAGATCGAAATTAACTCGGCTGTAAGTGCCACTAATAAATGCCTTGCGAGCGTGCGTCGGGCTGCATGGTGCACATGGGCGTAACGGACGACCTGTCATTCTTCGTTAATCCTGCTAAAATGATTCTTTTATGCTTTTGGGCTTCGGACGTTGGACGTCCGTTCTGCAGAGATCGTTGTTTACGCAACTCAGATGAGTACGTTCTTCATAAAACTGTTAATTCCAATAAGTGCAGGCGTAAAAACAAACCAAACGGAAGAATAGTGTACAGTAAGCTTTTAATATTTCATTACAAGAAAACATATTAATTTTAATCATCAACAATGTTAAGGATTGTTTCCTTCTGGATCCGCTCCGACTCCAACTAATATCATATTAGCTAGTCGGCGATGTATGCAATGGAGGAGGAAAGGAACAGGTCATCCTACCCCATTATCTCCTGGCCTAGTTGCCTTATAAGTGGTGCCGCCTTAGTATCACTTCTGAGGTTCAGACTTGTTTTCGGACAGTTGATTAAGCATACATACATACATACATACATACATACATACATACATACATACATACATACATGTTCTGCTCATGGACAGGTCTTTCACTGCAAACCCAGCATTCTCCAATCTTTACTATTTTCTGTTTTCCTCTTAGTCTCCGCATATGATCCACATATTATCTTGATGTCTTCTATCATCTGATATCTTCTTCTGCAACGAACTCTTTTCCTGTTCACCATTCCTTCCAGTACATCCTTCAGTAGGCAGTTTCTTCTCAGCCAGAGACTCAACCAATTCCTTTTTCTCTTTCTGATCAGTTGTACTTATACCAATAATTTAATTAATCAGCTCGTCTTTCCAAATGTCATGTCTGTAGTGTAGAATATTGTCTTTGGCAACCCGTTGTTGTTCACCAGCAGTATATGCCATGTCAACTGTGTTCCACAACACCGACATATTTTTACTGATTGTTATAGAGGGATCTTAGATAAGCAACTTGAAGTGGGGAATTGTAGAGGTATGTTGCATGAATGGATGTTGTGAGTCTATAATCTGTGCGAGAATAGGTAAATTTGATATTGAAACGTTTCCTTGTCTGAATTCTCGTGTGCGCGTGCGCACGCATCCCTCTGCTGGTTTAACTAGCGGTGGTGAGTCCATGACTCACTCTCATACACCTGGCGTTTTGAGTAGAGACATGATACAGTATCATAAGATAGGACGGTATATAATATCATACATGATTCTATACAAAACTGTAAGATAAGATATTACATAATATTAAACGATACAATATGATACAGTATCATTTGACACGACATGATACAATAACGTATAAAATGACATGATACAATAACGTAAGACACGAGGTGAAATAATATAATATGACACTACGTATGATAACAGTATCATAAGACATGACATGATACAGTATAATATGACACTACATGATGAAAATATCATACAATACTACATGATAAAGATACACATGATAAATATATCATGCAACACTACATGATAAAGAGATCATATAACACTAGATGTTAAAGATATCATTTGACACTACATGGAAAAATGCCATACGCCCCTATATGATAAAAATAAGATATCAAACGACATGTTACATAATCATACGACATGACATGATAAAAATATTATACGGCATGATGAGATATCATACGACACTACATGATAGATATGTCATACGACAATACATGATAAATATGTTATATAAACGACATACTACAAAATCACACGACACGACATGATGAAAATATTGTACGATACTACATGATGAGATATCATACGACACTACATGATAAAAATGTCATACGACAATATATGGTAAATATGTTACATACACGACATGCTACAAAATCATACGACACGACATGATGAAAATATTGTACGATACTACATGATGAGATATCATACGACACTACATGATAAAAATGTCATACGACAATATATGGTAAATATGTTACATACACGACATGCTACAAAATCATACGACACGACATGATGAAAATATTATACGACACTACATGATGGGATATCATACGATACTACATAATAAAAATGTTATACGACAATATATGGTATATATGTTACATACACGACATGCTACAAAATCATACGACACGACATGATGAAAATATTATACGACACTACATGATGGGATATCATACGATACTGCATAATAAAAATGTCATACGACAATATATGGTAAATATGTTACATAAAACGACATTTTACAATATCATACGATACGACATGATACAATATAATAGAATCCGACACGATACAATATCCTACGACACTACGTGATACGATCATCCAACACTGCATGATTTAATATCATATTATACGACAAAATACGGTATGAAACGACACGGCACAACACGATATGTCGAACTATAATAATGTTGTGTTGTTGCTGGTAGGCCTATATGTTTAGATTCCGGTTGTTAGCATGGTATTTTCGACATCGCTTTTAGTTCTATTGAACTTCTCAGTGTTCAGTATGAACGATGTGTGATTCACGGTTGACGGACTACTCTAGCCTAATTATTTAATCTTCGTTTGGAAACTTTTAATTACTAAAATGTTACGTCCTCATCAAGCCCCATTCACATGACGTGACCCGGCAGCTTCGAGCTGTCCATGGCGTGTGTATTCCGTTCGTGTTTGTTTTTATTGCGCTTCAAATTACTTCATTGTTTAGCAATTAACTTGTAACGCAGATCGCGATTCAGTTATTGAAAAAATAATTATTTAATATTGGATGTTATTTCACTTGACAGTTCAATTTATAAAAGCAGTTATAGCTATGTGTGATTTATTGGAACATCATGTTGAGGTACATTTACCCATACATCCAGTACACCTACTCTTTCACCCAGGCATGTAATGAATATAAGAAATGTATGAAATAAGTGTGTACGATGTGTGTAGTGAGTGTGTGGGAGATATGCAGTTATAATTAATGTGTACTACGTACGTAACGAATGTTTGCAATGTTTTAGTGAATTCTTATAAAATCTACCGTGTGTAACGAATTTATGGAATTTATATAGGCCTAAAGAATTTATTAAATATATTAAATAATATAATGGGGAGATACAGCCTAAGGTCATAATTTTCACAGATAAAAACCAAAGTAATGTCCGACCTATGTACAGAAGTAATTACTCTTAATTCATTCATTTCAGTTATTTATTTTATTCCATAGATCTTACATGAGCAATGAAGCTTTAAGATGTGGAACAAGTCAAAATTTTACAATATTACAATTACAGTTTTTACAAATTTTTATAGTTTTACAATTTAGTAATTTTCTACAATTTTTACAATTTTGTGCAATTTTTTACAATATTTTGGCGAGATGTAGTGAGATGAGGTGAGGTCCGAGGATTCGCCAAAATATTACCCGATATTTGCCTTTTGGTTGGGGAAAACCTCGGAAAACCCCAACCAGGTAATCAAATCAAAGGGGTTGATGCCAAGGACTCGCCATAGACCATACGGCTTCAGTCCCACGGCTGTGGAAAACCTCTGAATAAACCAAAGACCAAAGGGGGATCCAACCCAAGCCCGAACGCAGCTCCGTATCAGCAGCATAATATATAATATTGAGACAAGTGATGAAAATTATAGAGTTGGCTGAATCTTTCAAATAGCCTACCTCAGTTTTAATGTGACACTTAACTAAGAATGGCAAAGATGTTGAAAATATTAAATTAATTCAGTTTCTTCTTTGAAACTCAAAGGAAAAAATTGGGGAAAACTTGGAGAAGAATGTGGTTCTTTAATTTACACTTGAATTTTGATGTTGTCCGACGGTCTATGACATTTTAGAAATAAAGTAAACGTTTTTCGCCTTTGAACTACGCTAATTTCCACACTGGTTCGAGAAAATCACTTTTCCACTCGCAGGGATTTATTCGAAAGACACTGAGAAATAGACTAGAAACCTAATGTCATTTCGCTGTGTCACTGTTACACAATTCGTTTATAAAAAAAAAAAGTTTACGATTCGTTCTTCCGGAACGTAAGTTGACTCATCAGCCATAATTCAGACTTATATCACAGTCTAGTATGGTATATACAGTCACGAAGCTCAATACGTAGTAAATATGCATCCATAGATAGTTGCTGACCACTAGGATCGCTAATATCGCCTCATTACAGACAATGCGAAATATTACCGGCACAGTCGTTTGTTCCTAGCACCCTCACAACTCAAGCTTCGTAACTGTATATACTAGACTGTGCTTGTATCACCACCTACAATACAATTAACAATGATGTTTGTGAACCATAGAGTAATGGGACTTTTGGCCCACACTCTACATTGTGTAAGTTTTCTTCTTCGTTATATTTTTATCAGCTCGGATAGCTACATCAATATTTGCTACGTCTTGGTGTCATTTCCGCTTATTGTGACGTCTTGTTTATTTATTTTATCTATGTGTCACTTTTTGTAGGGAAGTCCCATAGTACAGTTTTATTATTTTTGTCGTGACAGCTTTCGGATCCTGCAGATACCAGAGTTCAGCTACTGTCTCTACTATTTCCTTGAATATTTCATTAAGTAGGTGTGGTCTAATAATTTATTAATTTATTTATTTTAATAAAGGCTAAAACCTATAAGTGAAGTGATAATAATGGAAGAACAAGCAGGCTTTCGGAAAGGAAGAAGCTGTATAGATAACATATTTGTATTGAAGCAGTAATTAGGAGAGGGAGAGACCGATTTATTAGCGAAGTGATATCTCCATATTTCTATTACATGTATTCGCGGGGATGTTCTGGCGACTTCGTTAGAATTAGCTTCCCCACACAGGTGTTTCGACACTTGTCAGCATCGGACAGATTTAGGGCCACCTTGAGCGGGGTTTCGTATAGACTCGATGAAGCATAAAAGCCGAAGTCGGACTAGACTCGTGGGAAAGATACTGCCAAGCTTGGGTTTTCCAAATAACGGGTATTTTTGTGAGATATACAAACTAATTTGAGGTTATGGGAAATCCAAAGTCTAAATTTAGAGATGACATATTTCGCGCCCAATAAGAAGAGATCTTGGTCCAGCTTATGAGGTCACTTTGGACCAATAGGGAATAGATTTTAGGCCGGTTAAGTGACGTAGTTGTTAGCCAATAGGATAGTTAGTTTTAGCGTAGGATAGGTTTTTATAAATAAGGGTGACGGGGAGCGGAGATCATCAAAAAACAACTTCACATCGTGTCGGCGGCCCTACATACAGGGCACAATAACTACTTCGTTTGGTGTCGACAGGACTACTATTTCGCTTCGTGTCGACACAATCACAACATCTCATCGTGTCGGCGGCCCAACTTAATAGTCTTTCTTCAGGCGAAGACTCGATAGATTGAACTTTGTCATCGGCGAGACTACTCGCCAACGTTTAGGAGCTTCGATCGTAGTGTACGGGACAGAGTATTGAATTTATAGTATCGGATAGAGCTTATTCAGAGCTGCAACTGAGTCGATACAGAATTGCGACCAACGATTGAATTATAAGTCAGCCGGAAATACATACTCTAGGGTTTACCAAGTGAATACGACAATAAACTTATAGTTTTGGAATTTACACTGCCTTTTATATAAGTAGCCGGCTTGGGATTATTCCCGACATCAACCTACACCACAACCGTACCTCGGCTACCCTGAGTGAATCTCACGCAACACCGAGACGCACCCGCCCTCAAATGGCGCCCAACGTGTAGTCACAATAACCACTCACCCTCAAATGGCGTCCAACGTGGGAACTCAACAACGATACCACCCACAAATGGCGCCCAACGTGGGGCCTCAACAACGACACCACCCTCAAATGGCGCTTTCCAACGTGGGGCTCGAAGGAAGACAGCTGTTCCAGTGACCGGCCCCGGGTGCGAACACAGCACCAAACAACGCGGAGGACCGGACGGAGCAGTTCAGCCCTGCATAGCCGAGGAACGACGCTGGAAGGCGGGAATAGAACCAAGTCATCGCGACATCACGACACCACCAGTGAAGGCAACACGGAGACCACCAGAGAAGGCAACTCGGAGAGGCGGTGGCAAGTATGAAGGGAAGATTAATAAATGTGTATATATGTATATGATATTTTGGGGGAATAATTATAAAGTGTATATGTTTCAATTTCTGGTGTGATATTTTGGGTATATATATATATATGTATTTTTTTGTGTGTGATATTTTGGGGGAAAGAGTGAAATAAGTGTATTGCGTAATTTGTTGGAAGTGAGTAGAGTGCAAATACAGGCCTAGTTAGATTATTATTGGGAAAGCAAGCGTCGGATAGGTGACAGAGTAGCATATAGATGATACTACGTAGCCATAGGAGTAAAGTAGTTAGGAAAATACGAGAAAGACGAGGAAATAGAAACAAGGGAACCATGGAGCAAAGGAAGAACGAGGAAATTATGGAAATCAGAGAGGAGGTCGAGAGTAACGCAGGACAGGAAATAGAGGGAGAGCGATCGGTGGAAAAGCAACAGAGGAGAGAAAGTGACAAAGGGGAAATGACGCTAGAACAGTTATGGGAGCAGATGAGACAATTCATGGAAAATAACTCAAGGGAAAGTAAAGAACAAATAAAGCAAATGGAAAATAAATTAGACAACAATTCAAGGGAAAGTAGAGAACAAATGAAACAAATGGAAACTAAATTAGAGAATAACTCGAGGGAAAGTAGAGAGCAGATTCTGAGGGAAAGTAAAGAACAAATAAAACAAATGGAAACTAAATTAGAAAATAACTCAAGGGAAAGTAGAGAGCAGATTCTGAGGGAAAGTAAAGAACAAATAAAACAAATGGAAACTAAATTAGAGAATAACTCAAGGGAAAGTAGAGAGCAGATTCTGAGGGAAAGTAGAGAACAAATAAAACAAATGGAAAATAGATTGGGGGAAAGTTCGAGAGAGATTAGAGATCATATTGCAAAATTAGCGGAAAGAGGAAACAAGATGGAGGACAAAATAGAGAAGCTAGAGGGGAAATTAACCGAGAATGGGATCGGAATGGAGAACCAATTGAAGATAGCTATGGATAGGATGTCAGAAAGTATGAAGGATTTAGAAGTTATGGTTAGAGATAGCGCTACGAGAGAGAATAGCGATCTAAAATCAGCTCTTGAGGAAGCGATAGTGGAGAAGGTTCGAGAAATTCAGAATTCGGTAGAAGAGAAAATAGGTGAGATGGATCAGGAAGTGGACGGTCTCAAGCGAGCCATAAAGAATAAAGAAAGGGCGGATAACGAATGTTTGGAAGAATTAAGAAGTAAATTAAACTCAATTAACAACGTACTAAATGGGGGTAGTCCCGCAAATTTAAGCGGACATAGCAGCTCGGACCGTGCAGTTTCTAGACAAGAGGGCACAAGTGAGAGCCCGGCATCAGGTAGTAACATAAATGTAAGACATGTCAACAATAGTGTCAGTGAGGAATGTCAGACCTCACGGGATGACGTGCGTAGTGAGTTGATAAGTGTAAACGACAAGGCATATTTAGGCCGTCCCCAGTACCCCACTCACATTATGAATGAGATTGGTTACCCTATTTTTGATGAGGTTGAATTTTCAAACCCACATAACTACATAAGTGAGCTAGAAACGTACTTTAGAGTAAGAGGGGTGCCGGATGACTTAAAAATGACTGTCGTACGAAAGAGCCTAAAGAGCCGACCACTCAACTGGGCGCTAGTGGCCCTAGGGGATAATGTCACTTATGAGGAATTCAGAGAAAAATTTTCGGAGAGATACTGGGGACAAAGACAACAACAAAGAATTAGGAAGGAAATTAATCAGAGCAGGTTTGACGCCGGAAGAGGCGTCTCTATGATAGATTATTTTCTTGAACTTGTTAAGAAAGGGAAAAGCCTCAATCCGCCAATACCGGATTCAGAGCTGATCCAAACTGTGATTTCGCAGTATCCCGAGAACATAAGATATAATCTGATCGTAGCAGGGCCCCGAGACTTCGGGGAAACAATAGATCTATTGACTGCGCTGGACGGTTCGGACGCCACGCACTATGAATGTAGTGGCCAGGCAGATTATGAACATGGCAAAGGAAAGGGTTCAAGCCCCACCGACCAGAAAGCGGGGAAGGGGGAAAGTACAGCCTTTTCATCCCCAAGGACAGGAGCCCAAAATCAGAGTAGCTGGGGTTGTGATAGGAGCCCCAACAATGCTTATAGTCGATACTATAATGGTCAGAACGGAGGGAATAGTCCCAACAGGGAGAGAAGGATTGACCCGCCCTTTGGGGGTCCTTACAATAATAGTAGGAATAACCAGAGTAGTCATAACAGGATGAGGAACGATCGAGGAGGTGTTGGTCCCGTGCGTAGGGTTAACCACATACGATGGTACACGGGAAGACAAGAAAATGGAAATAATAGGCTTAGAACCCAACCACACTGGCTTCGGAACAGGAATTACAGACAGGGATTCTGGCAGCCTAATTTTAGCAGGGGACCGCAAAATCGAGGTGATTGGAGGAGACAGGAGCAGGAGAGAGATAGGCGAGACGTCCTACAAGAAATGGCCTCACAAGGGTGCAATAGGCCACCTACACAGTGTAACGTGGGAACTCAACAACGATACCACCCTCAAATGGCGCCCAACGTGGGGCCTCAACAACGACACCACCCTCAGTATTACAACAAATAATAGGAAAGCATAAAGAATTTAATAGGGAAACACATTTAACATTTATTGATTATATTAAGGCGTTTGATAGAATAAATAGAAATGAATTATGGAGAATATTATATAATAGAGGTATTCCATTGCATCTAGTTGAAGTGATTAGAAACATATATATTAATTCTAAAATACGAATAGCTGGTGATACACAGATAAGAGTAGAGGAAGTTAACTTAGGTTTGAGACAAGGCTGCGGTATGTCGCCGATTCTATTCAATATATATATGGACGAAATATTAAGAAAATGGAAAATAAAAATAAAGAACTACACATAGAATTTTAATGAAGATAATTACATAATGACGATGCTATTCGCTGACGATCAGGTAGTAATAGCAAATAATGAAAATAACCTACAGAGAGCAGTACATGAGTTATGGAAAATAAATAAGAACTATAATATGGAGATATCTGTACATAAGACTAAAACTATGGCATTTTGTGGCAAATCTCCTGTAAGATCTAAAATAGTAATAGGAAACAGTATCATAGAACAGGCAAATAAATTTAAATTTTTGGGTGTTACCTTATCTTATAAAGGAGACTATGATCAAAAAGAAAAATTTAATTACATAAATGGAAAAATAAGAAGAACTCTGAAATCAAAAGCTAGAAAAGATACATTGTTAAAATTTTACAAGGTGATGTCACTGCCCGGTTTACTATATGGAAGCGAAACATGGGTTATGAAAAAGAGAGATGCCTCTAGATTACAAACAAATGAGATGAAATTTTTGAGAAACGTAGCAGGTTACAGGAAAATAGAACATAAAAGAAACGAAGAAATAAGAGAAGAACTTGAGATATATGAATTAAACAACAAAATAGAAGAATATACTGGGTGTTCAGTTCAAAATGTGTCTTGGCTCGTTGTGTGCCGTCATGTGGCTAGTTGATGAGCCTAGAGAATTCAATCTTCCTACACTTCCGCAGCTCAGGTGTATAACCTAAGAGGCAGAGAAGATGGCTAGCAAGTACGGCGTTCATTCTGAAGAGTACGTACCGATACGTACGATAACGCCGGTAGTGGCAGGAATGTGAACTGTTTGGAAATACGTACTGTCGGGATATGGGGAGAGGGTTAAGACGATTACTTACGTATTTGTTGACATTAACTTCGACGGTCAACATGGACACGGAGCATTTGATTTGTGTTGTGGAATGTTACCGTACGCAACCGATGATAACAAATACCCTGCGTACGACTTGCCGGCGCAAAACACAGTTCGAAAGAGGTTATGGTAGCACACAGTCCGTACAGACCGCCATCTGTTGCTACGACGTTCAAGTTATACCGTACACGTTCTCAAGTTCAGATTGAAGAACGCCTTAAATAATAGGCAACTTCTCTAACATATCAGCTGAAACTCGCTTCAAATCGGTGACCCAACAACAGTGACGTCATGACACACTTTGAAATGAACACCCAGTAGAAATACATGGATGTCTCACATTTCAAGGATGCAGGAGGACAGGATACCATATAAGTTTTGGAAATATAAACCTCGGGGAAGAAGAAATATTGGAAGACCAGCCAAAAGATGGATGGACCAATTTCAGTAGCTGCTACAGGAATCAATTTCCTAATGCATGAAGGATGATGATGATGATGATGATGATTTATTTTAATTGGTTATTTATGACGCTTTTTCAACTGCTATGGTTATATAGCTTCTGAATGAGTCCAGTGTCCAGCACTGAAAGTTACGCAGCGTTTGCTCTTACAGGACTAAAGAAAAATCTCTGATAAATCCAGGTAATTGATCCCAATCAGGATGTGAACCCGGACCCGCTCGTCTCACGGTGAGGCATGCTAACCTTTGCTCCTAAGCGGTAGACTAATAATTTCTTAAACTACTCTCATTTTACAAGTAGTTAATGTTGTATTTATATCAATACAAAGATCCAATTAAATCAATTAAAATAAATACAGGTCATTTACAACAAATAACAATAGAAATAGAATCACAACAATAGTTCACGGGCTACTGATAAAAATACCCAAGAGTGTACATAGGCTATAAATTAAACTTTATCCTATGTTCGCGATATGACTTAAGATATTGTGACTTTTTATTCTACTTTGCCACCACACACCCGACAACAATGTGACTTTTATTCATAATAATTCATCCTACAACAATGGATATTACACTCAACACAGAAACGCAGAAGTCGTTATTGCATTCCACACGACGACAATGACAATACAAGTGTATTATTGAGAGAAAAAACAATGTACTCCTAATTTCAATTAATGTTCACAAAGCACTAAGTGCAGAACAAAACTGTCAGTTCTCACTTCACAATTTGCTTGCATGGCTAGTTCTTCTAGCTCACTGTTCAAGTTCACTGCATATCGAACTCAGATCCTCCGGATACGTCGCCCTCGCCTGGCCACTGCCACAGTTACGGACTCAAGTTCACTGCACGTCGAACTCAGATCCTCCGGAAGCGTCGCCGCTGTCCAAGACAAGACTTGATAGCTGACTGACTTCCGAAGACTCGCGCTTTTATTTATTAAACCATATGTTCTCTGAACTTCGATTCGCGTGGCTTTCTGAATATTCGAGAGGAATACACTTCCAGATGTTTCCTCTGCTCCCTCCGCTCCGCGCCGTCACCGAAGTTCTAATCCCCTTGCTTCTTACCGCGCTATAGCTCCTACCGAAGCTCGAGTTTCCGTTTCCCCCGCGCCTTCCTTCTCGCTACATGCGCGCGCAACCAGACGCGACCAGAATCTTCCAACACGGCGCCACAATATTAAAGCGTGTGGGCTATAAATGAGCTTTATCCTATGTACGCGATATTTATTTATTTATTTATTTATATATTCATTTATTTATTTATTTATCTATGTCCATAAAAGGGCAAAGCCCCAATTACAATAGACAGTAGAGATAAAAAAAACATAGATATGACTTAATATATTAAAGCGTGTAGGCTATAAATGAGCTTTATCCTATGTACGCGATATGACTTAAGATATTAAAGCGTGTAGGCTATAAATGAGCTTTATCCTATGTACGCGATGACTTAAGATATTAAAGCGTGTAGGCTATAAATGAACTTAATCCTATTCACGCGATATGACAAAGATGTAGGCTATAAATGAGCTTTATCCTATGCACGCGATGTTACTTAAGATATTGTATCGTGTAGGCTATAAATGAACTTAATCCTATTCACGCGATATGACAAAGATGTAGGCTATAAATGAGTTTTATCCTATGCACGCGATATTACTTAAGATATTATAGCATGTAGGCTATAAATGAACTTAATCCTGTGCACGCGATATGACAAAGATATTAAAGTGTGTGGGGAATAAATGAGCTTCACCCTATGTACGTAATATTACTTAAGATATTATAGCGTGTAGGATATAGATGAGCTTTATCCTATGCACGCGATATTACTTAAGATATTATAGCGTGTAGAATATAAATAAAGTTAACCCTATGCACGCGATATGATTTAAGGTGTTAAAGTGTGTATAAATAAACTCAAGAAAAAAAAAAAAAACCCGCCGAACAATTCCACGACAACATAAACTCCAGTCATACCTACCAAATAACAGATCTGTTTTCTAGTGCGTAATACGGTCTAATATCAACTAAACTTCAATTAGTTGAATGATACATTTCTGGCTCTATCTCAGAAAACGTATGGACTGAAATATTTTTTTCATTGGCAGACGGATAGGGTTTATCCATTCCCTTTAAAATGATAGGACTGAAGGTAAATGGTTAAATTTGAAATTCAAAAGTGGAGTTGGGAGATGGAGCGGAACAGAAAATTGATTCAGCAGTGGTTTTGAACTTCCCCTCGTAAACTAAATCCACATGTCTTTCCTCAAAATCGTGTCACCTGCACGTATAAAATGATTCAAGTTGGTATGTTTTGGAATGAACACACGGTATATATTATATGTTTTTAAAGGGTTATTTTACTATGCTTTTTCAACTTCTGTGGTTATATAGCATCTGAATGAGATGAAGATGATAATACCAGCGATATTAATCCAGGGTCCAGTACAGAAAGTTACCCAGCATTTTCTTTTAATGGATTGAGGGAAAACTCCGAAAAAATCTCAACCATGTAACTTGTCCCAACCAGGGTTTAAAACCAGGCCCGCCTGTTCCACGGTCAGGCAATCCAATCGTTACTCCACAGCGCTGGACTGTTATATGTTCGTTAATACAAATATAGTTCAGTTACCTTTCTTTTCTCTCATTCTGTATTGTTAAAAGTTTGTTTGATCTCATGTCACTTGATTTTTATATGTGGAGACACATGAAGGAGCTTGTATATCGGAGTCTATGGATTTGGCGATAGTGAGAGGATATTTGGCAAGGTAATGCCGAGAATTCTCCGTGAGATTATAAGACATTCGCCTTACAGTTGGGGAAAACGAAGTTATCAGCCCAGCCAGAATCCAATTATGGATCAGTAGACAAATGCACAACCTCCTGATCAGAGTGCTGCATTGGAGTTAAATCGCTCGCTTGAACTCGGTCGAGTGTCGCACCCTCGAGTGAGATACGATTGGTCGTGATACGCTCGTAATAAATAGAAGGACAGTACAAGGTCATCTCACCGACATGTCTTATCTTGAATGGAAGGCGACAAATAAGATACACACATGTTTTGCTCACACGGTAAAAATAAGGCTTTATTTTCTGCGTTTATGACAAACGTTTAATGGAACAGTCAAAGAAACGTACCAAAACTGGAACATGAAGTTATAAATAAAATAGTATGAAAAACTTCGATATACAGTAATTATTGCTAATTAATAATTATTCAATATTTGATTTACCACATATAGATAGGTCCATACATAGTGTTCCGCCTATATACTGCGACAATGTAGAAACGTTTTACAAAATATTATTGATATAGCAGTAGATTAATAACAATATTAGTACAAAGATAACGTCACAGAAATTATAATAAAACGAATAATCATGCTGCACAACTGTTACAGACGCAAAGATTGATACACTTATTATTATTATTATTATTATTATTATTATTATTATTATTATTATTATTATTACTATTACTATTACTATTACTATTACTATTACTATTACTAGAGAACTTCATACAGTTCTTGCATTATCGTGATTGTGTTCTCCATTTATAATAATTACATTTACATCCAATAACATCTATCAGATGTGGCAAAAACAAAATCACTCCTGTGTGGAAGAAACAAAACATTTACCTACAACATTTATATTAAATTTTAAAGCAAGTTTTGTAGTTGTACTATGGAGAGGTTAGTTAAACACTGTAGCCTAAAGTTTTGAAATGATAAACATCTATGATGTTACTACACAGTTCATCACTGTAACAAGAACGAATGTCTAAGGCTCGGCTCTTATACCGTTCGAGGACTTATCGCTCGTGACAATTTTACCCATCATGCATGTGCGCTACCTATCGGATTATGCTATGAACTACTTGGCGCTCGAGCGAAAACGTCCGATGCAGACCTCTGCTCCTGATCTACGCCTATGGTTTCTTTGTCTGTTCACCGGCCTGTGAATTAATATTTAAGTGCTGAATTGTTATTTAAATACAGTAATATAACAGATGAACATTTAGAACTAAGGTATTGGTGAAAAATAGGCTGATACGTATGTGACACATAGATATATGTGTAGATGCGATAAACTTTTAGACTGTGGGAATATGTAGCACTTTATAACGTGTGTCACTAATTGTAATTATAAGTCCCGCTCTTTGTATAAATAGTTATAATCATACATCCGCCCTACTCATTATTTCTGTCCATGTTGATAAAACAGCACTATATCCCCTGGACACTGATATTTATCACCTGTTCACCTTCATGCAACAACTAATTAAGTAATGGACATTATGTATTCTTTAGCTCTGACAAACTTGTTAAGCTATTTACTAATTAAGCGCTACAATTGATATAGCAAGATCTACACTTGTTCTTGTGGGGAGAGGATGGTATTTTTTTTAAACTTTTTTCCTATTTGGTGTAAATTATTAATTTTTTTGTATGTAGAGAGCTCATAGCTGTAGCAACTCAACCAAAAATAAATATTTAAAAAAAGATTATGTAGGGGCCCAGATTTGAAAAAAAAAATATCCAATGCAGGATTTTACTAAAACCGATATATCTCAACCATTTTTAAAAGTAGATTCATCCGGTGTTTTGCAATGTACTTCCAAAAGCATGTTCTACAAACTGTCTGTAACAGAATTTTGATATTAGTCCCTACGTTTGTAAAATAAACAATTACATTTTAATAACACTTTTCTGAATTCCTTTCTTGCAAACAAACGGACGTAGTTTTAAAACGAAATCAATTAACAAAATTCTGTTACAGACAAAAGTTTTCTAATAGTCTAAAGAAAGTGTGTGCTAAATTTCATGCATGTATCTTTAATAGTCCAGAAATGATATCTATTTTTGTCTGGCAATGTAGCAAGAAAATGAAGTTACCGTAAACCGATAAAAGAGGGCCAGTGATTTAAAAATCCATAGCGCAGGAAGTTTAAAAATGGCGTCTCAAAATCCGATAAGGGCACGAAATTTTATGCAATGCATTCCACACATATCAAAGAATATTTTAAAGATTTTTTTATATATATATTTTTTTGAAAATTCAATTTACCGGAGACAACAATAAAAGGGGGCGAGTGGTTTAAAAATCTATAACGCAGGAAGTTTCAAAATGGCGTCTCAACATCTGATAAGGGCACAAATACCCACAAAATATTATGCTATGCATTCCACACATATCACAGAGTATTTAGAGATTTTTTTTTTTTAATTTACGGTACTCATTTTTCACCAAAAAATAGCATCCTCTCCCCTTAAACCTCGAATAACAGCAAGGAGATGGAGAAGGAGAAGGAAAAGAAGAAGAAGATATTTAATTAGCAGTAAATGATATAGAATAAACGGCCTGTAATGCTGCAATATATCTTGCAGAGAAGACGTTGATCTATTACTGGGAAAGGATTTTAATTAGGGGGAAACTTTACGAGGCCAGAAAGTTTGTTGTGGTCTGCATTCGAACCCGGGAGACTTGGGGTCAGAGACTGACTTATTGCAGGAGGTTTACAACTGATCCCATTCATGCCACGTAACGAATTTGGGCAAGTTATTGCCGACCATGAATAATCAATGCTGGGGAAAGGGAAAGGTCTCTACGCTGCTTCAGGAGATAGGAAGGAAAAAGCTTCGTCTAGACATTTCTACTCCTGATCGCACAGCTCATTTAATATTCTTGGAAGCTGATTCCAAACCACAGTAGTTCTATTCTTGACAAAAAGCGAAGAGAGTTCATAAATAGCAGGAAGAGGTTGTAACTGAAAATCCGTTTTAAGGGTATAATATAGCCGGAAAATTTTCTGATACGAAATGCTCAAATTGCAGTTTAAATAGTCCATCTCCGCTTCCTTCTAGTTAGCTTTAAGTGGAATCAAACATCCACTTACTGCCCAACCTGAAAACATGTAACCCATTATATCAGCAAATAAAAACCATATTAAATATAATTCTTTACAATAGATTCCTTTGCACCCGTGCTCAGCTCTTTAGTCTTCTTTCCAGATAACCTGGGTTCAATGCCCGATTTGGTCATAATGGAATTTGTGGTGGACAAAGGAGATGTTGCAAACGATTTTCTCGGGGTACTTTAGTTTTCCTGTTTCTTTTTACCAATGCCTTTCAGCTTTGTTGTTGAAGAAGAACGGCGGGAAAAGATAAAACCGACGATTATGAAGAAATTCATTTTTGTTTCTCTTTACATAGGTGGTTATCGACCAATGTTCAGCACCATCGATTGTAATATAGTAATAGATTAACAGCGGTTCCTTAAACAGACTGAAATTTTTGCAGATATTTTCAGCTATCTCTTGATACTGGCATTCCTCAAGGAACTGTCTTAGGACTCCTATTGTTTATTATCTACATTTATTATTTTTTATTAATAATCCCAGATAAAATTAAAAGAAATACTTTTTCGCCGCTGATGACACTGTTTTAATCGTTCCTTCCCTTACTGGCTTTTAAGGAACCCGGAGGTTCATTGCCGCCCTCACATAAGCCCGCCATTGGTCCCTATCCTGAGCAAGATTAATCCCGTCTCTATCATCATATCCTACCTCCCTCAAATCCATTTTAATATTATCTTCCCAGCTACGTTTCGGCCTCCCCAAAGGTCTTTTTTCCCTAGGACTAAAAAAAAATTTGTGCTATAATAACTCCTACTATAAGCAAATGTAAATCTAATTTATAAATACTTCCATTAAACTCAACTATTATTAACTTAAGTAATTACATATCACCTTAATTATTTACATATCAACTTAATTAATTGCATGACACAACTCAGATAATTACACTGCAACTACAATTAACTTTTCAGTCTAATCTTTTAATCTCTCCTTAAATGTATTGATTTTGAGAGGATCACCTGAAAAATTGCAGCAGGTAAGGTGTTCCAGTCTAATAATGCGCGGTTAACAAAGGAAAATTTTTGCCACGTCCGTTCTTTTTTTTTTGCATTTAAACTTCCTAATATGATCAGCCCTGCCTAAGTACTCGTATGATGGTTGCACTAATCTAGCATTGATGTCGGTCCATGCTTTGTGTCCCATTTGTGCCTTAAACAATACGGCCAGTCTGGTTTTTCGTCGCCTTGATTTGATAAATTCCCACCCTAAGTCTTTTACTATCCCTTCGCCAAGTCCCTTTCCCATTTTGACATATTTTTCTGCCCTACGTTGGACTTTTTCTATTGAATCGATTTGGTTTTTTCTGTAGGGATCCCAACCTACTGCTCCATATTCCATAATTTGGCGAACAAGGCTTTTGTACGCAAATTCTTTCGACCTTCGGTTAGATTTCTTAATACACATAGAGAAATGTAGTACTTTCCAGGCTTTCTTTGTAATATTAGTGACTTGGTCCTCCCAACCCAGTTTGTTACTTAAATACGAGTATATATAGTAGGACCATCGGATCTGTGCCCCCGTAAGATATGTGAACTGAACCCTAATTCCTTCTCAGCCTCGGTAATTCATTTCTCTTCCTGCATTCCTATCTCTCTCCCTTTCTGTACCCCACTATTCACAATTTCAAGGCTTCTTGCAGGACGGCTTATTTGCACTTCCAGTCCAGTGTTGTCAATTCAACATGAATACTGTAGCACGGAGTAGCGAAAGAAATATTATTAAGCAAGTACGTAATAGCATTTTGCGATGAAGAGAAACAAACAGGTCAATATCTGTTTCCTATCAATCAGGCAACGAAAAGAGCAGCTGCTATCACAGGTGAGGTTTATTTTATTTCAATTGATTATGTATTAAAATTACTTACTTAACTAATACTAATAATACAACATTTTATGCAATTTATATAGACAGGTCAGAACTCCTAATAAAGAAAATCAGGAGAGAGGGAGTCTGTGCAGGAGATGAAAAGCTAGAATCACCAGAGAAGAACAGACCAAGGGAACTTTTAATTCTTGTAGATGATATGAACAGATGTATTTTAAGAAGAAAGACACAAGAATTTTATACCGTTCAGAAAAAAGTTTTAACATTGAAGAAATTACTGAAGCTTGCGAGAGAAGTAATAATTTCCAAGGTTGGAGAGAAAAACTGCGGAAAGTGATTCGAGGCATGGGATTTAGGTTTTAAAAATATAGAAATACAAGATGTATTTTGATTGAAAGAAATAATATTGTAGCATGGAGGACCAGTTATTTATGACACCGTTTGACGAAAGTTTGGCAACATCCCTATTCGGCAAGGTTCGTGGCCTGCTGTTTAACGTGGTGGGAGGAAAGCGGGTGGAATGGAGCGAGTACAGGCGTTAATTTTTCCAAGAACGACGACAGCGCTGAAGGGGCACAGATCCGATGGTCCGACAATTAGGTATTTAAAAGTGTTCACTTGTGGCACCGGTGTACCATTTATATGAAGAGTTCTTAGTAATAGTAATTAAATGAAAACACTTATAATTTATAAACTGAAACAGATTCTCAGTGCTTTCACAAATGTAATTACGTCCAGAGAGTTCAGATCTTTGTCTCCAGCATCCTTGCAGTGACCGCTCTCACATCGTTGTGAAACTTTATGTGGTCACAGATTGTATAGAAGAATGGCTTCTTTACCACATGGAAAGTTGGAGCACTTGGTTACTGTAACACCCGGAACCTCGGAAATTGCCCTTTCCCTATTCTTTACACACTCTTAACGCCAGTGAATGTATTATATTTACTCGTCGGGCGCACAGAGCCCGGAAACTCGGGATCGGTGTCCGGGTGGTATCCTCTGGGGCAATTGCTAGCAGGTTTTCCATGTTTGTATACTTTGCCTTTGTAAACATTTCCAGTGGGTCCATAATTACGCACCTACTGTCTGATGTATGATTTCCCGTGCACTCTGCCGAGAAAGCCACACCCAACGTAAGCTCGGTTGGCCCACACAGCTGCGTAAAGTGGTCTGTGACTGTGCCTTTCACATTTCTCAAAATGAAAGAAAATATCACTTCGTGCAGTTTTAGGCTACTCGGTGTGGCTAATTGAGGCTAATAGAGACTAACTTAGAAAGCATGTTGAAATGTTCAGATAGTTAATATAATATGATATAATATACAGTAATATAATAATTCAGTCTAATTGACATATCACAAATATAAAAAGTCAATGACACTTACCCATGTAAGTGATCATTGTGTACTATACAATTAATTAATTTTTAATTTTTATATTTGTATAGTACACAATGATCACTTACATGGGTAAGTGTCATTGACTTTTTATATTTATGATATGTCAATTAGACTGAATTAATTAATAGTACATTATGCAACGAACCTATAATGATAGTAATTTTCATACGAGCTTCTTAATTGCCATTATAGGCAAGTTTCATACGACTTTTTATGCTCGACCATATTTCTAACTTGAAATTATTCAGATGTATACATTTTATTTGTATCTGACAAGATCGGAAGTGACCTTGTTCTAGGTCGTGAATTGTGAGATGTGCGCAGAAGCGAAAGTATTGATTTTTTTCCGAGGAACAATAATGTCATTGACCTTGATGTAAACTCGTTAAACTTGATATAACCTTGATTATTGAATTCGACATTGAAAAACGAGATGACAAATTGGATTTATTTGAATATTATTTACAATTAACGCTAATTATTATAGTAACACAACATAACCTTCTGCGACAGTATTGGATTTCCAGCCTCCGTGAATTTTCGCTAATTCTCTTTCGATTGCAAATCCGAGAATAATCGATACTTGCGGTTTTGTAACGGTACAAAGCTGACTTGTCATTGGCTGAACACCTGTAAGCTGAGTTGTCATTGGCTTAACACCTGTACTTTAATGAGTAGGTGTACTTTAATGACATCCATTAAAGGACTGCTACCAGGTGTATAATTACTACATTTCGGCATGGTCGAGCATAAACAATATTATATTATATCAAAGTAGAGACTAAGTTAAATTTCAGGTGATAAAGAGTGTATTCATCTCGTTTTAAACCCCGAAACGGTTCCTTGATTTACTTAGACATTTATAAAATTTAATACCGTGTCATTCTTAGATCTGAAAGCTGTTCTGATAGTGATCCTCATGAAATTAATTTTGCACACAAATACTGTAACAAAAAATTTGGAAACATATACATTTTTAAACTTTTAAAAGGCTTTATTTAAACAAACTATTACAATTGAGGGGTTTGGGGGAAAAACCAGGCAGTTCCAATTCAGTACTTTTCGAGATAATGAAGAAAACTTACCGCCAAACAATAAGCGTGTACAGAAGAGGCAGTCCAAAATGCATTCGAACTGTGAATGTAATTCTTGGAACTACCCGGTTCTTCGACCAAACGATAGAGCGTATTTCTTTTCTTCCTCTGTGCATAAATAGCTAAAAAAAAATTAGAGCTGCCTGGTTTTTTCCCCAAACCCTTCAATTACTACAAATTTAATATAGCCTAGCAGTTAATGCTTTCAAAAACACATGATTTATTATTAGGAACTCATAAAATCTACAGAACATTTAGTTTTAATTACCATGCATACTCTAAATTTGAATATGCCTGAATAATTTTACCTCCCATTTGTATATCACATGGCAATGAAATTAATAATAATAATAATAATCATAATAATAATAATAATAATAATAATAATAATAATAATAATAATATTGGCTTTATTTAACCTGACAGAGTTAAGGCCGTAAGCCTTCTCTTACACTCAACCAGGATTAAAATTTGCTTACATAGTTGAACATACAACTGGATCGAAATTAAGTAATTACATACTGATATGATTTGGGTACATAATGAGAACAAAAGAGGTAGTTATATAAAAATTTACCTCGTAAAATAAAAATAAACATAGTGGAATACATATTAATGTTGTTAGAATCAAATACGAATCACACAAAAACAGGAGTAAGTAAGAAAAAATGATCAAGATAAGTTTATTCTTTTAAATTTCATTATTCGGCCGTCCATGACAAAATTACGTACTACAGTTTACTTATTGAATTAAATTTAATGTCTATTGCCAGTCGCAGATTACTTGCTCAGTAACCTTAATTGCGCATAATATTCAACGGTCTACTGAATAATAGCAAAATATTGTAACAAATCTAGCTTAATACTCAGACATCAAATATAAGAAATCGTCAATTGTTACACTACAGAAAACAAACACCACATTACATGACAATTCAGCACTATTCAAATTTGTTTTTAATTAAAAAATCTGGATATAAATCTCAGCATTTCTTATACTTACTTACGGCTTATAAGAAACCCGCAGGTTCATTGCCGCCTTCACATAAGCCCGCCATCGTTCCCTATCCGAGCAAGATAAATCCAGTCTTTATCATTATATCCCACCTCCCTCAAACATATTTTAATATTATCCTCCCATCTACGTCTTGGCCTCCTCAAAGGTCCTTTTCCCTCCGGCCTCCCAACTAACACTGTATATGCATTTCTGAATTCGCCGATACGTGTTACATGCCCTGCCCAAATCAAACGTCTGGATTTAATGTTCCTAATTATGTCAGGTGAAGAATAAAATGCGTGCAGTTCTGCGTTGTGTTACTTTCTCTATTCTCCTTTAACTTCATCCCTCTTAGCCCAAATATTTTCCTCAGAATCTTATTCTCAAACACCCTTAATCTCTGTTCCTCTTTCAAAGTGAGAGTCCAAGTTTCACAATCATACAGAACACCCTGTAGTATAACTGTTTTATAAATTCTAACTTTCAGATTTTTTGACAGCAGACTAGATGACGAAAGCTTCTAAGCTTCTATCATCCAGTCTGTTCTCAAAAAGCCAGTTGTGTGTGGCGGCAAATGGGGGCCATTTTCAGCAGCGACTGTGAGCATGGTAAGTCCAAATTATTGAACATTTATCGTAAGTACTGTTATATATTGGAGAAGCGCCGGAGAAATGGTTACGCGCTCGGCGGAAACCACGCAGGGCGTGGCCGGCCGGCCGCTGTTTTCTGGGACCTTTGATAATAATAGCTGTATAAATATGAAATAGTAAGCATTTATAAAAAAAAAACGCGAAAATATACAGATATATGCAACATGAAATTGGTTTGATAAGCTTAAATAATGATGATTCGTGAGGATAATTAATCAGCAATTAATTACAACCAAATGGAGAAATATATGCAAATGAATGAAATTTCTGGCCCTAGTGATCAATTTTGCTGGATGATATTATTCACATGAGTCCATGTGCTTTATTTGCTGAAAAAGGGTGGAAATTCTGAAATAAAATAATGATGTAATTTTCTCTGCTACACTGTGCATAGTATAGTAGGCCTACAGTTCGAACCGAAGAATCCAAGGTCTACGCAGAAACCTGTGTCAACAAAAATACTATATTCAGGTAAAATTTTGTTTCTCTTTCTCCTGGAAGTTGTGTTATGAAAATTTAAACTGATGGCCGTCGTACAAAGCATTTTCATCGCTATACATTAAAACGGGTAATAACTTTATTGAATTGCTTTTTTCCGGTCTACAAGGTACTGTACATGCTATCTTCGATGTGATTGCATGTCGCGCACAGCTGTTTCAATATCAGCCGCATCTGGACACACGATTATTAGACGCTGAAGTAAGAAAAATGAAAATAGAATTTCATGCATGGAACTTCTAGCATTCAGTCACGTATGTGAAGCAGCCAGGTTCTAGATTTTATTATTGAATTCTGCCTGCTAGCCACCTTTCCTTGGGAAAGTAAGCTTTTGAATGTCATCGAGGTGATTAAAAGTTTATTTATAGAAAATTTATCTACGTAGTGTTTTCGGAGATTTCCACTGTATGCGAATACTAAGTCTCTATGTTAACAGTCTATGTACAGGAAGTTAGAGTATGAGTTTCAATTTGTTACATTAGTGTAAAATTTCCCGCGGTGTACATCTGAAGACTTAAAGAAGACCAGAAGTGAAATAACATGTTTAATTATTCCTTCACGACTTAGTTTAACATTGATTATGAAAAACGGTGTTTATGCTGAGATCATAGGTCTATTGAATAGAGATGGGTGAAAATAATAAATATTAAAACATTTCTTGAAATTAAGGGGAGAAGATGGTATTTTTTGGTCAAAAATGACTAAATTAAAAAAAAATCTTTAAAATACTCTGTGATATGTGTGGAATGCATAGCATAACATTTTGTGTGTATTTGTGCCCTTATCGGATGTTGAGTCGCCATTTTTAAACTTCCTGCGCTATGGATTTTTAAATCACTCGCCCACTTTTATCGTTGTATGTGTGGAATGCATTGCATAACATTTTGTAGGTAGTTGTGCCATTATCGGATGTTCAGACGTCATTTCTAACTTCCTGCGCTATGGATTTTTAAATAAAACGCCCGCTTTAATGGTTTCCAGTAATTTCATTTTTTTTTTTTTTTGCTACAGTGCCAGGCAAAAATGGATATAATTTCTGAACTATTAAAGATACATGCATGAAATTTAGAACACACATTCTTTAGACTATTAGGAAACTTTTCTCTGTAACAGAATTTTGTTAATTGATTTCATTTTAAGAAAGGAAATCAGAAAATTGTTATTAAATTTTAATTGTTTATTTTACAAACGTGGGGACTAATATCAAAATTCTGTTACAGACAGTTTGTAGAACATGCTTTTGCAAATACATTGCAAAACGGTTTAGATATATCGGTTTTAGTACAATCCTGCATTGGGTATATTTTGTTTCAAATTTGGGCCCACAAAAAATTTTTTTTTTCAAAATATTTTTATTTGGTTGAGCTGCCACAGATATGAGCTCTCTACATACAAAAAATTAATATTTTACACCAAATAGGAAAAAAAGTTAAAAAAAATGCCATCCTCTCCCCTTAACATTTTGCTGACGATGTTGTAATTTTAACTGCTAGCGATTGGGAAGAAATTGGGAAGAAGCATTTAAGAATACTAACATGGAAATAAATAAAATTAAAAAGTCGCTAGACGCAAATCTACTTCCGCTCAATATAAAGAGTAAAATATACAACTTCAGTGTCCTTCGAACTACTGCTTCGAACTGAGTAGTAGTTCAAAGGAAATTGAAGATGACACCCCACAGGTAGGCCTATTGAAACGGGGCTCGTCTGTCATAAAGTTGCATTACCTTTTTTATCCTTTAGACATATTTTATTGGAGTGTGTCAAATTGGAACATATCCGGAGAAAATATCTACCACCCTTGATGCTAAGTCAGAATAGGAGTTCGCTTGCATGTCTTAACTTCATGGGGAATAGAGAATACGAACAAAAGACTGCATTGTTCCAAGGCGAGACAGATTAGAACTTCAGCTGTTGAAGTTTGTGATGCGAACTGACGAAGGGATAATGGTATCTACTCAATTATACACATTTATGTATGTTTTAGGTTAGGATATATCTCTAGTGCTCGGGAAAACTGGCACAAGTCAAAAATGTTAATTTCGCAGGAGAAGGAAAAAAACTGTCTTCACACTGGTTTATGTCGATTTGATTTTCTTCTGTACGAATTATTGTAGTGAGAAAAAAACTTATGTCTCTTTTCCCAAGCGAGCAGATATTCCGTAAGTTGTTAATAAATTAATAAAAAATGTATGTGGAAATTGACATATGCCACTTTTCCCAAGCATTGCAGATATTATAGAATGTGTTTTGTTTATGCCATTTTCATTTTAATCTGTGTGTTCTTTCAGAGAATGGTTGGATCTAATCATAGGTGAAGGGAGTGAAACCTACAAAGTAGGACTTGTTTCAGGTACAAAGCACGTACGGTCAGAAGACCCGTGCATTGGATTTAAGAGAAAATTATAATAATATAACATCTGTATGTACAATATTACTCAATAAATTCATCTATCTATCTATCTATCTATCTATCTATCTATCTATCTATCTATCTATCTATCTATCTATCTATCTATCTATCTATCTATCTATCTATCTATCTATCTATCTATCTATCTATCTGTCTGTCTGTCTGTCTGTCTGTCTGTCTGTCTGTCTGTCTGTCTGTCTGTCTGTCTGTCTGTCTGTCTGTCTGTCTGTCTGTCTGCCTGCCTGCCTGCCTGCCTGCCTGCCTGCCTGCCTGCCTGCCTGCCTGCCTGCCTGCCTGCCTGCCTGCCTGCCTGCCTGCCTGCCTGCCTGCCTGCCTGCCTGCCTGCCTGCCTGCCTGCCTGCCTGCCTGCCTGCCTGCCTGCCTGCCTGTCTGTGTACCTTTTTAAAAATTATAACACTTTTAATATTTTAACTATAGAACATTATAAAGTTTTAATCAAGTGTTGAAGTGAACATAAGAAACAATGCCAAAAGAAATTAATAGTTACAAAACAAATGGTGAAAGAGTGCAAGACTGACTTAAGGATAGACGTTTCCATAAGAAACCGGAACTGGCTGTGACCTAAGCAGTGAAGAAACAAGAAGAAAAAGAATTTATTCTTATCGGACTAGAATTTCAACGTTTTCTCGAGGGTACTCTATATTATTTTCTGTCTTTATTAAGACGGTTCAAAGGGGAAACATCCTACTTTCAGTTGGACACAAACCATTGAATACAATAGAATGAAAGTCGTTAGTGAGATGTGATGACAGGGTAGAAGAGCTTCAGTGTCTGATTCAGAAGTAGACTCTACCAGACTTCAGCACGCTCTTCCCGAAGATAACGTTCTCAAGAGAGACTGCGCTCTCTTTGTAGTGCTGGCCCGCATGTATGGCACCTAAATGTCTAGCCCTCTTGATAGCTTCAAACTCAATTACTTCGTGTTCCAGTAAATATTAGTCTACCTATATATACGCCCCGTGACCTGATTACTGTAGTAATAATAGCAGTGGCGGATAGTAGACGTAGCTATCTGCTACACCAGTGATGGGCAGATTCCTGCACTGCATGTATGCACTCTGCAAGACTGAAATGACCTGCATATTTCATGCACGTGGAACACGGGAGGATGGGTTAAGAATGAAAGAGTTGTTTTTAATAGCACAAACTAAGTGAAATAAATCAGAGCGGAAGTGATGTAACTGTGCACATTTTAAAAGCTTATTCCGTGGGTAGAATACAATAAAATATTCTAATGCCATATTAGTCCCAAATTAATACTTTTCCCACAAAAATAATTTTCCCCTACGGTAAACGTGCGAATACTAAATGAGGCAATAGGACAACTGGACAGTTTCAAATACTTGGGTTGGATAAAAAGTAATGGCAACAGTTCGATATTTCTGACATGGCTTTATTCACAGGGGTACAACATTTACGTACCTTCTGTATAGTCACCCCCCTTATTTATTACCTTTTGCCAAATGTTTGGAAGGCGTCGTACACCATCAGCGCGTCCATCTTTGTTGATATTCCGTATTGACCGTCCTAAAGCACAGATAAGTTCATCTCTGGTATTGTACCGGGTCCCTCGCAGTGGTTCTTTCACTTTGGTGGAAAGATCGTAATCGCATGGATCATATCACAGGAGGTCCTTGACAGCAGCAGCGGTATGACTCTTTGCATTATCATGAAGAATGATGGGGTTCTGTACCCCCAAGTGTCGTCGTTTTCTCCTGAGGGCTGGACGAAGGTAGTGCTGCAGGAACCTGCAGTAGTAGTCCGCGTTTACCATCTGCCTTGGAGGTACAGCGTGGTACAGTATTACCCCATCAATGTCATACTCCACAATGAACATCACCTTCACAGCACTTCCAACAAGGCCTTCCCGAAACGCTTTAACCCATCGTGCCACTGTGCGATATGGCAACGCTGCATCGCCATATGCTTCACGCAGTCCCTGAAAACATTCTTGTGCACTACGACCTCGTGCCACTTCAATTTTGATCCAGGAACGTTGCTCTAGTTTTGTAAACATGATCTTAGGGCGCTCGCACTATCCCTATGAAAGTCAACATTCTACACACTGCAGTAGATTGACAGAGTACTGTCGCCGCTGGCTACACTAACTCATCTAACAGTCCTTGTTCATGTCCATACAGCTGGCAACTCTCGAACGCACCATCGTCACGTGACAGCAGTGTTGCCATTACTTTTTATCCAACCTATGTATTTCGGTGTAATATAAGTAGGATTGAGTTCAGATATGCACGGTAGCTGCGAATATACTGCATAAGCAGTCGCGAACAGCCGATAAGGAATGGACCTCCAGCTTGGGGGTTGGGCGAATGGCTAACAACCCATCACTGTAATAAACAGCTTGTTACGAAAACTCAAAATAAGCCTCGGAATGGGACTGATTCTCTGGCACGACCACAGCACTTTGGGTAGGCCGAGACGTAGATGGGAGATAATATTAAAATAGATTTTGGGGAGGTGGGATATGATGGTAGGCACTGGATTAATCTTGCTCAGGATAGGGATCATGGCGGGCTTATGTGAGGGCGGCAATGAACCTTCGCGTTCCTTAAAAGCCGTAAGTAAGTATTATAAGTAGAGATGAAGCAATTTCTTCCATGGACACGAGGTTGACTACGCTTCAACCATACAGTGTAGATGTCTCTGAACTCTGCAAAGCGGTCAGATTAATCAAGAACAGGTTTCAGACATACAAAGTATACTTCGGTGGAACATAAATGTTGCGCGCTACCTGTTGGGAACATTTGGAGAGAAATGTAACCAATATAAAGTTGTTACTCTTGGTAGTCCTCTATGGAGTGTACAATTCAAGTAAAGCCTACATGCTAGTTATTAGAATGACTTAATACCTATATAAAGTAAAGACAATAACACTGGACTACAAGTCAGAAATCGACTCGCTCACTTATTATCGCACTGGACATGTAGCACCACAGTTCAGCACTATTGCTGTAAACAGACGGTACATAAAACAATTCTACCCCTTCCCTCTGACGTCATGTACAATACTCGAGTCAAATATACGCTGGTATCGTGTTTACGAAGGAATTGTTTCATCTCTAACTGTAAGCAGTAATATGAGCTGCTGCCAGGAAATGAAAATGAGGATAGTAATGGAAAAGAAAGCTTTAAAAAAAAAAAAGAAACATCTTGTACGGGCTCCTGTAAAAATAACTAAGAAAGAGGCTAGTGAAGTGCTTTGTGTGAAGTGTGGCATTGTAGGGAGCAAAAACATGGACATTACGGCGATGTGAAGAGAAGCGATTAGAGGCCTGTGAAATTGAATATGGAGATGGACAGAGCGTGTGAAATGCACAAACAGAATGAGAAATAAAGCTGTGTTGAAAAGAGTGGGTTAAGAAAGAATGATGCTGAAACTGATCAGGAAGAGGAAAAAGAATTGACTGGGACACATACTTAGAAGAAACTGCCTACCGTAAAGTGGGATTACTTTGAACACAGTGGAAACTTTGACCATTTTTTCAGAAAATCATATTTAGGTTTCTACATGCTGAACTTGTTATAGATGGAGGTAAATTTGGTATGAGAATGATTTTATGATAATTTACCTCCATCTATAACAAATGCAGCATGTAGAAACCTAAATATGATTTTCTGAAAAAAATGGTCTAAGTTTCCTCTGCGTTCAAAGTAACCCCAGTTTACGGTACTGAAGGATGCACTGGAAGAAATGTTGAACGAGAGAGGAGTTCGGGACAGAAGAAGATATCAGATGACAGACGATATATGGATCATATGCGGAGATTAAGAGGAAGGCAGAAAATAGAAAGATAGGATATTGCTGGGTTTGCAGTGAAAGTCCTGCCATTTGGCAGTACAGTATGTATGTATGTATGTATGTATGTATGTATGTATGTATGTATGTATGTATGTATGTATGTATGTATCGTTATTATTTACTGCCATTAGGAAGTCAGGGAACCCTACTGCACTGACTGACGGACGATGCGCTGCTACTTAAACAAAAATTTTCATGGGGGCAAATAAAAAAGTTCCCCCCCCCACAATGTTAATAATGTCGAAACAAATACTTATACAAATGTTGGCCACTCGTGTGCAATTACGAGAGCCGTCCAGAAAGTACTTTTCCCTAAGGCCGTTTACAGGAAGAAAACACAGTTTCATGGAAAAATTTATTGAAACAGAAAAATCAAATGTTGAGCTATTTGTCAACATATTCCCCATCAGATCTGAGACATTTGTCATACCATGGGATCAACAGAGAGGTGCAGATGTTTGTTATACATTGGTTCCGATCCCAGAGGCAGACTTCTACGGCGCAGAGAAACTTACTTTCTGGACGTCCCTTATTATTATTCTCGAGTGGCCAAAATTTGTATAAGCGCTTGTTATGACATTATTAACATGGGAGGAAAAATATAACTTTTTTTTTTTTATAATTATGGCCCCATGAGAAAGTTCAGTCCTGAAAGCGTGTGTGTATTCGTAAGTGAGCTTATGATACGCTTTTGCCAAACTAGATAGGCTTTCAACCCAGTTCCTTAATTAACTACGAATTTAATTATAAAACTCACAATACATTTTCTATTTATTTTAATATATTCTATTCCGACACTTCAGATAACAGAGGATTTGTTATTCATTTTGTTACGAATGCTTCTGGTAGCATTAAATTTCTTAAAATTAGAAAAATAAAAAAAATGCTACTGATTTTAATTAGTCATGTAATATTTAACGACTCATCAAGAATTTCTTGCACTTTCAGTTTTTTTTATTACATTGAATTTCAACCATCTAAATGTACCCAAGTGGCATGGCAAGAATCTTGTAAAATCTTAGCTGAGATAGTCGTCTGTTCGCAGTTCAGAGATAATACAATATCAATACTTTTAATTTTCGTAGTTTAGAGAAGTAGGATGAACGATTGGTTGGAAGAAAATATAAAACATATTGTATTCATTTACAAAACGTTCCTTTCATTTTATTACGGCTTCTTTGTATTTTTGATAAATCGCTATTTCTTTGTCTCTATGTAGCAACGATGACATCTATGAAGTTGCGCTATCGATATTATATCTAGCGTTGTCATATCGCG
Organism: Periplaneta americana; assembly: GCF_040183065.1. Lineage (NCBI taxonomy): Eukaryota > Metazoa > Arthropoda > Insecta > Blattodea > Blattidae > Periplaneta > Periplaneta americana. The sequence goes on from NC_091119.1 coordinate 158,803,050, forward strand.
TAGTCGATACTCGAATGCGGAAGGCGGATTCAGTCCTACTGTGTGCATTTTTATGTGAAGTTCGTCGTGAACTATGAGTATTTATTTGTGTTAATGTGACTTGACTGGCATACTCGTTCACTACAAAACAAAGGTAAGAATATAAGTAACCTAGAAAAGTGAAAAGTTAAATTATGACATACATAGAAAGACATTATTAGAGGAGCAGTTCAAAAGCTGCTTGCTAGTTGACGTGGTAGAAAAGCAGCTGGTAGTAGGTGAGCACCTCATTGAACTCCATCGAACTTAGATTTATATTGACATTACGCAGGGTATATAGAAGGCTAGACAGCTTTCTTAGGTGAATTTAGTTGGAGATATTCTTAATTTAAACCGCCGTTGACTTGACCGATTAGAAAACATGGTTTCCACACTTGTATGCTTAACATGGGTTCGAATATCGGTGGATGATACCTTATTCAAATCATTTACTAATTATATGGTTGCTGCGAAATCGGGAGATGTATGTGAAATATGTATGTTAGTAGTAAGTTAGTGAAGGTTAGTATGTGAATCAACATATGGTATCCACAATTAATTTTGTGGCGGTATGAAAGTGTGTGTGTGTGTGTGTGTGTGTATGTGTCCGCAAAATCAGGTAGGCCTAAAATTTATGTATTATTTGTTAATTGTGAACCTGTACATTTCTGTTTTCCAGGAAACCACCATTAACAACATTTTTACTATTCATCATTATTACTACATATTTCATACTACATGTAATCAGTATAGTTATTTATTAACAAAAAAAACTCTTTCCATTTGATTAATATTTCTTATATGCATAGTCTATGTTTATATATTTTCTTATATACATAAATGTTTATATTTTAGTTTTCCCTTTCCATTTTTTCTTTACTATAAACAAACATTTTCTAAGTTCCCTCAATTTTCTTTCTTTTACTGTTCTATACAATTTTCTATATGCTATTTCTAAATTTAGTTTTAGTAATGATTCCTAAATAATTTTTTTCGTTTTTAGTTATTTCATTTTCTGGACAAGATAGCAGAATGTGTAATGCGTCTTCTTTTCTGTTACATAAAGAACATAGTCTTTTCCTACGTCTCCTCTTCTATTTTTTAGCTTCCAAATTTTCAGTCTCCACCACGCTAGTCCCATTCTTTCTTCCCTGTTGTTAATTCTTTCGCATATTCTTCCTATCCCCATATGATTTTCATTTCTTTGTAATTTATTAATGATTTTAAACTATTTAAGCAGACACGTAAAGCAGACAGCAGTATACAGCGTACTGTTAATTTGTAAATACTTAATAATTCTTGCAATAATCACATTTTAAGGACCATACAAATAATTCTAGGTATGGTGAAAAACGTGAAAACTTTGGTAAAGCGTAATAGTACATTATGCAACGAGCCTATAATGAAGGTAATTAAGAAGTAAGTATGGATATTTATAAAACGAGCGCAAGCGAGTTTCATAATTTTCATACGAGCTTCTTAATTACCATTATAGGCGAGTTTCATACGACTTTTTATGCTCGACTATATTTCTAACTTAATATTATTAATTTTAATTGCATCTGACCTTCAACAATGTTCCGTATGTTGTGAGATGTGCGCAGACGCGAAAGTATTGATTTTTTCCGAGGAACAGATGTCCACATTGACCTCGCTAGGCCATAAGAACCTACAGAGATAACATTGAAATTAAATTAGACATTGAAAAACGAGATGACAAATTGAATTTATTTGAATAGTAAACGCTAATTATTATAGTAACAGAACATAACCTTCTGCGACAGTATTGGATTTCCAGCCTCCGTGACTTTTCGCTAATTCTCTTTCGATTGCATATCCGAGAATAATCGATACTTGCGGTTTTATAACGGTAGAAAGCTGACCTGTTATTGGCTGAACAGTTGTAACCTGAGTCGTCATTGGCTGAAAGACCTGACCTTTAATGAGTAGGTGTACTTTAATGACATGCATTAAAGGTCTGCTACCAGGTGTATAATTACTACGTTTCGGCATGGTCGAGCATAAAATACATTGAAGTGGATAGCCCTCGCTCATTTATATGGAGGAGAAGAACGTGAAATGATCGTTAGTTTCAGCAGTATGTCTCCCTACACCTGAACTCGTCCACGTGATTTTTTACTCTGTTATTTAACGATGTATTAACTGCAATGTTATTTACCGTAGATGGAATTGGTGATAGCGAAATGGTATTTGACGATATGAGGCCTAGGATTCGCAATGGGATTACCTGACATCCTACTGAGATTTGAGGAAAACCTCGGAAAAAACTCACCCATGTGATCAGCTTAAGTGGAAATCGAACCGAGCGCAATTCGTTTGCTCGTCGTTCTTGTTGGTTTGCTTGTGGTCGTTCTCGTTGTTTTACTCGTCCTTGTCGTCTTAGTTTTATTCGTCGTCTTCGTTGTTTTACTCGTCGCCATCTTTGTTGTTTTACTCGTCGCCATCTTCGTGTATTACTCGTCGCCATCTTCGTTGTTTTACTCGTTGCCAGCTCCGTTGTTTTACTCGTCGCCATCTCCGTTGTTTTCCTCGTCGCCATCTCCTTTGTTTTACCTACTCGTCGCCATCTCCATTGTTTTACTTGTCACCGTCTCCGTTGTTTTACTCGTCGCCGTCTCCGTTGTTTTACTCGTCGCCGTCTTCGTTGTTTTACTAGTCGTTGTCTTTATTATTTTACTCTTCTTCTTCGTTGTTTTACTCGTCGTCGTCTTCGTTGTTTTACTCGTCGCCATCTCCGTTGTTTTACTCGTCGCCATCTCCGTTGTTTTACTCGTCGCCATCTCCGTTGTTTTACTCGTCGCCATCTCCGTTGTTTTACTCGTCGCCATCTCCGTTGTTTTACTCGTCGCCATCTCCGTTGTTTTCCTCGTCGCCATCTCCGTTGTTTTACCTACTCGTCGCCATCTCCGTTGTTTTACTTGTCGCCGTCTCCGTTGTTTTACTCGTCGCCGTCTTCGTTGTTTTACTAGTCGTTGTCTTTATTATTTTACTCTTCTTCTTCTTCGTTGTTTTACTCGTCGTCGTCTTCGTTGTTTTACTCGTCGCCATCTCCGTTGTTTTACTCGTCGCCATCTCCGTTGTTTTACTCGTCGCCATCTCCGTTGTTTTACTCGTCGCCATCTCCGTTGTTTTCCTCGTCGCCATCTCCGTTGTTTTACCTACTCGTCGCCATCTCCGTTGTTTTACTTGTCACCGTCTCCGTTGTTTTACTCGTCGCCGTCTCCGTTGTTTTACTCGTCGCCGTCTTCGTTGTTTTACTAGTCGTTGTCTTTATTATTTTACTCTTCTTCTTCGTTGTTTTACTCGTCGTCGTCTTCGTTGTTTTACTCGTCGCCATCTCCGTTGTTTTACTCGTCGCCATCTCCGTTGTTTTACTCGTCGCCATCTCCGTTGTTTTACTCGTCGCCATCTCCGTTGGTTTACTCGTCGCCATCTCCGTTGTTTTACTCGTCGCCATCTCCGTTGTTTTACTCGTCGCCATCTCCGTTGTTTTACTCGTCGCCATCTCCGTTGTTTTACTCGTCGCCATCTCCGTTGTTTTACTCGTCGCCATCTCCGTTGTTTTACTCGTCGCCATCTCCGTTGTTTTACTCGTCGTCTTCTTCGTTGTTTTACTCGTCTTCTTTGTTTTACTCGTCGCCATCTCCGTTGTTATACTCGTCTTCTTCGTTGTTATACTCGTCTTCTTCGTTGTTTTACTAGTCTTCTTCGTTGTTTTACTCGTCGCCATCTCCGTTGTTTTACACGTCGTCTTCTTCGTTGTTTTACTCGTCGTCTTCTTCATTATTTTACTCGTCGCCATCTCCGTTGTTTTACTCGTCGTCTTCTTCGTTGTTTTACTCGTCGCCATCTTCATTGTTTTATTCGTCGTCGCCGTCATTATTCTCTTTCTTTTGCTAATCATCTCCATCATTCTTGTTGTTGTTTCGTTCATCATCGTCATCATTCTTGTTGTTTGTCGTAGACGTCGACATCCTTATTGTTGTTCGTCGTGATATTGTTAAAATTGAGATTGAAAAGGGACAGTGAAAATAATTACAGCTACGTTTTTAACATTGTTGCTGCAGGACTGTTGTTTGAAGCAGAATTGTGAAAGTGTTGGCATATTACATACGTCTAAAATGGAAATTATGAATTACTGAACTGAACTGATTAATAACATGTTTGTGTGGAACATGAATATTCAAATTGATATAACGCTAAAGCAACACACACATGTAATTGCGTTATACATGATAGCTCTTAGCCTGCGGGAGACGCTGCAATTTTGAGCAAAGAAAAAAAGTAATGTCGTTTAATTAGTATTGGTGACAGCGTCAGTTTGCTATTCGAGTTCCACTACCACATGTTCGATTTCATATGAAGATACTATACCAGACAGATATACTACACAGCCGCTCGTGACTACAGCAAGAGACGCTGACCAATCACAAACGTCCGCCGTTACGAGTAATAGGCGTTTTTTTTTTTTGCTTCGATTACCTTGTCTTGTAACTCTCTCACTGCCTGATGCTTAAAGTCACAGGAAACGGTCATGCCCAAACAACAGAATTCAGAATTATTTGCAAACATTGCAAACATAATACTTACAGATTTGACAACTGAACTTTGGAACAAGCTACAGCGTGTGCACAATATGTGTGTCAGATTCATCAGCAATGCTCGCAAATTTGACCATATTACACCTTCGTTCAAATATTTATCCTGGCTGCGACTCAATAACCGTAGATCACTTCATTCGCTTTCTCTTCTGTTTCGAGTTCTCCACACTTCTACTCCAAATTATCTTCGTTCCCGGTTTAACTACTTATCCTGCAATCACAATCTAAACACCAGGTCACAAGAGAGCCAAATCCTAGCAATTCCTCCCTATAGAACATCCCACTATTCATCCTCTTTCACTGTCTCCGTCCCTCGTGAATGGAATTCTCTACCTCAGAAGATTAGGGGCTGCCAGACAATAACTACTTTCAAGACAAAGCTAAGCAATTTCTTACTGGCGCAGACAAATTGAAGTTGTAAATATAATCATAATCGAGTTTAATGATTTAATTATATTTAGGTATGATTATTTTTATTATTATTATTATTAATGTTATTATTAATACATAATTATTTCATTGGAGTGTTGGGAACGTAAAAGAATTGTTATGTATTGTATTGTATTGTATTGTATTGTATTGTGTTTTGCTCCTCAGCAATATAGTAATTTTGTATTTTTGTATCGCACTGGTTGAGCGGAAGAGAAGGTCGAATGGCCTTAACTCTGCCAGTTAAAATAAACCATTATTATTATTATTATTATTATTATTATTATTATTATTATTATTATTATTATTATGTGTTGTAGCAGAATTTCATGTATTCTATCTAAACGGGACCAACGCGAGTATGGCGGAAATTACCAGGAAAGCCATTTGAAACTCTGTTTGTGTTGTGTTTATTCAACAGCTCTGTTCAGTGTGTGCTTAACCAGTTAGTCAAATGCTAAAGAAAATTAAAACGGAAAGTGTGTTATCAATTCGGAAAGCAAAATAACCGAGGATTTTACGTTCTAACAGAAAAACTGAAAAATAAAATAGGTTTCGTAAAACGAGCTAAATTTGATCTCTTTCAAAATTCTGAACTAATTAAAGTGAACTTTTCGATCTAAAAACTGCTGAAGTTGATTTTCCGGGAAAAATCCCGTTTACTATGAATCACAGAACTGATTGATCATTAATGGCAGAAGTAACAAATTACCCATCGATGAGATTGCATAGACTCGGAAATAATACACGTCAGAGGTCTGCATCGGACGTTTTCGCTCGAGCGTCAAGTAGTTCATAGCATAATCCGATAGGTAGCGCACATGCATGATGGGTAAAATTGTCACGAGCGATAAATCCTCGAACGGTATAAGAGCCGAGCGTTAGACATTCGTTCTTGTTACAATGATGAACTGTGTAGTAACATCATAGATGTTTATCATTTCAAAACCTCTCCATAGTACAACTACAAAACTTGCTTTAAAATGTAATATAAATGTTGTAGGTAATTCCCCCCCCCCCCACACAGGAGCGATTTTGTTTTTGCCACATCTGATAGATGCTATTGGATGTAAATATAGGTAATTATTATAAACGGAGAACACAATCACGATAATGCAAGAACTGTATCAAGTTTTCTAGTAATAATAATAATAATAATAATAATAATAATAATAATAATAATAATCTCTAATAATTAGTGTATCAATCTTTGCCTCTGTAACAGTTGTGCAGCATGATTATTCATTTTATTATATTTTCTGTGACGTTATCTCTGTACTAATGTTGTTATTAATCTACTGCTATATCAATAATATTTTGTAAAACGTTTCTACATTGTCGCAGTATTATAGATGGAACACTATGTATGGACCTATCTATATGTGGTAAATCAAATATTGAATAATTATTAATTAGCAATAATTACTGTATATCGAAGTTTTTCATACTATTTTATTTATAACTTCATGTTCCAGTTTTGGTACGTTCCATTGACTGTTCCATTAAACGTTTGTCATAAACGCAGAAAATAAAGCCTTATTTTTACCGTGTGAGCAAAACATATGTGTATCTTATCTGTCGCCTTCCATACAAGATAAGACATAGAATAACTCTTCTCGGGTTCCCTGAAGAAGATGGCAGAGCTAGCCGTCGAAAGCTTGGAAGCTAATCTCCAACTCACCTGGCTGAGAACCCGGGAAGTGTTATTCTATATCAAACGCCGGGAAAGCCTCAAGTCATACAAGATAGGACATGTCGGTGAGATGATCTTGTACTGTGCTTCTATTTATTACGAGCGTATCACGACCGATCGTATGTCACTCGAGGGTGCGACACTCGACCGAGTTCAAGCGAGCGATTTAACTCCAACGCAGCACTCTGATACACGTACTTTATAAATTTAAAGTCGGAAGACATATTTCCATAGCCGCCGATAATGCTGACAACATCCACATTTATCTTTGTTGTAAATCAGGCGTTCTCCATTTGGTGCTTTCTTTTTGCGAGTAAAAATGCTCGAGAACATGAACACTTCTGAGGTATTTTTTCAATTCAAACTTTGTTTTACGAGCCGAAACAAATAGTGTTCCTATCCATCCATTATAATATCTTAGACCTGAGAGAGCTTCTCGTATTTCACAGTGTATAATTCCTCTCGATCCTATGATTGAGGTTCTGGTTGGTATTGTACGTCAATTATCAGGCAGTACATCTCACTTGACGATGTGTGTCAGAAGTAGAACAATTGTTTGGATGCATCTGAAGTCTGATTAGTGTAATATATAGCTAGTCGGCGATGTATGCAATGGAGGGGGAAAGGAACTGCCCAAGCTAACTATTATCTCCTGGCCTAGTTGACTCATAAGTGGTGCCTTCTTGGTATCACTTGTGAGGTTCAGTCCTGTCTTCGGACAGTTGACTAAACAATAACAAAAACCCCTCTCAAGTCAGTGTGGACAATCAGAAAAATCAAGATTTTCAAGAGAATAAGATGCTTGGCCGTTCGGAGCTTCAGTTGATAATTTCCAATCCTCTTCAACGCCGAAACAGAAATTCATAGCCCTTGGGCAGCAGAAGATTAAAAAAGACTCCGAGTATTGCGAAGTGTCTCTCAAATGTCTGGCTATGTTCGGGATCACCTACGTATGCGAAAAAAAAAAAAAAAACTTTCTCACCCTGAAATACCTCAAGATCACGATTAGCCAATTCACATCAGCAGAAATGTTTGGGCTGTATTCATAGATATTCTTAGCGCGGGCTTCCGGTGGATGATCAACGAACTAACGTTTTTCGAATTCATAAACCAGTGTTAGCGATATATGATATGATATGAATCCCGTACAAGTAATCAGTCGATAGTCGGGGCTAGTTTGGCACGCTCATAGCGCGGGCTAGGAAAGTGTCTATGAATAGCACCCTTTGCGTTTAGCTTACAAGCGACTTTTCCTTGGAAATCACTGAAATTCTGAGCTACATTCAACTTCAAGAATCTCATTACCATATACAGTATTTATGTTTATTTACTGTATTTATGTATTTATATAGGCATATTCATCATACCAGATTCTATGCTGCTCGTTAATTTAGTACTACATGTGGGCTGTGCTCACAATCTGAAAAAGGTTTAGAACCACTGTTGTGAATTGTTCAAAGTCGCCATGCAGCCATAATTATTTTTATGGAAATCGAGGTGCACTGCCGATTACACTGTAGATCTATGACGTCAAAGGCCGTCTCGCAATTGAGAAATAGACGAACTATCATTATAAAACTAGGTACAAGAAACATTAAACCTGTGTTCATCACATTACATTCATTTTTTTTTTCAAATACCAGCATTAAAAAATCTAAATCCAAGAATACGTCATAAGCGCACCTCATGTTATGAAAAGGGTACACGAATTTTCTTTCCTTCTTCTACAGCTCAGTACTTTCTACTGTTATTTAAGTGCTTACAATAGCAATACATACAATAGCAATAGACGTGATTAAAATTTGTAAGCGCTCTTTCCAGCAAAAAAATAGCTTAAAAGTAAGCGTGAGAGAACTTATAAATACATTAATAATGTCAGGAAGAGTATACCAGTAGAGAGATTAAGAGAGTGGATTTTTAAAAAAAGATCGGTTCCCTTAACTTGCCAAAAAATCAATGACAATAATAATGAATTTGTAACTAATTTTAACTAAGATAACATAAGATGTTCAGTTGTAAAATTGTAAATTATCTTCTATTTAACGACGCTCGCAACTGCCGAGGTTATATCAGCGTCGCTGGTATGTCCGAATTTTGTCCCGCAGGAGTTCATTTACATGTCAATAAATCTACTGACATGAGCCTGCCGCATTTAAGCACTCTTAAATGCCATCAACCTGAGCTGGAATCGACCTTGGACACAAAAGGCCAGCACTGTACTGACTGTGTCACCGAAACAGACATGATTAAAAATTATATATTGAAATGTCAATGGGTTGAAGTTTCTAGTATGTGAATTATAGGTGAATTCAAACAATTTCTTTTCAGAAGACCAAACTTTCACTAGCCAATTAATCTAATTATTTCTGTTGTGTTTATATAACATTTTGTTTTATAACGATTTTGTATTATTGGAGACTGGCTTCGTTATGTTTGAAACTTGACAAGGTAAACACCGCTTTTGGTGTGATAGTTGGAATAAAATGCGTAACTTAGGTTATGCGTCACGTCATATGTTTGGTTGGTTCTCCCTCCATTGCATTCATCGTCTATTAGCTACATATTGTACTAATCAGACTTCAAATTTATTTATTTATTTTATTGCTAGTTAGTTTGAAATTAATACAAGTTAATACAATGTAAGATAAACTAGCCCACTCCTGAATGAGTAAGACTCGTGCTAGGAGGGGATTCCAATACAGACAAAAATAAAATTAAAATTGAGGTTAATACAGATTTAAAAGTTTTTAATATTTAAACCCAAACTATAAATCCAGTACAATTTTTTTTTATTTTGTTATTAATTTGGAGAGAATTCGTGGTTGAAATATTATTGGAATAAAATTTGTTTAATAATTTGGGACTTGACCCATGCTATGATAAAAAGCTCCATTGGTTTTACGTTTTGGTTCAGACAAACACAGAGAATTCATATTTTTACTTCTATATTTATGTATATACCTTTCAAAGTTATTAAGATTTCTGTGAAAATATTTTCATAAAATAAAATAAAAGAATACATTTCTTTAATGTTGAAAACTTTGAAATGTTTAAACAACAATTCAGTTGAGTAATCTTTCTGTTTCTTTAAACAAATTCTTAATACTTTTTTCTGTAGTAAAATTAACGGATATAGGTTGGATTTGTAAGTTCCACTCCAACCTATAATACCATACATAAATATAGATTGAAATAATGCTAATAAATTATACGCAAACAGTTAATTGACAAAATATTTCTTAGAATAACAAAAGAATATAATGTTTTACGTAATTTATTACAAATATAATGATATGATTATTACATTTTAAATGATTATCAATAATTATACCTAAGTATTTAACCTCCTTAACTTCATTAGTAACTGAACAATTGCAATTTACACGTATGTGGGAACAATCAAAATTATGCATTTTAATTTGTAGAGTAGATGAAATTGGTTCGTTACCTTTATTATTTAAAGGAAATGGGATAGCTCTATTGTTTTATCTTTATTAATTACAAGTGAATTTAAATCGAACCATTTTTTTATTAATTCTAAGCCGCAATTTGCATTATAATAAGCATCAGTCCAAGTTTTTCCACTTAAAAGTAAAACAGTCAAAGAATTGTTTTTCCTCTGACACATGTTGTAAAGTGAGTTGTACTGCCCGATAATAGATGTAAATATCAGCCAGAATCTCAGAGGTAATACGGACCATATATTACATAAATATTTTTTTAAGAATTATGTACGTATCAAGAGTACAGGCAAGATAAGAATATTATCCCTAACAATATGGCCACGTCTGTGTAATATTGTAATATAGGAAAGCACTTAAAAGGAAAGAACGTCACTCCATTTCGCGGCGATGAAAAATCGAGCTCTGCGCGACAGAGTGCGCTGCTCCGACGCGTTTGAGACGCTTTAGTGCCTTTGTGAGAAGGCGTCGATATTATATTGACGGTATTCACGTTACAGCACATAATAAAGCACAGAATGGGGTAGAATAAATGAAATACCCATAAGACGCCGAGTTGAGGAGGGAAGTTATCTTAATTTTGTTTTAATCGACAAACTGCGCGACCTTTCACAGTTGACCCCTGACATTAGACTTCGGGACGTATTGTGGCACGTCCCATGTAGATCTGCGGGTGGAGCCAGCACATACAGTAGGCTACATCGGACGTGTCAGCGGCAGAAGCCAGCGCGTCTGCTGTGCTAGTCCTCTCTTCAAGCTATCCCAATTATTCGCTTCTTTCAATCCCGCTACAGCCCTGTTTGACAAGTATAAAATCTGTACCGTGTCCAGACTTGCCGCTGTTTCTCGCCATTATAACTCTGGAAAATACTGTTCTGTATGTGCAAGGGAAAAGTTGTTCTGAATTTCACAAATTCTTTCTCGTACATGTTTATTTTCTGCGATACTGTACAGTACTATTAATCACATTATTATTATTATTATTATTATTATTATTATTATTATTATTATTATTATTATTATTATTATTATTATTATTAAATTTATTATTTTACGACGTTTTATCAACTGTTATGGTTATCTAGCATCGGAATAAGATGAAGGTGTGATAATGTCAGCGAAATGAGTCCGGGATCCAGCGCCGAAAGTTACCCAGCATTTGCCTGCACAAGGTTTGCGCTCTCCGAGCCGGCTCACAGCTCATGAGCGGAATGCAGATATTAGCTGCGCTCTCTATAAGGTGGACTGGAAGAAGGGGTGATCTCGTACAAAATGTACACAAAAGGAAGTATTATTACGAGTGTTTATGAAATGAATTCCCGTCCAGTGTTTGCAAAACTATCTTGGAATATTATTAATTAATAAAGAAATATTTATTTTACAAAAATAATAGAAATTCTATAGCTACTTAAATGTACAATATCATTTTGTTATATTTTTATTTATCAGTACATCAAAACGAGGTTTTATGCTGTTGGCAGCTGAAAGGAACAGTAGCCTAATGATCGTAATGAAACATCAGTTACAGGTGTTCGATGTCTGCCTGTATTAAAGTTGATTATAGAAAACAGTTGCTCACAAATATAAATGTTGAACTAACCAGCAATCATTTTCACAGCCAGCCTGTGTAGTCGTGGATATTATTGCTAATGTTTAGTCTTGTAAAACTCAATCAGGCTAGTAGTATTATTCAAACGATCTTTAACCCTTAGGTAACATTGAATATCAATAAGTTCGAGCTGTAAATCGTTAAATGTTAAATGTTATGTTCCGTCTTTTAGATTCCTCCATACTGTACTGTAGCAGTAGGTAAGCAACGTGAAACAGTTACTGAGAATAGGCCTACACACTGCACTCTACTAGATAGTTGAGTGGCAGTTTCCCTCTCCTCTACCTAAAGCAAGTCTATGTCACTCTGACGTATCTTCCTCTCCGTTTCGGTGAGCAGTAAACACGGCTCTCCCGCTACCAAGGAGCACGCGCGCTCGTTGAGCGCTGTTTGTGCAGGTATGTCTTAATGGATTGAGGGGAAACCCCGGAAAAAAACCTCAATCAGATATGCCCTAACTTATCCCAACCAGGATTTGAACCCGGGCCCGCTTGTTTTACGGTCCGGCATGCTAACCATTACTCTACTATGGTGGACACAAGACTATTATTATTATTACTATTATTATTATTACTATTATTATTATTACTATTATTATTATTATTATTATTATTATTATTATTATTAATATCATTTATTCACACAGTATGGTTGTGAAACTTGGACGTTCACGTTGAGAGAGGAACAGAGATGAAGGATGTTTGAGAATAAGGTTCTTAGAAAATATTTGGCTCTAACAGGAATGAAGATACAGGAGAGCGGAGAAAGTTACACAACGTAGAACTGCACGCATTGTATTCCTCACCTGACACAATTAGCCCTGGACTGCTTACTCTGTTTTAGACATTATTACTGCTCAGGCGGGGTATGTTGTCACCCCACAACTTTTCTCTCCTTCCTCCATTACAGGTAATTGAAACTTTTATTGTCGCTGAACAGCTCAAGCTATTATGAGATAATTAGACTCAACTACAGAAGAAAATTGAGTCATCTGGGGTGATGCGTCATCCGGAGAGCATTGCAGGATTAGGAATATTAAATCCAGAAGTTTGAGATGGATAGGGCATGTAATACGTATGGGCGAATCCAAAAAAAATCGTATAGAGTGTTAGTTAGGAGGCCGGAGGGAAAAAGATCTTTGGATAGGCCGAGACGTAGATGGGAAGATAATATAGAAATGGATTTGAGAGAGGTGGGATATGATGGTAGAGACTGGATTAATCCCGCTCAGGATAGGGACCGATGGCGGGCTTATGTGAAGGCGGCAATGAACCTTCGGGTTCCTTAAAAAAGCCATAAGAAAGAAAATTTATACTTTGTAATGTGCAAGAAATCTGCGGGCTAAAGCAAGGAGATGCACTACTATCTTTACTTTTTAACTTCGCTCTAGAATATGCCATTAGGTAAGTTCAGGATAACAGAAAGAGTTTGGAATTGAATGGGTTACATCAGCTTCTTGTCTATGCGGATGACGTGAATATGTTAGGAGGAAATCCACAAACGATTATGGAAAACACAGAAATTTTACTTAAAGCAAGTAAGGCGATATGTTTGAAAGTCAACTCCGAAAAGACGAAGTATATGATTATGTCTCGTGACCAGAATATTCTATGAAATGGAAATATAAAAATTGGAGATATATCCTTCGAAGAGGTGGAAAAATTCAAATATCTTGGAGCAACACTAACAAATATAAATGACACTCAGGAGGAAATTAAACACAGAATAAACATGGAAAATTTCTGTTATTATTCGGTTGAGAATCTTTTGTCATATAGTCTGCTGTCAAAAAATCTGAAGGTTAGAATTTATAAAACAGTTATATTACCGGTTGTTTTGTATGGATGTGAAACTTGGACTCTCACTTTGAAAGAGGAATAGAGATTAAGGGTGTTTGAGAATAAGGTTCTTAGAAAAATATTTGGGGTTAAAAGGGATGATGTTACAGGAGAATGAAGAAGGTTAAACAACGCAGTACTGCACGCATTGTATTCTTCACCTGACATAATTAGGAACATTAAATATAGATGTTCGAGATGGGCAGGGTATGTAGCACGTATGGGCAAATCCAGAAATGTATATAATGTTAGTTGGGAGGCCCTAGGGAAAAAGACCTTTGGGGGATCGAGACGTAGATGGGAAGATAATATTAAAATGGATTTGAGGGATGTGGGATATAATGATGGAGATTGGATTAATCTTGAACGGGATAGGGACCGATGGCGGGCTTATATGAGGGCGGCAATGAATCTGCGAGTTCCTTAAAAGCCATAAGTTAGTAATGCGTAAGAAATATGAACTTCGTGCGCAGACTGTACAATATAGTTCACTTTCAAGATGAAAACTCTCAGAATATCATTAGAATGAAATGAATTTAGTTTCTGTGTTTCGTTTTTCCTCAGTCAGAATTGCAGTAACTATGGCTCCATTATTTTGATGATTGGAAAGCAAACGTGAACTCGGTAGAAGTAGCTGTCAAATTTTGTTCTGTCTCCAGCACGGTGAGGTCAATCGGGGACCAAAATCTTATGTCACGGAAAACTAGTCGCTTTCCAAACTACAGGCTCAGATATACCCAGGGATATATGCTTAAGGACATGGTGTTTCAGAAAACCTTCGATACAGATACTTATTTTCGTATATCACATTTAACTACTTTTCAATTTAAACGTTCCATTTCATCAAAATGGGGGTATAAAACATCAAATTCATCTCAAACTTGTGACCTTAAAGCGTTGCTTTAGTGGTAGGGTTGGTAATAGTGTTGATGATAGTAATAAAAATAAATATTTTCTTTATGTACAGGGTGCGTCAGAAAGAACGGATGGATTTCACATGGCAAGAAAATTGTAAAGATTCATCAAATCAAAAATTTATTGTTATCAACATATTCACCAATACATGCAGTTTATTTATGGAAAACAACATTATCCATATGATGTCCTTGGCTTTCAATACAGGCATCGAGGCGTTTTCTGATGTTCGCCATCACTTTCACAGTCATAGCTGGTGCAATTGCCACGATTTCTTCACGAATCCCTGTCTTCAGCTCGTCCAGTGTATGTGATCGATGTTTACAAACTTACGCCTTCAAATGGTCCCAAAGAAAGAAGTCGCAGGGCGCGAGATCTTACCGTAGCCTCGGACAATCTCAGTGCAATAGAATTTCGTCCAGGTGATTTCTTCTTTAATGTTGAACCTGTGATACGAAATGAAGCCACCCACCGCAAAATTGTATTCCGAATTGGAATCCTAGCGTGACATCCGATGTCGAAATGAGTCCTGAGTGGCGGTCACAGACTCTTCATTTTTCAAAAATGTCTCTACGATGAAAGCACGTTGTACACCAGACCAACACCATATTCTCAACTGAAACTGCATTCTATGGCTGACCCAACAGTCGTGGTCCCCCTCACTATATCTCTCTCCTCGTTGCGTATCGATAGTTTGAAATCCATCCGTTCTTTCTGACGCACCCTTTAGTAGGTTTTAGATTTTAAATGCTACTCTTGTGGCTTTATTTCCTTGATACTTGTATATTCTTTTTCTAAATCTGGATGTTTTCCTCTCTTTGGGTTATTACAACAAATTTGTCCATGCTGTTCGAGTGGCTTTCATCGTTTATATCTGGGAATACCTTTTTTTTGTCGTATTCTTCTGTCATTTGCATAAAACATCTCTTACTTTTCATTATCTTGATATAATCCATTCTCCTTTAAACGGAGATATTTCTTAGAATGCTGTCTCAGTTGCTTGGATGCTATTTTTATTCCGCACACTCATTACGTGAGCTTAGTTTCATTTCTGTCTCAGAGATTTCGTATAGATATGGCCTCAAATAAATATTTATTTGCGTCTGATATTGTATTATTTAGAACTCTATTTGAGCGAGAGTGTAAACAGTACAGTACATAAAACTTTTTGGTCGGATGTCACGTTCAGAGATTGAAATGAAAATATACGCGTATGGATTTCATTAGAGAAGGACGAACATTATATGCTGGAATTAAAATTAAACAGCGTTCTCTGTATAGTATTCATCGTCGTCATCATCATTATCATAATCATCATCATTATCGTTATAATTTTCTTTTCTATTGCAAACTTTAATTTTTATCTCGATTTTCTTTAAAAAGTTATTTCCATAATCATATTTCTTACTACTTCAGTTTTCGCAATTTTCCAATGATGCCTACATGATTTTCAACATTTTTATTAAGCTTATACACAATCTTCAAAATTTTCACCATTTTCGTAAGTTTCACTGTTCATATAATTTTCAAAGTTTTCTCTATAGGGTATTACATTTTCACAATTTTATTATTTTTATAATTTTCAGTATTATATAAATATGTTAAGAATTTTAGTACGAATATTTCATTTCCTATTCAAACATTTGATTAGTGAAATTACCATTCAAAAGTATTAAAAATGAAATCAAAGCCAATTTAATACATAGCACTTATCTACCATATTACAAGTCGTTATTAATAATTATTAGTAGAAGCGGAAAAAAAGTCATTCGGGTGTGAAGGTAACTACAATGTGACTAGTTTGTCTCGTCAGAGGGTATAGTTTTATCAACAGATTAGGTTATTTAGCGTCTAAATGAGATGAAGGTGATAATGCCGGTGAAATGAGTCCGGGGTCCAGCACCAATAGGGGCAGGGCATCGTTGCGCCCCACGGTCAGATAAAATGCAGCAGATAAAAAAGGGTCTCTGTTTTATGGGCATAGTTGCGCCCCGTTCCCATCAGATAGATAAAAGGGGATGGCATAGTTGCGCCCCGATGAAATAGGTAGAGAAAAAGACACTACGGAAACTCGAGCCTCGTAATCAACCAACCTTATTGATTTCTTATGCAATTTAATATTCATTATCGATACCGTTAAAATGAACACCATGAAGATGGCAGTATTTTATTAACTGTTTTTCTACTGTTTATGCAGTGTTTATCGATAGCTTACCGTTAAAATGAACACCATGAAGTTGGCAGTACTTTATTAACTGTTTTTCTACTGTTTGTGCAGTGATTATGAATAGTCTACCGTTAAAGTGAACACCATATAGTTGGCAGTACTTTATTAACTGTTTTTCTACTGTTTATGCAGTGATTATCAAAAGCCTACCGTTAAAATGAACACCATGAAGTTGGCAGTACTTTATCAACTGACATATTGAAATGAGTGAGCCGTTGGAATATGGGGGCTTAGCACTCTTTGACATTTTATTAATGATTTTCACACCGTCTGTGGCGTATAGTGAGGTTAATTTAAAATGAATGTTAAGTTTAGTGAAAAGGGTAAAGAGTTAATAATTCACAACGGTTCTAAGTTTCAATTTTCCAAACCCTGTACCGAAGGGTTAAGATATCGATGTACAAACAAAAAATGCAGTTCATTTTTTGTGTGTGATCGATAAAAAAGTGTTATTTTAAATAGTAAAATTGATTATATGCTAATCCTACCTGATTTCAATGGAGCTATCATTGTAATATTTGTAAGTAATTTGTTTATATTATGACAATCACTTTCGTGTGTACCATGCCTATCGGTGCGCAACTATGCCATGTCCATCCTGCTACCTGATTTCTTCGGGGCGCAACTATGCCATGTCCCTTCTGCTACCTGATTTCTTCGGGGCGCAATTATGCCATGCCTAGGCCTCCCAATTGACCGTGGGGAGCAACTATGCCATACCGTACGTAAGCACAATAGGTACACTAGAGGCGCGTGCAGGTATAGGCTGGGGGAAATGTAAAGAGTCAACATCGCCAAAGGAAGAACGAATGACATCTGCCACCCTATGAGTCCCGTGAACTAGACAGGTTAAGTGCACCAATTTCGAAGAAGGACGTTTTATTTATTTGCCAACCTTCACCATATACGCAGCACCATCGAATACAAAAGCATTATATTTTCATATTTGTTTCTATCGGACCATAAAAACGACAATGCATTTTCAAATAACGTATCTATTTGTGCATGCCCGACTTTTTCAAGTGTGTCCGACGTCAATAAAAATTTTTTACCCGGACAATTAGGTGACATTATTCCAACGATTACATTTGCTACGTATCTACTCTTCACGTCAGTGGTTTCGTCTATTGAAACCCAAATGTTGTTGTGTGCTACAGTATTTCTAATTCTATTTATAACTTCGTTATAACACACAGGTAAGAATTGTTTTCTAATCGATGATTCAGAAAGTGCCTAATATTTTGTGTAGTTTTCTATAAACCCTCTAAAGTGAGGATTGCCCAACGTTTTGAATGGAATATTGCAACTTATCATAATTCGACACAAATCCTGGCAAAATTCATATTTCATGTTTGAGGCGGATTTTAACTTGAACCCTTATTTTCTTCTAACACACGAGAAACATTATTCACGTGTTTCTGTGTATTAGAGTGATGTATCGGTTGTTTGGTATCTTTTAATGCACACATACATAACAGACACTTAATTCTTTCACCAGTATCACTACTAAAAATGTGGACACCATATTATTATATTAAAGAATACATCCTATGTTTTTTAACATCTGTCTTCGGCATTTTGATCACTTCACCGAACAAAAATTAATAATATATTTACGTATCTCAATGTTCTCTGTTCACGTACGGACGAGGGCTGACTGAGAAAGCAGAATGACAGTTTTTTCGGTGTTCGCGTGGTGCTCTTTACGGACGGTACCGTGTAGTACAGCGTTGTCAGACAGAGACTAAACGGAGCGGAGCGCTCCACTATGACTCGTTGCGTGCTCCGGTGTTTCCACAGACATAAGTAAGTTCACGCTCCGAATGCACTCTCTAGCTCCACAACCGGTTTCGGAGCTTACAACTCTGACACTGCTGGTGTAGTACCTACTTGCATACTTCAAGCCATAGTCTATTCGTACCGTTGCTTTCGAGATTATATACAGCAACGATTCGTACAGTACTTGTAAACCGTAAACGTGACTTTTGACTTTTTTCCGCTGTCTAATTATTAGTAATTGTTAGTAATTTTCATATTCAGTAAAACCACATTACACTCAATAACTAGATATGGAATTGCTGGTAATATATTCGTAATTACTGTTGCTCTTCCAAATGATATTTTTCCTCAGAGAAGAATACTTTTATTATAATCGTATGTCTAATTTCTTTTATTTTTTTTGTTCCATGATTTCAAGCTTTTATTCCTTGTACGAGGCGCGTTTTTAAAGTGAGTACTGCAATTTTTTTAATAAATACAACATTATTTTCAAAATACTTTATTCTCATTGGATTTTACACACCTTAAGCATAATTTCCGTCATTACGAGGGTCGTATAACAACGGGAAATCAATTCTTATATCCCTTCGTCATAGAACGATGCCACCTGTAATGAAAGTCATGTTTGCACTGCTTCTTTCACATCATCGTCATTGAAATGTTTGCCACCAAGGAATTCCTTTAGATGAAGAAACGGGAGAAAATCTCTTGTGTCAGGTCAGGGTTGTACAGAAGGTGGTCAAATTGTTCCTAACCAAATGACGCGATGAGGTCTTGAGTTTGTTTGGCTGGAATAGACGAGGCGTTTTACTAGTAAACTACTTAAGTTTTTTTTTGTTTTAACAGGATATTTTGTCATTTTTAGTGCATATGAATACGCTCCCTAATAATCAGTTAGCTGATTGGCTAATTCCCCGTATAACTGCACAGCTGTTTCGCTGAATGAAAATCTTGTGTCGCTAAATAACTGAATAGCTCCTACTTTCGTTGGTTAAGGCGATGGGCTACTGTAATTTCTAAAATCTACGATTTTTGAGCCAGAGAGTTGAAATTTTTACTGAATATGCATATCAATGTCATAATCACACATTGTAAATTTCAATCGTTTCGCATAAAAACTATTCGCAAAAGTAAACTTAATTGTTTTTATTAATTTTCTTAGTGACAATCCTATTTCTAGAAGAATTATTATTTTTTTATCTAATTTTTTCTTAAAGACAGCACCGATATGTTCAATGGAACATTAGTAATGCCATACTCTAATTGATTCATTTTTAAATAAATATAATTTCTGCAACGCTTAAACATCAATAAAAAATACTACTACTTCACGTATAATTTCTAACAATAAAACTACAGCATGCTGAATACAGCCAATCAAAATGATTGATGTTAAGTAATTATTAGAAAATGTATATAATGCTTCAATTATTGATTTTCTAATAAAATTAGAAATAGTAGAGTTGATGATGCTAAACTTTGTACAATAAAGTACTTTATGCTCGATCATGCCGAAATGTAGTAATTATACATCTGGTAGCAGCCCTTTAATGGACCTCATTAAAGTACACCTATTCATTAAAGTTCAGGTGTTCCACCAATCAGAAAATACCATTGTAGTAATATGAAAGCGCAAGTATCGATTATTCTCGGATATGCAATCGAAAGGCAACTAGTTCTGTTACTATAATAATTAGCGTTAATTGTAAATAACATTCAAATAAATTCAATTTGTCATCTCGTTTTTCAATGTCTAATTGAATTTCAAGGTTATATCAAGATTAATGTTTATTTTACTCTCTAGATTATATCAAGGTCAATGTCGACATTTGTTTCTCGGAAAAAATCAATACTTTCGCGTCTGCGCACATCTCACAATTTACGAGGTATTCCACAAGGTCAGTTCCGCTCCTCAGTCAGATAAGAATAAAATGAATACTTATGAATAATTTCGAGTTAGAAATATGGTCGAGCATAAAAAGTAGTATGAAACTTGACTATAATGGTAATTAAGACGCTCGTATGAAAATTATGAAACTCGCGCTCG
This sequence comes from Periplaneta americana, assembly GCF_040183065.1. Classification (NCBI taxonomy): domain Eukaryota; kingdom Metazoa; phylum Arthropoda; class Insecta; order Blattodea; family Blattidae; genus Periplaneta; species Periplaneta americana. The sequence continues at coordinate 158,823,688 of NC_091119.1, forward strand.
TTTCATAAACGTACTCGCGTCTTAATTACTACCATTATAGACTCGTTGCATAATGTACTATTATTGAGGCTTCTGTTGTATACATATTTTATGCTCCATTTTACAACAGAGATATTAATGATTAAGTATTCCAAGTTTCATCACTCTAGTTTTAACCACTGAGAAACAAAATTAATACTTGTGGTTGAAAACTTAGAAAATTAAATTTTTAATACAGGCTACTGGTTAATTAAATTTAAAGTTTTGGTTACACATAACTCGTAAATTAACACAATTTCTACGAATTGTATAAAAGTATATATATAATTAAGTTATTGAGATAAATTTTCATGAAACCGTACATTTTTAGCGCGAAGATAAAAAATGATAAAATTGATCAAAATTCGACTATTTTCATTAGCGCATCGCCGTAATCACCTGAGTTTAGGTTGGCTTGCTGGTTGGCCAGTTGACTCACTAGCTGAATAACTTATTTTCTCACATATTCAAGATAACTGATTCATTTTCTAGCCGACTTAATGACCGAAAAACTGACTGACATAATTTGTCTAAATAGAGCCCACATGGACGGAAGACTTATTCGGCTAACTCTGGTGGACATAGTGAATTTCTGAGTACTCCTTCCTCTCTCTCTTCAACCTATCACTTTCTTCCTTTTTTGTCCTTCCTCTTTGCCTCACCGTCGCTGAAATTGCATTTTTAAGCATATTACAACCTTAGTTTCAAGTTGGGAAACTTGTGGGAAGAATTGTATATTAAATCATCCGATAGTAGATTATCCCTAAGTCTTAGCATGGAGATGAGGAAAAAAAAGTCCTACAATTTGTTGAATAAGAATTTACACCAATAATATTAATAAGTGATACAGTTTGCAGCTAGGAAGAAGAGTGAATATTAAATTTTAACTTTAGAAGTTAAATGGGAAAATGAAACGAAGTGGGGTAAGATTGAATGTCTTTTTCTTGTTCTAACTTGCGGTGCTGTAAGCGATTCATGACATAAAAACTCAATTTACAGATTTCAAAAGAAGATATAACGAGAGAGAGAGAGAGAGAGAGAGAGAAAGAGAGAGAGGGGGAGAGAATCGAAGAACGATTGAAGAAATTTCATTTGCATCAGAGAAATTAGTTACTTAATTCCGAGGCGCGACAAAGGTTTAGGACTTAAAAAAAATGTTTACGTTTACGCTTGAAGTATGGCTCGTCTTAGAATATTGGTGTAATAATTTGTTAGCAAAGAGCGAGCTTATCAGACACTGTAAATGTTAGTCATTATCAACAGCTATCAGTCCCATCAAGAGAATAAGATCTTGCCACCTTGTCCTAGGTTTACCCATAGGCCTATCCCTCAATCCTCTTGGTTTTTGATCTACGAGTACGTATAATGCCTAACTCTCCGCGCCGTTGCGTCGTGGTCTAAGTCATTCTGCCTACGGGTCGCGATATGGAATGCACGCTGTTTCGAATTCTCATGGAGGAAGAAATTTTCTCATGAAATTTCGGCCAGTGTATAGTACCCATGCCCATCCAGCATCGTGATGCACTTGAGCTACGATAGATAGAGAAATTCAATTACTATAGTCAGCTATAACGACCGGGAGGATCATCGTACTGACCACACGATACCGCCATTCTCGTTGGATGATCGTCCTCCTCTCCTTCAGCATGTGCACGTAAGGCCAGCAGCCGGTTGGTCGGTCTGGAGCCTTTAAGGGCTGTAGCACCACGCATTATATTATTATTATTATTATTATTATTATTATTATTATTATTATTATTATTATTATTATTGGACAGAGATCTAAATTGGAATTGCCAAGTAACTCGCATCTGTAAGGAAGTATTTTCATTGCTCCTTTCTCTAAATCATTTGCGAAATTGTCTGCCTCTTTCCATAAAAGGAAACATTGTTCAATCGCTAGTTTTTTTTATTGGGTTATTTTACGACGCTGTATCAACATCTAGGTTATTTAGCGTCTGAATGATATGAAGGTGATTATGCCGGTGAAATGAGTCCTGGGTCCAGCACCGAAAGTTACCCAGCATTTGCTCGTATTGGGTTGAGGGAAAATCCCGGAAAAAACCTCAACCAGGTAACTTGCCCCGACCGGGAGTATCGCTAGTGATGTCCCATTTTGATTATTGCGATTCCATCTTGACAAATATAACTGTCAATTTAACTGAAAGACTACAACGTGTTAATAACGTGTGTCTGCTTCATCTGCAATATTCGTAGACTATTTGACCATATAACGCCATCTTTTGAAGCTCTTTCATGGGTCCACCTGTTCTATTTAGAATATTACTTCACTTCTACTCCAAAATATCTGAGAGCTCGCTTTGAATACCTTACAACATTGCAGAATCAACATCAGGTTTTATTATCCATTTCTCGTCACCGTACCTCTTTCTATATATCCTCTTTCACCGTGCCAGTTTGTCGTCTATGGAACTCTTTATCTCGCTATGTAAGGGATTGCCGAACTGTTAATCAATTTAAATTAAGAATTACATAATTTACATGAAATTGATTTGTGAATATTAGCCAATTTTTATAGGTTATTCTATGTGTTTATATAAATTACCATTTAGGCCTATTAGCCTATAAAGTGGAATTAGGATATAAATTGTAATTACTTCATTATGTATCATGTTTGGTCAATACTTCATTGTACAGTTTGTGAGCTCCTGAATGTACGAGGCCTACTATTAATATTACTACGTTTTATATTGTTTCGATGTATATTTCACTTCTGGTATGTGGAAGCCTAGATCATAAATGTAACAGATAACTCACCGCTATGTTAAAATCGGCAGCACTTTGAAGAGAACAACCGCCAGGATCGCCACCCGTCCGCCGTAAACGAACACGAGATGGCAGTACAGTCGCTAATACAATTCAAATGGAGGTTACGACGTGACTCCTTATGTAACAATTAGATGGCAGCGTAATAAACCTGACAAAAGTTGTTAACGTCAAAGCCTATAAGGCCGACCTATCTGTTACATACATGATCTAGAGTGGAAGATAAGGACTCATGGCCTTAACTCTACCAGAATAAATAAATGAATAAATAAACAAATAAATAAATACATGAATAAGTAAATAAGTAAATAATTAAGTAAATAAGTAAATAATTAAGTACATAAATAAATAAATAATTAAGTAAATAAATAAATGAATAAATAAAGTAAATAAATGATTAAGTATATAAATAAATAATTAAGTAAATAAATAAATAATTAAGTGAGTAGAGCAACAAGTTAATATTACTAAATTCAATATTTTGAAATTAAAGGACGAGGAAGCTAAGCAAAATTATCAGGTCGAAATTTCGAATAGGTTTGCCACTTTAGAAAGTTCCGACGAAGTTGAGAAAGAATTAGATGTTAATAGCGTGTGGGAAAATATCAGAGATAGTATCAAAATTGCAGCTGAGCAGAGCATAGGTTATTATGAAACTAAGAAAAAGAAACCGTGGTTTGATGAAGATTGTTGCATGGTAGTAGAAAGAAGGAAACAGGCAAAATTGAAATTCTTACAGGATCCAGTTGAGGAGAAGAGAGATAATTATTTCAATGAAAGACGGGAAGCAAGTCGTACACTTAGGAATAAAAAGAGAGGTTACTTGAAGGAAAAACTGAATGAGGTAGAAACAAATAGTAAGAATAAAAACATTCGAGATTTA